>NC_040099.1:29367645-29679167 GCF_003369695.1 Bos indicus x Bos taurus
TTCGGCACTCAGCCTTCTTCACAGTCCAACTCTCACATCCATACATGACCACAGGAAAAACCATAGCCTTGACTAGACAGACCTTTGTTGGCAAAGTAATGTCTTTCTTTGAATATGCTATCTAGGTTGGTCATAACTTTCCTTCCAAGGAGTACCTATTATTAAAAAAAAAAATTCTTTTTGACTGAACACTGTGTGGTCTGTAGGGCCTTAGTTCCCTGACTAGGGATAGAACCCATGCACCCTGTATGGGTTAACCACAAAGTTTTAACCATTAGACTACCAGGGAAACTCCTTTGCATGGGTGTGTGTGCTCTGTTGCCTCTGACTCTTTGTGACCCCATGGACTGCAGTCCTCCAAGCTCCCCAGTTCATGGAATTTTCCAGGCAAGAATACTGGAGTAGGTTGCCATTTCCTTCTTTAGGGAAACCAAAAACATTATCTACTATTTACCTGAATTACAAATTTACATTGACTAGAAAAATTTTCATAGTTTACCTGAAATTCAAATTCAACTGTACATCCTGTATTTTCATTTTCTAATGCTGGAATACCTGTGCTGTGCTGTGCTTACTTGCTCAGTCGTGTCTGACTCTTTGTGACCCCATTGGCTGTAGCCTGCCAGGCTCCTGTGTCCATGGGATTCTCCAGGCAAGAATACTGGAATGGGTTGCCAGGCCCTCCTTCAGGGGGTCTTCCTGACCCAGGGATCGAACCCAGGTCTCCTGCCTTGTGGGCAGATTCTTTACTATGTGAGCCATGAGAGAAACCCTAATAGTGACTAAAAATCAAAGGAGAACCAAGTGGAAATCCCTGCCATAGGAAAAGCAGTGTGAAACCCTTGCTTGCTTACTTCTGACCACACGTCTGGGTTGGTTGAGTGTCTGCTTCTCCTGAAGGAAGCTCCGGGAAACTCACTCTCTGAGTGCCCTACTTCTCCTGGAGCTGCACTGATATGGGCACATTTTGAAGCAGAACCAACTTTGTAGTGGCAATTGTAGCATCGTGGAGGAGGAGAGCAGTGAAGCAGATCACTGAGTTCGCAGTCAGCATGGTTTTTTGTTTTTTTTTTGCTGCCCCCTCCCCACCCCACCCGCACTTTTCTTTCTATAAGTCTTTATAGGAAGTTATCTTAAATGGATACGGTGAGAAGGAATCAGACATTCCAACTGAATAAAGAGTTTTGTTCAAACTGAAGTTCTCCATATCATAATCTGAGAGCAATAAAACAGATCTTTTTTTAGTTTCAGAAAGGACAGGCTTGGGAGACAATCTCAGTAGGATGAAGAAAACCAAAGGACAAATCTGGGAAGGGCATGAAAGGGAACGTTGAGAAGGTTGTAAGGAGGATGGGTCTCGGCCAGCCCTGGGTCCTAGTCATGGTTTGCTTACTGGCTACCTAACTTTTAGCAAGTGACCTAAGTACCCTTAACCTCACTTTTGTCACTTCCCAGGTAGTACTTGTGGTAAAGAACCTGCCTGCCAGTGCAGGAGATGTAAGAGATGCGGATTTGATCTCTGGGTTGAGAAGATCCCCTGAGAAAGGCATGGCAGCCCATTCCAGTATTCTCGTGGGCTACAATCCATAGGATCACAGAGTTAGACAAGACTGCAGTGACAAACTATTGATCCCTCAATATTTGTGGATATTGCTGCTCAAATATACCAGCAATATTTGGATATTGCTGCTGCTGCTAAGTTGCTTCAGTCGTTTCTGACTCTGTGCGACTCCACAGACGGCAGCCCACCAGGCTCTCCCATCCCTGGGATTCTCCAGACAAGAACACTGGAGTGGGTTGCCATTTCCTTCTCCAATGCATGAAAGTGAAAAGTGAAAGTGAAGTCGCTCAGTCGTGTCCGACCCTCAGAGACCCCATGGACTGCAGCCTTCCAGGCTCCTCCATCCATGGGATTTTCCAGGCAAGAGTACTGGAGTGGAGTGCCATTGTCTTCTCTGATTTGTGGATATTAAGTGAGCTTAACTCTTTCTTGTCATATGGTAAATGGTCAGTCAATAGCGTGGGTAGTAATTTCTGGTTATTTTATTTATTTATTTTTGTTTCTATTTCAGTGTGTGCTAGTTGCCCAGTCGTGTCCAACTTTTTCTGACCCTTTGGACTGTAGCCTGCCAGGCTCCTCTACCCGTGGGATTTCCCAGACAAGAATACTGGAGTGTATTGCCATTCCCTTCTCCAGGGGATCTTCCCAACCCAGGGATTGAATCCTGATGAGCAGGGATTGAACCCTCTTGGTGATGGCCAACTTCCTGTCCTTCAAGTTAAGATAAGTCACTCGTGTGTGTGTGTGTGCTTAGTCACTCAGTCAAGTCTGACTCTTCGCAACCCCATAGACTGCAGCCTGCAAAGCTCCTCTGTCCATGGGATTCTCCAGGCAAGACTACTGGAGTGGGTTGCCATCTCCTTCTCCAGCAGATCTTCTCAACATTTACATTTCTTAATTTCAGCGGTTAAAGGCTTTCTCCTTTGTTAATTTCTAACCCTGAGTGTGAAAGCGCAGTATCACTGACTGATATCACAATATCATTTTACCCATCAAGTAAAGAGTGTCTTTAGAGTTAGAGGAGAAAAGAAACAGAGTCAAAGCAGAGATTACCGATTCAGACCAAGAGAATGGATGCTTAAGATTTTAGAGAAAATATCACTTGATTTCTAGAAGTTACCAGCGTTAAATGATAATGACTTGTACAAGCTGACCATGCCCTTCCTCTTTTTCATTTGTCACAAATTGGGAAGACTAGTTAAGACACTAACACCAGCAACCAGTCTCTCTTAGAGATAGCGAATAGCACAATTCTGCATTCAAGTAGATAAAGGACACGTAGACCACTCTACATAGGGATACTAAGCTTGCTTTCAAATTTTTGCCAATAAACCCTTGAGAAAACATGACAGCTAGAGAATTTTCATCCTTCTCATTTTTACCTTCTTTTACTCCTTTCCTTCCTTTAACCCCCTTTTGCGGTTCATAATATATGCACCTTCTAATCACTACCTTTTCAGATAATCAAAACGACTCCCTTGGCCTCTGATGTTGGATTCATTTGAGCAAAGCACTAAGGAGTCTTTGTTTAGCTAGATTCCTATGTCCATTAGGGTTCAATGAAGCCTTTGGCAGCAGACAATAGGCTTGATCTGTGGCCTTTCTGCTTGACTAACCGCTCCTAGAATGCATGCCCTGAAAGGCACTGGAAGAGATTCTTATTACCAAAACCGAATTAGCAACAAAAGATTCAGCGAAAGGGTTGCACAAACCAGGGAGATTTTCTGCCATGGAGCTATTGATTGTCCTCCTTTCTGTAATCTTCCTGCAGACAAAGCAAATGGCTTTGCCTAACCACCGCTCTGCCTACTGATCTTATTGTGAACTGAAAGATGGTCTGGATGTTGTCTCCCTGAGAATGTTGATCTCAAAGCCTGCTTTCTCCTCACTGACTCTAATGAGCCCTCTAACGATGGCATGGCTTTCATTCCACCCCTTTTGTTCTGCCGCTGAGAAATGAATTTAAACAACAGTTATTCAAGGGCTGTGGCATTTAGCGGGATTGGATAAACACAAGCCTGAGATTTGGTTGTGTCCCTTCCAAACCTGCCAGCTCCTCTCTTTGCTTATCAGGTTTGCCTCCCACCTTATGGGGGGTGATGGTGCATTGTGATCTTGTTCTGTAAAGGCAGGTGGGAAAGGAACAGCAGAAATGTGCACAGCATAATCCTAAAGCTCCTTGAGGTGCAATTCTGATAGGACCTCCCCGCCCCCCAGATTCTTCTACAGTCCATTTATGGATAAATGCAAATATATGAAATTAGAACAACTCTGCTTTTCAGGAGACTGTGGACAGGTCCACTCAAATAACGAACCAGCGACATTCGTGGTTGAATATTATAAGTACTACAACATTTTCTAGGTCAAAGGTAACAGATGTTGGCATTTAAATTAGTTACGATTACGTTTTTGTCTGTATAATTCTGAAGAAATCAGTCCATTGGGAGAAAAGAGATGATGCTTTTTCACCATGTAGAGATAGAGGGCACAGGATGAAATTATTCTAGAGTAGTGGTCTCAATACTCATTGCAAATGAGTTGTCTGGGATTTTATTAAATTCCAACTGACCAATTTAGGGGCCGCATCTCTTGAAACTCTGATTTAATTAGTCTTGGGTAAGGGCCTTGGCATTGATGTATTTTAAAAAGATCCTGGACAATATTCTTGTGCAGCCCAGGTGAGAACCACACAGACTGTGACTGCTGTATGTAAGGGTCACCAACAGAGCTCCCTAAGTAGACATTCATCTGGGTTCCCCTCAGACCAAATGAGACCAAATCACTAATTTAAAAAGATACTAAATATCCTCAGGTGGTTTTGATGCATAATGAGATTTGAGGACCACTCTCATCAGTGAGGGACATCAAAACATGCCACCCTAACTATGACCCTCGGGTATATGGATTATTTTGTGCGGAAGGGCATTGAGACTCAGCAGATACAGAGTTTTTCACACTCTCCTTATCTGCTTAAAACAGGGGTCTCCAACCTCTGGGATCTAATGCTTGATGATCTGAGGTGGAGCCGATGTAATAATAATAGAAATAAAGTGCACAGCAAATGTAATGCACTTGAATTATCCCAAAACCATCTCTCTGGCCCTGGTCCATAGAAAAATTGTCTTCCATGAAACTGGTGCCAAAAAGGTTGGGGACTGCTGGCTTAAAAGAAGGGTATAAAATTCCCTTTGAGAAGGTTATCGCCTCCATTCCATACCAGGGACAGAAAAATAACTCATCCTAGAAGTTGGGGAGTTGACACCAAGATGAGTTTGCATAAACAGAGTTTATTAAAATAGCCCTTGTTTTCCACTAATTCCCACATATATTTCCAAGTCACTTTCCCACAGCTTATCATCCCTGAAGTCCAAACCCTTTTTCCTTCATTAAAACAGTGTGTTTGTCCCTGAATCTCTCTCTGAGTTTTGCTTCTTTTCTGTGAACTCCTGTGCACATAAACATTAATAAAGATTGAGTGCCTAATATGTCTTTTGCTAGTTTAATTTGCAGACTCCTACAAACTAAACTCAAGAGGGTAGAGAAACTTGTGGACACGGTGAGGGAAGGATACGGTGGGATGAATTGAGAGAGTAGCATTGAAACATACACACTACCGTATGTAAAATTAGATAGCCAGTGTAAATGTCCTATATGATGCAGGGAGCACAAATCTGGTGCTTTTTGATAACCTAGAGGGGTGGGATGGGGTGGGAGGTAGGAGGGAGATTCAGGAGAAAGGGGCCATACGTATACCTATGGCGATCCCTGGGTTGGGAAGATCCCCTAGAGAAGGGAATGGCTACCCACTCCAGTATTCTTGCTTGGAGAATTACAAGGACAGAAAAGCCTGGTGGGCTACAGTCTGTGGGATCGCAAAGAACTGGACATGACTGAGCAACTAACACTTTTGTTGTACGGTGGGATGAAGGCCCCTATAAATAAAGAACAGAGAGATTGCATGCCCTATTTCTCTATCTCTTTCCCTTCCTCCCCCTCTCTCTACCCTTGCCAGATGAGAATACAAGACAAAAAGCCATCTGGAAGGCAGGAAGAGAGTTCTCACCAGAACCCAACCATGCTGGCACCCTGATCTTAGACTTCTAGCCCCAAAGAACTGTTGAAATCAATATCTATTGTTTAAGTCACTTGGTATATGATATTTTGTCATAGGAGTCTGAGTTGATTAAGACACTGACCCAAAACATAACTGTTTGACTTATGAGATTATGGTAAATTCTTCCCAGTGTACTTGATATTGACAAGACTTGACAAACACTGTCTAGCTGCTTTAGCATTGCATAAGGATATAGATCAAAACCTTTTCCAAATTTAGACCTTGCGGGTAACTGCTGTGGCTTGTGAAACTTTGGATAAAATATTTTTTGCTAGATCTGTATAAAGAGTTTCATGTAAAAAGCCATTATAAAATACATATGTTACAGATGTTCATGAGATATAGGGATTTATTGATGAAGATATAAAATAAGGGTAGAAAAGCAGTACTTATGGATTTGTTTGTTATCCATTCCAATGCATGTCAAATGTATAGGTACCATCTATTTATATTGTCTATTGTCGAATACATTGTCTCCTGACTAATTCCATATCTCCCACCATGACAAAAAAGGTAGCAATGCTGTAATTTCTCACAATGCCAGAGTTCCTTCGTATTTGTATTTGAAGCAATATAGACTTTCTTGCTTTTACAGTTCCCTCATGCCATCTATTTTATGTCAGCCACATCATTCCTCATGATGCCACATCATCCATTGAACCACCTGTGAATACTGGCTTCCAGTGACTCTGTCCAGAAAGGACTGTTGCTGGGCTTCTCTGAAGGGGATCACAAAGCAAGGCTTACCTGGCACATGCAGGCAAATGTGAGCAATAATTTGTTTTCTAATCACGTAGTAGTTACCGGTCAGAATTTTATAGCATAAACAGAACAGCACTTCTTCCAATCACTCTTTAGGTTGTAATCACTGTGTTCCTAGAATGTGAACTGTTGTCCATATATCACCACCTGTAGGGACTATGGTTCAGGGACTATGGGCAGAGTGGGAAGAGCAGTCTCATTTGTACACACAATGTCCCTTCTTTCTCTGGTACAACTTAGGGCAATCTAGAGAGAAATACAGCAAGTACATGGATAGGAGGTGTGAGAGGACATGGATTGGTAAGGCTTGTTGGTGCTGTGGAGCAATGACCTCAAAAGCCCTGGGAAGAGGGCAGCCATCCCCAGGACAGCGGGTGGAAGCTGTAAAGATGGAGGGGCTACCCTGGGTGCCAGCAGCTAGGAGAACATGGGGAAAAGGATGTCCAACACCACACTAAATTCTCAGATAGTGAAGCCCAGAGGCATTTTTGAGGCCAGAATATGGATGGCTAGAGTCACAAATGAGCCTCTATCTAGGGTTCAAGTCTTGCTTATATCTGACATGCTGCTGCTGCTGCTGCTAAGTCGCTTCAGTCGTGTCCAACTCTGTGCAACCCCATAGACCGCAGCCCACCAGACTCCCCCATCCCTGGGATTCTCCAGGCAAGAACACTGGAGTGGGTTGCCATTTCCTTCTCCAATGCATGAAAGTGAAAAGTGAAAGTGAAGTCGCTCAGCCGTGTCTGACTCTTTGTGACCCCATGGACTGCAGCCTACCGGCCCCTCCATCCATGGGATTTTCCAGGCAAGAGTTCTGGAGTGGGGTGCCATTGCCTTCTCTGATATCTGACATGAGGTTCACACAAATCAGTGTTCTGGGGGCCCAAACTCAGCTGATTCTATGAAAGAAGTATGGTGCCAGGAAACTAGAGTGATCTGCTTGCTGAGTGGTCCCTGGAATCCAGGTCTAAAACAGGACAACCCAGTTGAAGTGAACCTCAGCATTCTTCATGCTATCTGGTCAACCCCATGTTTGGTGGTAGGAGGTTGAAGAGGGCCCAGGGAGCACCCTGGAAACCAGGACTGAGGACCATGTGGTTCTTGTCCAGGCTTGGGTTATCCCACACACATGGCACTGTTGGCTCTGGGTGATCCCAAGCACCTGAAGGGTAATTAAGTGTGGGGCCCTGGACAGCACCCCAGTTGCTTGGATCTGAGTGTAGAGCTATAGGATTCTGTGTCTCATGACACATTGGTTGTTTATATGTGATAGTCAAGTTATCAGAGAAGCTAGGGCTATCAATGTGTTTTTCTTTGTTTCTAGTTCTTTGGAAAGAGAGGGCAAGAAAATTCACCTGACTATATATCAGCTAACTGCTTTCCTGGTGGCTCAGATGGTTAAGTGTCTGCCTACAATTCAGGAGACCCAGGTTCGATCCCTGGGTGGGGAAGATTCTCTGGAGAAGGAAATGGCAACCCACTCCAGTACTCTTGCCTGGAAAATCCCATGGGAGGAGCCTGGTAGGCTACAGTCCATGGGGTCGCAAAGAGTCGGACATGACTAACTGACTTTACTTACTTACTTATATATCAGCTATATAATTTCCTACCTTTGGAACTAAATTTTATAAAACCAACTCTAACCTCAGTTTTGGGATGATGATACCATATTTAGAAAAAAATACAGTATGAAAAAAGCTACATTTTACATTTTGTTTTGGTTGCAATGACAAGGGCTTCCCAAGTGGCGCTAGTGGTAAAGAACCCACCTACCAGTGCAGGAGACAGAAGGGACCAGGGTTTGATCCTTGAGTCTAGAAGATCCCCTGGAGGAGAGCATGGCAACCCACTCTAGTATTTTTGCCTGGAGAATATCATGGACAGAGGAGCCTGGGGGGCTACAGTCAATAGGGTCACAAAGAGTCAGACACAACTGTAGTGACTTAGCTGGCACACATGCATTACACAATGACAAAATGCAGGTTACATGATAGAAGTATGTGTTCCTTGGTAGTTTGGTTATGATGGCTTACCGGAATTCAAAACATAGAGGATCAAGAAGGATAACCCAACATGTGGCTTTTTTAATAAACTTTGTAATAGTATAATTATGGTTGTATATAGAAACACACTGGGTGATATCTTAATCTTATTCTTTCCTCAGGTTTATTGATCTCTTAGAATCATACTCTCATATTTAAAACTTAAAAAGTACAAAACCAGATTCCCAGAAGTAATAATTTCACAGTTAATCTGAATCCTCCTCCAATTCATCTAATCATTATTTGATCAAATCTAACTCTTACAGAGTTATTGTCTCATAGGAGTGAAACATTAATGATTTTCCTTCTCACTTATTAATGAATCTCACCTGCTGGCAGGAAGCTTGTTCTCATTGGCATCCATGGTGTTTCTTCTTTACTTTTTTCTTATTTGTGTAACCATTCACAACAGAGAGATGCTTAGAGCAAAGACGATGGGGAGATGACTTAAAACCCAATAAACAGTTATTAAAAACAAAATAGATAATATATATTGGAAAAGTAATTTGCTAATCTGCATCTAAACCCAAGCTCAATAACATAAGAGAACAAATGAAACTCACTTATCAGAGGAAGGTGCACGAGAATTAGAATAGGACTTAATAGAAGTTATTAGGCATTTCACATGCATTGTCAAAATGACTTGTTCTAGTTTCGACCTAAGTACATTTAACTTCAAAGAACAAACAACTTAAATCAATAAATATTTATTAGTGACTACTATGTTTGGACAAGGCAGTAAGCTGAGTTAGGAGGATACAAAATGAGTTAGTCATATCTAATTTATTCAACTGAATTGACTGAATAGTTAACAGAATCACTGAACTGTCTGTCTAGACTTTAGGCTATTAGGTTTTAAAAGCAACTTAAGACATTGAATATTTAGGCCAACAAAGTTATGATTAGACAAAACAATTTGCCATTTTTCTTAAATTTTTTTAACTTTCTAGGAAACTTAGAAAAATTGGATAACATGTAAAAGTGGAAAGTGACTGTGATTCTAGAAAATATGGTATGCACGATTTTCAGAGTTCAAAAGAAATGCTTTTATGGAAATTGACTAAAATTCACATAGGGTTCATATTGTATCCAAGGAAAAAGGGATTATAAGAGATTAAACACTGATTTGTGAGGATGGCATTCACTCTAAAAGTCTCTCTTTGTTCTTTTTTGTCCCTTTCAAAATGGGATAACTGAATGTAATAGCCTATTGAAGGGCACATATGGCGTTTTATTAAGCATCATATGAAGGACATTGAGAAATAGTTAAGCACGCTAGGAAAGCCAAGGAAACTTGGGATTCAGCATAGGGCACTAAATGATTAATCAGTTCAGCTGTGTCGTCCTTTAAATTATTGTCATACACTTCTGTGAGCGCTCAGAGGGAGCACACTCTGAGTCTGAGATATTCTATCACCCCGCAAGAGCTGAATAGTACTTTTGCAGGACTTTTGTTGTTGTCTTTAAGTTCCTATCACATCATTTTAATAGGGAGGGAAAAAAGAACCACAAAGTTAGCCTTGAAAGTTAGGGGCATCTTTAAGAAATTAACACTAGAGGTACCTACCGTTCACATGGCCCTGAGCTAAGTAGGTGCTCTGTGACTATCATCCTTATTTAGTCTTGAGGATCATTCCCAATTTACAAAGGAGAAACCTCTATGAATTTTTTAAAAAACTCTTTTGGTCACACCACACTAAGGGAACTAAGATGTTAGCTCCCTGACCAGGGATCGAACCCATGCCCCTTGAAGTGGGAGGGTGGAGTCTTAACTGCTAGGCTGCCAGGAAAATCCCACAAAGGAGAAACTTTAACTGCAAAAAAATTTAAGAATTCACCCCAACTCCTACAGCTAATGCATGATATATACAAAATGTGAATTCTGGTCTACCTGGCTATCGTGAAACAAGAAAGAGGTTTGGGTAGAACCAGTCTAGAGCTATAATTTAGGAGTCGTGTCTAAGGCACTTTGCTTGATCGGTTAATTGGTTGGTTGATTCATTAATTCATCAAACCTATTTTGTTTCAGAAGATGGCCAGGGCCCTAAAGTGGCAAAAGAATCTTCCTGTAAAGAGGTTCAAGTCTAGGGATTACACTTGATACCAGCATTTACTCTTTCAGAACTCACACTTTACCAACTCACTTGATGGTGAGGATTCTCCTACAGAAATTATGCTTACAAGCGAAGGACTTCCTCCAGCCTGTTGCATTCTCATTCCCAGGAAGTCATCATTCAGTGTTTCATGGTGCATATCCAGACATTTTCTAGGTACATTGAAACATAGAAAAAACATATATTTTATGATTTAAAAATAACAGATGAAAACGCTGTGCATTTTCTTAAACTCAAATGGGCAGAAAAATAAACATTTTGCGGGGATTTTATGCATGTTGCTTTGCCTTTTTTACGTTATATATCAGTTTATCTATCAATCAGTTTGTTCAACTAGTACTGCTTTCTCTTGGTGAGCAGGAGCCCTGCCAGGGGTGTTGACAAAGGCTGCTGAAGAGAGAGTTTAGGATCCTTAAAATACCTTCTGTGCTTGGACAGGTATTATTTGATTACAAAACTCCATCCTTGAAATAGTTCTAATTCTTCTAACTCTCTGCTCTGGGCAGCCTCACTCAATTGATAAATAGAAGTTGATAGATGAAAAGACACTATTTTTTCATTTGGAATCCAGTTCCTGCTCTCCAGAAATGTACATTTTCCAAGTGTGTACACAGAATTTACATGTAGGCTAGAATTTCATCAATGTCTTTTTTTGAAAGCTTTTTTTTTAAATGAAAAGAAAATGTTTATTTATTTATTGTTGGCTGTGCTGGGTCTTTGTTGCTATGCACCAGCTTTTTCCTAGTTCAGCGAGCAGAGGCTACCTCTAGTTGTGGTGCATGGGTTACTCACTGCAGTGGCTTCTCTTGTTGGAGAACATGGGCTCTAGGGCACATGGGCTTCGGTATGTGCAGCACCTGGGCTCAGTAGTTGTGGTACATGGGCTTAGTTGCTCTGAGTCATGTGGAAGCTTCCTGGACCAGGGATTGAACCCGACCCCTACATTGGCAGAGGGATTCCAGACCATTGGACCACCACGGAAGTCTAGAATTTCATCAGTGTCTTAGAAGAGGAAAAAGCATCGATGAGTTGAAGAGTCCAGAGAAAGAAGAACCTTTTGGGCACTTCTGGATTCAGAGGCAACTGGTTTTCTATCATTATCAATAATTGAATTGTAAGCAGTAATATAGTGTGGAACTGAGTGGGAACAGAAGGGGAGGGTTCATTTCAGTTCAGTCTCACAGTCATATCCAACTCTTTATGACTGCATGGACTGGAGCACACCAGGCTTCCCTGTCCATCACTAACTTGTGGAGCTTGCTCAAACTCCTGTCCACTGAGTTGGTGATGCCATCCAACCATCTCATCCTCTGTTATCCCCTTCTCCTCCTGCCATCAATCTTTTCCAGCATCAGGGTCTTTTCTAATGAGAAGAAGAGAGTGGGGTGAATATTAGTATATCCTGGTCATAGTTTTTTCTTTTTTTTTTTTGGTCATAGTTTTTTCAACAAGAAATAGTATATGCCTAATACGTGCAGATTCTGAGGTTTTCTGATTTGAAAGGGCTGCTGGCCATCTTCAGCTTCCCTGTCTAGTTAACTAGACACAGTTGGATTTCCAGCAGCTGCAGCCCTGCAGGTTATGTCTTCTCTGTTGGGCAGGGTTGTTTCATGCTTAAGATGATTGTGGTTCTTTGCTTCAGAAGGACTTGCTTTGTAAAGCATATTTGCAGGAAAGGGAAGGACTGCACCATGGAGCTATACTCATTAGAACCAGCCTTTCTATTTTTTTGAAGACAGCAAATGTTGCAAAAATTCTGTTTAGAGCAGGGCATGTAGTCTTATTCTGCATCTATGGAGCAGGGGAGCCAGCTGACCCCCATCAGGAAGCAAACAAAAAGCAGAGGTAACTTTCCTCGTTAAAACTTGAAAATCCCTTAAAGGTGCTTAAAAAATGTAAACTAACTCTGAGATCTGAATGACCTTATGCTTATGTAGAGCAGATGTCCATGGAGCCCCAGAAGGTCAAGGCCAAAGATCCTTGGACTCTGAAAGCATAGATGTGGGTCTATGTGGTTCTGACAAGGTAAAGGGAGACCACTTACAATTTTTTTTTTTTCAGATTCTCAAAGAGCCTATGGCTCAAAAAACAAAACAAAACAAAACCAAAAAAACACCTCATACCCCTCTCATTTATCTAATCCAATGTCCCAGAACAGCTATGACTTGCTCAAGACCCACATCTGAAGTGGTTTATTGAAGTCCATGTTCATACTTTTCTATCAAACCACTTTCCAAAGCTTCAACTAATCTTGAAAAATATGTCTTTTCGTTACACAAACTTTTTGCTTTAAAGCACCACATTTGAATTGCTTTTCATAGAGACATAAAAGCCCTTCCAGGGAGCTAGGTGAGGTGGGTCTATGGGATGCCCCATCTACACTTCCATCAGAGTGATCATGCTTTTATCTGTTTTATATGTTGGAGTTCTGAATAAGATTTATTTTTTTGGAAAGATTCAATGCTCCTAAAATAAGAACTATTTTTTATGGTTCTTATTTGGACAACTATGTGTCTAAAATGACAAGTATGGATTGGAGGCCACCATGTTAACATAGCCTGGTAGTCTAAGCGATGAAAATTTCTCAAAGTTGTGCAACACCCAACTGCATAATGGAATATCAGAGCTGTGAATAAACGAGGGTCTTGGGTTTTGGAAACTCCCAAATCCCAAAAGGGTTTTGGAAACTCCCAAATCCCAAAAGGGTTTTGGAAACTGGAAAACATCTTCCTGGAGGGATTTATCTCAAAACAAACTCTTTAACATCTTGTCTACTCATCCTGTTCTGTGATTTTTACAATGCTTATATAATGCTTATTTATAATGCTTTGTTCACTTTGTGGTGGAAAGTTTATCCCTGATTTCAGAAACTTCTCAAAATAGAATTTCTGATAAAATGTCTTTGCTTGTAAAAATAGTATTGTAAGATAAAAAGGGAATTCCCTGGTAGCCCAGTGGCTAAGAATCCGCCTTCCAATGCAGGGGACATGTGTTCGATCCCTGGTCTGGAAACTAGGATCCCACATGCCTGGGGCCACTAAGCCCACGTGCCACAGCAAGGGGCTCGTGCACCCTGGAGCCATGTGACACTAGAGAAGCCCACTTGCCACAACTAAAACCCAACACAGACATATACATTGACAAATATTTTAAAAAAGAAGAGAAAAGGTCCTTGGCAACATCTTTCCTTACATATGATAACTGAGAAAATTATGGAATAAATTTATCACTTTTCAAGTAAAATGAGACAAAATGTCATAGTGACTTTTTGAATGGTCTTTTAAGTTGTCCAAATAAATAATAATCTCTTAGCAATAGAAGATGCTCTTCTTTCATTCTTCCTTCTCATTCCCAAACTTTCTATTCTATTGGTATTAAGCCTTACTCATAAGTCAGAATTACAGCTAAATATAAGACCTATGAGGGTTTTCCTGTTGGCTCAGTGGTAAAAAATCTGCCTGCCAATGCAGGAGATGTGAGTTTGATCCCTAGATTTCCCGTGTAGAAGGAAGTGACTACCCGCTCCAGTATTCTTGCCTGGGCAATCCCATGGACAAAGGAGCCTGGTGAGTACACTCCATAGGGTCACAAAAGAGTCAGACACGACTTAGCAACTGAACGACAACAACAACAAGGACCTAAGAAAAGCTTCCATAAGATCAAGAAGACCCTGGCTTACATATTTTATACCAGTTCATGTTTAATTCAAGCCCTACTTATTTCTTTATGTATCTATGTATCATTTATCTATCAAAAAGCAATTGCCAAGTTTTGTAAAACACTTATTTCCTCCTCATTGACCCAGCTTATAGTAAGATGGGGTGAAAAGCTCAGTTTTTTAAGACATAAAATGAATTCTGGCTAAGGAAGTAGTTTTTAAATCCTTTTGTGTGTTGAAAGTAGAAGAAAGACAAATTCCACAGGACATCTGTGATTATCTCAAAAGTTTCAGAGAAAGCACTTGGCATACCATCGTAACTGCATACTTCTCAAGCATACTGTACATGTACCTTGATCATTCTCATGGAAAAGATTTACTTCAGTACATTGAGCTATAGTACAATGGGGACCCAGAAAATATTTACACTGTCTACCATACTCTGAAGGAAATATGGAACTTGGCTAGAAGGACAAGCACTTGGGACTGTCAAGGAATTATGAAACACTTGAAAGCCCACAGGTAAGTACCTCTTAAGAGCTGGCGAGCATCAAAGGGTCATTAATTATCCTCTTCACTGTTGTTTTTCTTTGGCAAGCATCTCAAGTCTCATGGGGGAAACAGTGGGACAGGCTGGATACAACATTCTCAGTGAACCAAGGAGGAAGAACAAAAGAGGAAGTAGAATTTGGGCGGTTTTCAATACATCAAGTAACTCTGTAGTTATCTCAAATTCCAAAGTGCCTGAAAGGACTGGGGTTAAAATAGAAGAGCAATTGTCTTGAAGGCGATGACAGCAACCAGAATAGTCAGGGCCTTACTATACTCGGCTCAGAGAAGTACTGCCAAGTCTATTAAATCTTCTCATACACCTGAGGGAAATGTGTTTCTTAAGTGATATTTCTCTAGGGAACCAAGCAAAGTTACAAAGAGAAAGGGAACATACCTCCCATGGACATGTTTAAGTAAGAGCACTATTTAGTTTTCAACTTACATTCACTTCAACAGTGGAATTAACTTTGATACAGAAATAAAAGATGAGTGGGAATATGAATGAACAATTGTTTTGTCAATTCATGCTTTTAATCATTCATCATTTACTCTCCACTGAGCAAAAACACTGTGTTGAAGCCCCTGATGTGGGTGTGGTTGGTGCACGGTTGCATGCTAAGTTGCTTCAGACATGTCTGACTCTTGGCAACCCTGTGGACTGTAGCCCACCAGGCTCCTCTGTCCATAAGATTCTCTAGGCAAGAATATTGGAGTGGTTGCCATGCCCTCCTCCAGGGAATCTTCCCTACCCAGGGACCCAACCCGCATCTCTTACGTCTTCTGCATTGGCAGGCACATTCTTTACCACTAGCGCCACCTGGGAAGCCCGGTAGATGCTGTGGGTAAATGTAAAAGATAAAAGTGCCTATCCTCAAGGAGTTTACAAAATTAGCTATTTGGAGGTGAAAGTGAATATTTGGGAAAATGGAGTCCTTATAATAGGATGACTGTTGCTTTCAGGCTTAGCATGTTTACAATAGGGAGCCATAGGAATAAGTTCATGGTGCTGCTTAATGATACTGAAAGGATTGATGCTGAAGTTGAAGCTCCAATACTTTGGCCACCTGATGTGAAGAACAGACTCCTTAGAAAAGACCCTGATAATGGGAAAGATTGAAGGTAGGAGGGGAAGAGGATAACAGAAGATGAGATGGTTGGATGATATCACCGACTCAATGGACATGAGTTTGAGCAAACTCCAGGAGTTGGTGATGGACAGAGAGGCCTGCAGACATGCTGCAGTCCACAGGGTCACAAACAGACAGGACTGAGAGACTGAACTGAACTACTTAATGACACATCACAGCTCTGCAGTTTGGATGGTACTGCCTGAAGATTGAGGGAAGGTGCTGAGTAAGCTGTATTTCATCCAGTAACAAAGTTTGTGGTATTCTTTTGTTGTCTGAAGCAAGAGGTGTGATTTTCAGCATAGCATCAGCTTTTAATCACCTCATATTTGCAAGAGAGGTTAATAAAGTTGAAAAGATTTGATATTTATCTTTTTTAACATGCTGCTGCTGCTGCTGCTGCTAAGTTGCTTCAGTCGTGTTCGACTCTGTGCGACCCCATAGATGGCAGCCCACCAGGCTTCCCCGTCCCTGGGATTCTCCAGGCAAGAACACTGGAGTGGATTGCCATACTTGCAGTTTGAAACCTTGTGTTCGATCACACTAGTGAAATAAGATCTATGGGAGCTTTATACTGTGTATCTCCTATGCTTACTCATGTTTCTTCCATAATTTATCTCTTTTTTGAGTGATCTTCTACCAAATTATATCCCTGGAGAAGGAAATGGCAACCCATTCCAGTATTCTTGCCTGGAGAATCCCATGGACGGAGGAGCCTGGGAGGCTAGAGTCCATGGGGTCGCAAAGAGTCAGACATGACTGACTGACCAACACACAAACACACCAAATTATATAGACATTCTGTGTGTGATTCTATACAAGTGAATTTAGTGGAGGCTAATTGTATAATAAGACAAGATTGAAGGGTAAGGCAAAATAATGATGACTTTTGGAAGGTAGGGTTAAGGTCCAGAACAAAGCAAGTATGGTTGTTTGTTGATATGATCAAAGCTGAGGCACCAGATAAGAAGTGCATTCTCTGACTCTAAAGAAGAGACCACCACGTGGGCTAGTTGACAGTTAGTGATGAACTTAGGCTCAAAATCAGGGTCCAGCCAGAAAGAATCTAGACATTCAAAATATTGATACTGTGGTAGATAGGCTATCAGTTCTGGGGATGAACATCTTAAGATTGACAATGAAATTTGGATATTAACTTATTCTAAACTGACAGTTCAGTTCAGTCACTCAATTGTGTCCAACTCTTTGTGACCCCATGGACTGAAGCAAACCAGGCTTCCCTGTCCATCTGACACCTGTAATTAAACTGAGGATCTTACTTCTCTATCTGTATTTAGTTTGTATTCTTAAGAATGTTTGGGGCTTCCAGATGTCACTAGTGGTAAAGAATCCATCTGCCAATGCAGGAGACTTGGTTTTGATCCCTGGCTTGGGAGATCTCCTGGAGTAGGAAGTGGCACCCCATTCTAATATTCTTGCCTGGAAAATTTCAAGGACAGAGGAGCCAGAAGGGCTACACTGCATGAGGCTGCAAAGAGTCAGATACAACTGAAGGACTGAGCACAAGAATGTTTGACACTCCTGCAACCAGAACAAATAGAAAGAAAGAAAGAAAAACACATACAATACAAGAAAAGTATTTCTGAGTAAAATAAACCTAAACACACACATTCAAAAATGTTCAAATTTTAGCTGAGAAGAATGATGAAAAAAAAAAAAGACTTCATGCTCTAGAGACGGTGAGCCATAACTTCTGAAGCCGGAGCTCTAGAGCTCGAGCCCTGTAACAAGAGAAGCCCCCAGGCTTCAGTGAGAAGCCTGAGCACCACAATGAAGAGTAACCCCCACCTCCCATAGCTAGAGAAAGCCCAGACACAGCAGTGAAGACTCAGTGCAGCCAAAGATAAGTAAATAGAAAAACAAAGACTCCTGCCTCAAAATACTACTATCCTTTTTATTCAATTATGGGGGTGGGGGGTGAAATCTCATAGTTAAAACATCTGGGTAAAATTCATACAAAGAAAAAAAAATCAGATTGGTTTTCTGTCTCCCTGCAGTTGGAGATAGCAAGGAAAACAGAATTCTACAGCTACAGGTCTGAAGGGAAAAGTTATGCAAAAGTTATACAAAAAATTGGTACCCAGAAGCTTTAGCTATGGAGGCAAAGGCAAGGCATTCTTTCAGGAAATTTTCCAGGAAAATGAAGACCTGCCATAGCTAAAGGACACAAGAATCCAGAGTAAAGATTCAGAGTCATAAAAGAAATGATTTTGAATGACATTTAAATTAGTGAAAAATAAGATTAGGTTGAATACCAAAAGCAGTTCTTGTAAATACTGAAAATTCCAGATCATAATAAAAGGAATACGAGGCTATTATCAGGTTTCATAAATATGTCCTAAATACCTTGATTTATCCTGGCAGTATCAAAAAAAGACTTTCATACTTGACTTTGAGTTCTGATACTATAAGTTCTTCAAAAGTATGCATATATGAAGGTTTACAAAACCAAGAGTATGAATATTTCAAAATCCTTAGACAATAATGCAAATCTCTAAAAACAAAGAAAAATCACAGTTCACATAACAAAAGAAAAAATATAAAAAAATGAAAGAAGATTATATCATTAACCAAATATAAGACTTCAGATTTAAGATTAGACATCAATACTCTAAGAATAAAATAGCTTAGAATTTCACAGTGCTAAGTTGCTTTAGGCATGTCCACCTCTTTGCGACCCCATGGACTACAGCCCACCAGGCTCCTCTGTCCATGTGATTCTCTAGGCAAGAATCCTGGAGTGGGTTGCCATGGCCTCCTGCAGGGGATCTTCCCAACCCAGAAATCGAACCTGCGTGTTTTATGTCTCCTGCCTTGCCAGGTGGATTCTTTACCACTAGCGCCACCTGGGCATGTCATAATAAAAGACAATAATTATTAGAATAAGAAAATAAATTCTAACCAAAGTTTCTTACACATTGAAAGGAAGTGAAATAACACAAAACATTAACAATGTAAAAACTGAGAAAGATTTATACCAAATATGAAAGGAGAAATGCTAGCTAATTAGTTGGTTGGGTTTGGTGTGGATGAAAATAATTGCTTTTAAAGAAGTAACTAAGAATCTCTGCCTATTCAGGATAACTTAACTTTTAGGTATAGATAGGTCTGAAACAAGAGGAGCCTATTTTCTTTGTAAGAATGCTTGGAATAACATTCATTATTTGACTATACTTATAAATCAAGATGTGCATTCTAGGTTGCTTCAGTCATGTTCGACTCTGCGACCCTGTGGACTATATAGCCCACCAGGCTTCTCTGTCCATGGGATTCTCCAGGTAAGAATACTGGAGCAGGTTGCCATGCCCCCCTCCAGGGGATCTTCCCCATCCAGGAATCAAACCTGTGCCTCTTACGTCTCTTGCATTGGCAGACTGATTCTTCACTAGTGCCATCTGGGAAACCCAACTCAAGATATATTTCACTGAGTGGTGTGTTCACTCAGGGGGCCTAGAACTGCTATAAGCTACCGAAAAATACCAGTTGATTTCATTCTGGAGACTTTTATATTTGAAGCACATGCAATTTTGAATCCTCATAAATGTATAAGGATTTGCATGCCCACATACAAATACATACCCGCAATGCACTGAACACCCTAATGTTAAACAAATAAATTATCTGCAGTGAATTTGCCTACCTAATCTGTTGTCACACATTCATTTCCTGTAAAAGCTACCTTCCCTGATTTAAATCATCTAAAGAAACTGACAGCTTTCCAAGCAATTTCTCTACAGAGACACAAATGATGTTTTTTTTTTCCCCTCTTCTTTCTGCCTCTTTCTGCTTTTAATAGGTACAAATGATTAAAAGCAAAGCTGTTATTGACAGAGAAATACTAAAAACCCAGAGACAACAAGAAGAAGCATTAATTATCTTTTTAAAAATGGTATATAAGAGTTAGATAGTACATGCAGGAATAGGTACATTTTTAATTGGAATTATTGCTATCATTGTAGTGCCACAGGGGTTGAGGTGGTGCTGAATAAGTGAATTTTAATTCTAAATTAACCAACTGGGTCAGATGGACAGGTGCAGCTGACCATTAATTTCATCCTGAGGGAGAGTAAAGGACAAGAAGTCAAAGAGTAAAAAGAATAAACAATAAAGGATTGCAGGACTTTTAGTTGCTAGGACAAAAACCCTCCCTACCCACTTAATTTTCCAGACCAATAGAGGATGTGCTAGGACTTTTGAAAGTAAATCCTTATGTCTTTTAAGAAATCTCTTCTTATGAAAATGAAACACTCATACTTGCTTTATAAATGAAGTTATGTGACTGGGTTTTTTTTTTTTTTTAATGTATTCAGGAGTAGTGTGCACATTTTGATCATTTATGCTGAATCACTCAGTCATGTCCTACTCTTTGAAGCCCTTTGGACTGTAGCCCACCAGGCTTCCCTGTCCATGGGATTCCCCAGGTAAGAATATTGGAGTGGTTTGCCATTTCCTCCTCCAGGACCTTTCTGACCCAGGGATTCAACCCACGCCTCCTGTGTCTCCTGCATGGCAGATTCTTTACCGCTGAGCCACTGGGGAAGTCCTTTAAGGATATGATTGAATCAGATCACAGACCCATAGCTTTGGTTTTTCTCATGGGCTGTGAAAAAAGTTTCAGCATATTTAATCCATCAGCATCTTCCTCCACCCAGTAATATGTATTAGGATCTAGAATACATCCTTGCATATTTTTCTCCACATACAGGGTTTCTATTGTTATTGTCTGCCTTTTAAAAAATCATATTCTCTGTATCTTGCTTTTTTGCTTGAAAATACCTCTTGAAAATTATCA
Source organism: Bos indicus x Bos taurus (assembly GCF_003369695.1). Lineage (NCBI taxonomy): Eukaryota > Metazoa > Chordata > Mammalia > Artiodactyla > Bovidae > Bos > Bos indicus x Bos taurus. Next base: position 29,388,389 of record NC_040099.1, read on the forward strand.
AATTACTCTAATTCTAATTCATTCTTTTTAGTAGCTGCATATTATTCCCTATGGATATAGCAATATTATTCAATCATCCTCCTTAAATACTTCCATTGCTTTTAGGATTTTCTTTCTAGGAACAAATTGCTAGCTCAAAAGACCTACCTATTGTTAATTTTATGAAATGTTGCTAGATTGATTTCCAAAAAGTGCCAGCACCTCATAGTACCACGATACTATTTTCTCACTCTCTCATGATATATGTTCTTAGTCTTTCATGTTTTGAGACTCTGATGGGTGTAAAGTGAAAAAAAGTGAAACTGTTAGTCACTCAGTCATGTCCAGCTCTTTGCAACCTCATGCACTGTAGCCTGCCAGGATCCTCTGTCCGTGGCATGCTCCAGGCAGAATACTGGAGTGGGTAACCAGCCATTCCTTTCTCCAGGGGATCTTTCTGACCCAGGGGTCGAATGTAGGTCTCCTGCATTGCAGGCAGATTCTTTGCTGTCTGAGCCAACAGGGATGGGTGTAACAAGATATTTAAGTCCTTTAGTTTGCTTTCTCCAAAGTGATTATGAGCTTCTTTTTATATATATTTAGTCATCAAAATTGCCTATCAATTGTTTTTAGTATTCCACTGGTTTGCTTTCTTGTCAATATAAGAAATAATACTCTTGCAAATCTATTTATTAGTCCTGTGGCTACCTGCTTTACCTAATTATTTTTCAAAGCATATAATTTATTGATTAACTTTGCTTTTGATATTTTTCCTCTGTATCTATTGTCTTTTATGTTTTTCCAAGTTTTTCAATGGAATAAGAATGTATTTTATATTCTCTTTCAGGAATTTATTATTTTATTTTTACATTAAAAATTTATCTGGAAATTGCTTTCATATGATTTCCAGTTTTACTTTCCTCTAGGTGGTTGGACAATTGTGTCATTATTAAATAATTTTTTGTACTTAATTGAAATGCCACATATCTCCTGTTACTACACTTGATAAATAAATATGTGGTTAATGAGCTACACTTCTGGATTTTTCTAGATGAACTTTTATTATTTATTTCTAATTTTATTGGTTTATGATTAGACACAGAGACTTATAAAATATCAACTTTTGAGGAACTGTTAGGGTTTTCTTTATTACCAAATGCACTATTTTGTAAATCTTCATGGACAGTGAAAAATTATGCATTCTCTGTTAGATATGAGGGTCTCTCTATGTGGTTACCAATCATGTCTACTGATTTTATTAGTCAACTGAGGCTGCAGGATGTCCAGTGGGTCAATGGAAACGGATCTGGAGCTCAGAAGAGAAACTGGAGGAAAAAAATAATTCACAAGTATGTAAATGGTATTTTAAGCCAGTGAAACTAGCTGGGAATTCTCAGGAAGGGAATTTAGTGTGAGAGTGAAAGGAGATTCGTATTAGATCCATGGAAATCAGTGACCCTCCTGGGATGTGGAAGGAGAGAAAACAAAGAAGCTTGAGAAAGATATCATTTCTATTGGTGAGTGAAATATTATAGAAGAATAGGATGGGGGAAAATCCATTCTTTTTTGATACTAGGAATTGAGCATTTTATAAATTCTGTTCTTTAAAAATGATATTTATTTGTATTGTAATTTAGTTTATACAATATATATTCATAAATTATTTGATTAAATGAAAGAGGAATAGGCAACAATCCCAAATTTAAACATTGTAATTATATTTATATTATGACTTTTTGGTCTATATATATTAATGTTAGTTATTTATAATAAACACAAATGTTTCTATTTCACTAGTAAGCCTGTTTTAATCTCATATATTTTGTATTTCACACTAGGAAACCAGGGTTAGTCAATATTTCCATGTAGAAATACTTTTCAAGGAGGATGTAGATACATGGAATTGGAGTGTAATTTGGTATTATCTCCTGAAGTTGAGCGTTCAATTTACTGTGACTCAGCAAATTCCAGTTTAGAGGAAACCTCCATTAAAGAGAAAATCTTACACATTTACAAAGGAAACATATACAAAAAAATCTGTAATACTATTTCCAATAGTAAAAACTGGAAGCAGCTCAAAAGCTCATTTATTGGAAAAGGGATTAATAAAGTGCATATTCACAAAATAAAATATTATCCATAAAGTAAATGGACTATAGAAATAAGTGACACCATCAAAAATCATAGCAATATAATATTACAGGAAGAAAATGAGTTCCCAAAGATTACAGGTAGCATGCTATCTTTTTTGTAACATTAAAAAGAACTAGAACAAACTAACAAGTGATACATAGAAATGAAAAAAAGTATTTTCAAAGGGAAGTTAGGAAATGATGAGAATTTTGGATGATGACTATCTTGCATTGCAGAGCCAGCAGGGATGTACTGTTGGAGGAATCCTGTAATTAGATGTCAGTTATGCTCTACGTTGTACCTTTTGTTCTGGGGTGGTGAATTAGCAGGTGTTTGCTACATTATTCAGAAAGCACTAATTGAATAACTAACCAATAAAAGTGAGGCGAGTATTGATCAATGATGTCAATGTCCTGGCACTAAGATACAATTCATCCAATACTGTGCATCTGAGTTTGAATGGGGAAAAATTATTTAAAGGTATGGTTTGCAATTGAAGCATAAGGAAAAGTTGCTAATAGGTCTCTGTTGTGGTGACTAGATAGTGCTACACTTTTTTTTTAAGTTATGAAAGTATGACAACACATTTACAGGAGACTTTGAAAATGCAGAGAAAATTTGCATATCATTTCACTATATATTACAGTTATTTTTTAAGTAGATAAGATTGTTAATTGGAGTTTCAATATCAAACTCTTAAAAATTAATAGAATGAAGAGCAGAAGGATGAAGTAGACCAGAAAAGCACTGTGAACCAATTCAATGTAAGATTTTTACTATTTTCACAGAACAGCAGGGTACAAATTACATTCAAGTTCACATAAACTATAAACTGGGAGACACTGGAACATATCCAGGGACATAAAACAAGTTGCAAAAATGTCATTGTATAAAGGTGTCGAAATCATACAAAGTCTCTTCTCTTATCACTGTGGAATTATGTTAGAAATCAATATCAAAAGATATTTGAAAATAACCCACATATTTTCAAGTGCAATGTGACATTTACCATGAGAAATCTTTGATTTAGCCATTGAAAGCCTCAATAATGTTAGAACACTGAAAAAACACAGAGGGTGATTGCAGAGAAGAAAGCATTTAAATGAGAAATAAGTATCAAAATGAGAAATTAATATCAAACATACTTTGATGTATTTGTATTTGATGATGTATTCGATGATGTATTTGATGTATTTTGAAATTTATAAACTTTCGTTGTGCATGGTGGGAGACTGGAAAAAAATAGATCCTGTTCAGAAATGTTACCTTTTTCAGATGCAGAATTATTCTTTTTAAATACTCTGTGTTGAAATCTAATACAGAAATCATTTTGTTCATTACCTGTTTGTATAAGTTCAGGAAGAGTTCATTTCAATTTGATATATTTTTCTCTCTAGATAGGAATCTGTTCTTGAGACTTATAAAATATTGTTAAAAACTGTAAATCCTGAAACTTTCAAGGAATATTCTGCTTGCTAGTTTCCTTTGCCTTTCTTTCTTTTTTTTTTTTTTCTTCTTTTCTGTACAACTACAGCAGGAACAATACATTTCCATGCCTTCTCATACTTGACACTTTAGTTAATTGACCAACATTGTAGGGAATCATTTTGATAACCATGGCCACTAACCTTGTATTTTGACTATTAGCCTCTGAATTCCCATGTAGTATTAATACTTGGAGATTACAAACCTTTTTTTAGCAGCTGTGTATTTTCGTTCACCTTTTTATTCAGCACTCAACACAGGGTGAAATCCTTGTGTGTTTATCGCATAGTGTAAATAAGGAAGCGTTCCAATCAGGATGCTATTGTATTTCGATAGGCATGTTATATTCATTTATGTTGAGGAGTTCCACTCACATCACCAGGAGGGTTTATCCTTTTTTGATAGTCATTTTGCTAGATTGAAAGCTTTTCTGTTTTATTTTAAAATTATCCACATTCTTCACATTTGTTTTCTTTGAAAACTTGATTCCCAAGAACAGAGTACCTCTTGGCAGTTTATTTTGCATGTTAACTATGTTGATGCCATTGGAAATAATGCTAAATTGTTTTTATTATAATACGAAGACATTCATATATTTGGTATTCAAGATTCTTTTCTTTGGATATGTTACTGTTCATTTGGGATCCACCAGTAGAGGAATTCCCTAGTGGCTCAGATGGGAAAAAATTTTCCTGCAATGTGGGAAACCTGGGTTTGATCCCTAGGTCAGGAAGATTCCCTGGAGAAGGGAAGGGCAGCCCACTCCAGTATTCTTGTCTGAAGAATTCCATGGACAGAAGAGCCTGGCAAGGTACAGTTCATGGGGCTGAAGAATCAGACATGACTGAGTGACTAATACTTTCATTTTCACCTTTCTTTCATGCACGAGTAGGGCCTTACTGATTATTAAAATTAAAAAGTTCTTCAAAACTTGCTGTTGCATATCCACTGGCCTGATCATTTATAATATCCCTCTGTTGTGTCAGACTCTTCCCTGAGTACCCTGACCCCAAGGGACTTCCCTAGTGGTCCAGGGGCCAAGACTCTCTGCTCCCAGTGCAATGGGTTTGGGTTTGATCCCTGGTAAGATCTCACATGATCTCACATGCCACGACTAAGAGTTCACTTGCTACAACTGAAAGGTTCCACATGCCACAACTGAAGATTCTGCATGCAAAAACGAAGATCGAGGATCTCGCGTGTTGCAACTAAGACCCAGTACAGTCAAATAGATAAAAAAATATTTAAAAAAAAATCCTGCCACCTAATGGTTAATACATGGCAAAAAAGATTTGGTCTAGCTCTTTAGCAGTGTTTATTTTTATTAAAGTTCTTACAATAACAATCATATCATAGTAGTAGTGTTAGTCACTCAGTCATGTCAGACTCTTTGTGATCCCATTGACCACAGTCCAGAGACCAGACTCCTCTGTCCACAAGATTCTCCATGCAAGACTGCTGGAGTAGGTAGCCATTCTCTTCTCCAGGTGGTCTTCCCAACCCAGGGACTGAAACTGGGTCTCTCACATTGCAGGCAGATTCTTTACCAAAAAAAAAAAAATCATATAATACCTATTGTTAAATAATATTGACTATCATCTGTTTGTGCCTTTTTCATTATATGAATAATGGTTCAAACCTTCATAGGAAAACTGAGGACTGCTCAAATCCTCAAGAAGCAATGTCTAATTAGCAAGGTTAATTTATGTTCATAATTATAATCATAGCAATGAGTGTAATCCCCAAGGCTTATAAAAATGCATTTTAATAAATTTATTGGAGGTAATGCCTATCCTGTCTTCTACATTATTCAGCAGATCAACGCTTTCCTTGTGTGCCTTGCCCAAGTAATACAGAGACAAGAATTCAAGTGAAAGTCAATTATTTGGGAAGTACAAGAAACACCAGTAAAGAAATAGGAAAACAATACAGGGAAGGGAATTGGCCTGTTACCATCTTGTGAAATAAACTTAATCCTGCAGGGAATCTCTGGGAATTGTTGAGATGTATGCTTCAGAAATATCCTGCTAGGTGGGTCAAGGGAGTTGAGGTATTTATACACCCACATTGCCAATTATTGGTTGACGGCTGCTCCTCTGAATGTTAAGTCCTTGACACTTCTGATCTGTGAGCCCTAGAACAGAGCAGCCTTCCCCAAAAGCCTTCAAACACAGATTTCCCAATACTGGTTTGTGGAAGTTCTGCTTTTTGAAGAAATAGGACTGAAGTTTCTGGCTGGGCACTGATAGCAGCTGCTATAACTACTTTATTATCATCAGAATCAGGTTCTGTGTTTTTTTTAGCTCTTGAATCATTCTTTTAATCCATCCTCATCAAAGATCCATTTTGCTATGATAAAGAACTACTTCTTTAGCCTTTTGGGGGAGAGATGGAATTGAAAAGCTTCTTTTAGAAAGGTCATGTTCCTTAAAATAAAAAGACTTAGTAAATTTGAAGTCTTTGAGGATTTAGCTTGCCTTCCAATTTCAAGATTGCCTCCTATGTTCATGCAAGGCAATATTTATTTCCATCTGTGCAACTATCAATGTGTTCAGTTGGTAACTGTGTACTTTTATTTTGCTGAACATTTAAAGGATATATTTTTTAAATTATTTAAGGTAGGATCTTCTCCCTTCTCTAACCCACATGTAGATACTGGTATGCAGAGTGGAAATTGTAATGACAGTGAATTCGAACAAGCCAACTGTACAGTGTCATTAAGAAGCTCTTTGGGTTTAGCTGAAGATAACAAAGGCCAAAATAGATGTGTTCAATAATATCCCCAAAGTATTAAAATCTTTTTGGTAAATCTGGATAATCCAAAAACATATAAATAATAAAATAAATATCACCTAATCACCTATAGTTTTACTTTTTAATAATAGCTACTATCATCATTTGTCATATTTACTTTCATTCTTTTTTCCTATGCTTAATTTGTACATCATTAACATTATATGCTCAGTACTTTTGTCATTTTATAACAAAATTCATTTCTCTGGACTCAGTCCAGTTCAGTTCAGTCGCTCAGTCGTGTCCTTTCTTCATGACCCCATGAACTGCAGCACGCCAGGCCTCCCTGTCCATCACCAACTCCTGGAGTTCACTCAGACTCACGTCCATCGAGTCAGTGATGCCATCCAGCCATCTCATCCTCTGTCGTCCCCTTCTCCACCTGCCCCCAATCCCTCCCAGCATCAGAGTCTTTTCCAATGAGTCAACTCTTCGCATGAGGTGGCCAAAGTACTGGAGTTTCAGCTTTAGCACCACTCCTTCCAAAGAAATTCCAGGGCTGATCTCCTTCAGAATGGACTGGTTGGATCTCCTTGCAGTCCAAGGGACTCTCAAGAGTCTTCTCCAACACCACAGTTCAAAAGCATCAATTCTTTGGCACTCAGCCTTCTTCACAGTCCAACTCTCACATCCATACATGACCACAGGAAAAACCATAGCCTTGATTAGATGGACCTTTGTAGGCAAAGTAATATCTCTGCTTTTGGATATGCTATCTAGGTTGGTCATAACTTTCCTTCCAAGGAGTTAGTGGTTCTTAAATTTTTGTGTGCCTTTGAATCACCTACAGGCTTTGATAAAATACAAATTCCTGGGTCTCTTTGTCTCTGGGCCTTCTAACTAGGTAGGTCTAGGGCTGGATTTTAGAATTTCCAAGTTAGAGAACAATTTGCAATTGTGAGATTCCCCATGTGAGACTGATGCTGCTGGTCTGAGGTTTACACTTATAGAACCTAGGTTTTTAAACTTTATACACATTGGAATGAAGTTAATATTTTGTTTCTTGACTGGGGCATGGGTTCATATATGTGTGTTTATTTTGGGAAAATTCATCCAACTATGAATTTTTATATGAGTGTAATATATCAACAAAACTTAAAAGAGAACTTAAAACCTCAGAAGGGTAATTATAATGACTTGGTAATATTTTCTCTATGCATGTGCCATGGTTTACTCAACCATGCCCTTAATTTCAATTTTTTTCTAATGAATATTAGTATATTTTAATATTAAAGGTAGAGACTTTTGGAGACTCTAAAATTGTTTTATAGAAATGCAAGTCTACAGGCAATAAATGCTAGAGAGGGTGTGGAGAAAAGGGAACCCTCTTACACTGTTGGTGGGAATGCAAACTAGTACAGCCACTATGGAGAACAGTGTGGAGATTCCTTAAAAAACTGGAAATAGAACTGCCTTAAGACCCAGCAATCCCACTGCTGGGCATACACACTGAGGAAACCAGAATTGAAAGAGACACATGTACCCCAGTGTTCATTCAGCAGCAGATGAATGGATAAGAAAGCTGTGGTACATATACACAATGGAGTATTACTCAGCCATTAAAAAGAATACATTTGAATCAGTTCTAATGAGGTGGATGAAACTGGAGCCTATTATACAGAGTGAAGTAAGCCAGAAAGAAAAACACCAATACAGTATACTAACGTATATATATGGAATTTAGAAAGATGGTAACGATAACCCTGTATGCGAGACAGCAAAAGAGACACAGATGTATAGAACAGTCTTTTGAACTCTGTGGGAGAGGGCGAGGGTGGGATGATTTGGGAGAATGGCATTGAAACATGTATAACATCATAGGTGAAACGAATCGCCAGTCCAGGTTCGATGCATGATACAGGGTGCTTGGGGCTGGTGCACTGGGATGACCCAGAGGGATGGTACAGGGAGGGAGGAGGGAGAGGGGTTCAGGATGGGGAACACATGTACACCCATGGTGGATTCATGTTGATGTATGGCAAAACCAATACAATATTGTGAAGTAATTAGCCTCCAACTAAAATAAATAAATTTATGTTAAAACAAAAAAAGAAATGCAAGTCTATTTGTTATACAGCAGAGATTAGGACAATATTGTAAATCAACTATATGTCAATAAAAATTTTAAAAAATGCATATCCAAGTTAAAAAGCAGTTATGAATATTTTAGCACTTTGTGCTTATTGCCATGCTGCTGCTACTGCTGTTAAGTCACTTTAGTCGTGTCCGACTCTGTGTGACCCCATAGACGGCAGCCCACTAGGCTCCTCTCTCCCTGGGATTCTCCAGGCAAGAATACTGGAGTGGGTTGCCATTTCCTTCTCCAGTGCATGAAAGTGAAAAGTGAAAGTGAAGTCTCTTAGTTGTGCCCGACTCTTAGCAAACCCATGGGCTACAGCCTACCAGGCTCCTCCATCCATGGGATTTTCCAGGCAAGAGTACTGGAATGGGTTGCCATTGAGGGCCATAATATTTCCCAAATTATAATAATTCATATTTCAAATAATGGTTAATATTTTCATCTTTATTTTCTGAATGGGTGATTGCCTTCTTTGGCTGAAGATATTATGATAATGTTTTTTCATTTTTATGTATATTTTTAACATTTGAGTAATTGAAACAAGTGACTAACCTAGATGGCTTTCATGTGCCAAGCTTTCAGAACTAGACAGTCTTAGAAAGAAGTTCTTTGAGAATTGATGCTTTTGAACTGTGGTGTTGGAGAAGACTCTTGAGAGTCCTTTGGACTGCAAGGAGATCCAACCAGTCTGTTCTGAAGGAGATCAGCCCTGGGATTTCTTTGGAAGGAATGATGCTAAAGCTGAAACTCCAGTACTTTGGCCACCTCACGCGAAGAATTGACTCATTGGAAAAGACTTTGATGCTGGGAGGGATTGGGGGCAGGAGGAGAAGGGGATGACAGAGGATGAGATGGCTGGATGGCATCACTGACTCGATGGACGTGAGTCTGAGTGAACTCCGGGAGTTGGTGATGGACAGGGAGGCCTGGCGTGCTGCGATTCATGGGGTTGCAAAGAGTCGGACACAACTGAGCAATTGAACTGAACTGAACTGATATGGCTTTGTCCTAGGTAAAATAGTAGAGAATTAAGTAGCATTTTGTTTTATTTTGTTTTTAATTTTAAGGGCTAGGGGCTAACACTGTAAATTGAGTAGAACCAGTCGTTTTTTATGTTCACCAGAGTACTCCTTCTAGTATTATACTTTGGTCAGAAAAAAACTAAAAGTTTCTCATTAACTCCTTCCTCACTGAAACATGAAACCACCATTATACAACAATCAGAATGACTATTTATAGGGCAAAGCTTGGAGGAATAGGAATATAGCTCCACTAAATACATTTTAAAATGAGTACAGTCCTTGAGTTTAGCCCTCACTGAACTACAAGTTTTTAAAACTGCCTTTATTGAAAAATAAGCATTAAGGATAATCAGATTGTGTGTTTATCTCTGTGTTCTCAACACAAAGCATCATTTTGAACAAAAGCCCTTCAAAGTACCTTTTCATGTATATATTTATACATTTAATTTTTCTTGAATCTAAAGATTAATATAAACTGAAGAAAATTTTCAGTATATTGTTTTGTGTATTCGGTGAGAATTACAAATATGGGAATCACCGAGTGCTACATCATCTTTTCTTTTTAATCCAATAAAAAGTTCTTACAACTTTAGCAGATAACTATCTCTAGTTAATGGAACAATTTTTAATATTCCCCAATATTACTTGTGTTTCATAGTGAGGAATTCCAGGTTTCAGCATTATGTGTTTGGGCAAGAAAGAACATAGAGAGTATAATATCAAAGTGGAAACTTTAAGAAAGTGACACATCATGGGTGCTCAGTGAATATTTTTTACACAAATACATTAAAACTAAAAGTGATCGTTCTTATAAAATAGATAGCTAATAGGAAGCTGCCATAAGGCACAGGGAGCTCAGTTCACTGCTCTGTGATAAAGTAGAGGGCTGAGATGAAGGGAGGGGGAGAGAGGCTCAAGAGGGAGAGGATGTGTTTACACATGGCTGATTCACGATGTTGTATGGCAGAAACTAATACCACATTGTAAAGCAATTATATTCCAATAAAAAAAATAAATGTGATCATTCTTTAACTGGAGCATGTTCCTAGGGTAGAAGTCAAAATGCTTGATGATGGATTATAGTTGCTGGTTTTATTTTCTGCATCTTTTCTAAATGTTTAGGAGATAAATGATAGGGGTAAAACTTGAAAATAAGGGAAAGAAGATAATACAATACCTTCTCCAACCATTGTTTGATTCTTTTATTTCCTTATAGCTGATGTTTTCTCTTAACTGTTCCACAATCTGAGTTTATTAGTATAAATGGAAAATATTTTACATCGAGGTGAGTATATTTTAGGTATTTAAGCATCCTGTGCCCCCAACCTTTCTCTTTCCTGTTTCTTCATTCTTTCCATATTAAATTTTTTATTTAAAACTTGTCTAGATGTATCACACAGCTCCTATAAAAATGCGGTAGAATATATGCAAGAATGAAAAGATAGAGGAAGCAGTGTAAGAGAGCTTCTTTGAGGCTCTATCCTTCCTTTTGCTTTTCAGCTACCAGTTTTATTAGGATTTGGAAGTTATTTGATTCAGATTTTACCATCTCAGAAAGTCCTTGAGAGAAAAAAGCCAGTCACTTTTTTTTATAATATTATTTCATACAACATAATGCCAATATTATGACATACAATGCATTCCAGCAACATCATGATGTAGTAGAGTAGGAAACTAGAAGTTTCTATATGGACCATTGTATGTATCCTTATGTATGGATAATGATATACGTACAGACCGCATTTATATTCATTATATACATGTCACAGTTCCTCTGAAAGCATCACTGAGCACTTCACAGCCAATTACTAGTCTTAAATGTCAGTGAGAGGATGTGTTAATTTTTAAGTGAAACCAAAATGACTTTCCTATCTGAGCAGCCAATGAAATTCTGCGTCTAAGGGATTTTCTCCTTCAAATGCCAAACTGGATACATTTGCACATGTTCTCCCTGATGTATCAAGAAACTGGAAATTGCACATGACTTTAAAACAATGCAAGAAATTGCTTTTACAAGCTGGGTGTTTACATCTATGTATGATTATTTTAAGTTTTGGATGTTAGGGGATTCCCAGAAATAACTAATCAAAATTGATTATTGATTTTCTTGTCTGTTACCTAAATAAACACTTTACTGCTGATAGCTTAGTGCTCAAGTTTATAGATTTAATATTGATGTAAAGAATACTGATTGTTCCTAGACCAAAAATGTAAACAGAAATGAAGTTTGTTACCTCAGATAAAGGAATATTATGCTTGAAAGCAAATAAATCAAGTCAGTTTTATTGTCATTTATGACACTTGTTACTGGGAATTTATTTAAACCTCCTATAGAGAGAAAATAGTCATATGGGTATTTTCCTCTTTTACCTAACTAACTGATACGGAGCTAAAATTTATAAGCAAAATGATCTCAACCCCTTTTCACTATGTTGTTGTTTAGTCACTCAGTCGTGTCTGACTCTTTGCCACCCCATGGACTGTAGCCCAGCAGGCTTCTCTGTCCATGGGATTTTCCAAGAAAGAATACTAGAGTGGGTTGCCATTTCCTTCTCCAAAGGATCTTCCTGATCCAGGGATCGGACCTGCGTCTCCTGTTGGAAGGTGGATTCTTTACCACTGAGCCACCTGGGAAGCCTCCCCTTTTCACTGTAGGAAATCATTTGTCACTGTTGACTCTTTTGTGTTACAGTCGATTATTAATTTTGTTTGTCATGTACCTCTTATGTAACCAGAAAACTCTCCACGTACTTTACATTAGCTTCTGGCTTATATTTAAGAAGTGAGCATATGAGAAATGTGTACCTAGTAACAGGAAAATATACTGGATTCTTTTGGTGCATCTCAGAGTTTGTTTGTATGAAATTGTATTTTAATTATTGAGTATATGCTAAAAATAGCAAGTATGTAATAAACACTATGATAACCATGCAGAATTGCTGAACAGCCCATTGCTGTTACTGCCCAATTTTCAAAGCCCAGTCTTTTCCTGCCCAGCCATCTAGAACCACCTCATGAAGTGTCAACCAGAAGTCTGTAAATATATCGTGTTTTTTAAAACTCAAGTCTAAGTACCCAATTAAATGGATATTTTGCTAACAGATGACCAAGGTAGGGGAAAAAAAAAAAGAAAGCAGCCATAAAGAGGAAACTAAAATAATTCAAGGAGTGGGTAGCCTTTTTTTCTGCCAATTCTATGTGAGACACCAGGATGCTTGTTGCTGTTATTCAGTTGCTAATTTTGTCCTACTCTTTTGTGACCCCATGGACTGTAGTCCACCAGGCTCCTGTCTCCATGGGATTTCCCAGGCAAGATTACTGGTGTGGGTTGCTGTTTACTTCTCTAGGGTATCTTCCTGACCGAGGGATCAAACCCATGTCTCCTGCGTTTCCTGCATTGGGAGGCAGGTTATTTACAACTGAGACACCTGGGAAGCCCAAAATCCAGGATAGGGGATGTACAAAATGAGAAAACCTTTTATTGTATGCAGGAAATTTCTGATTTCCCTTGATCAGGCAGAGGTACATTAAGAGGTTCCCCCCCACACACAAGTTTTCTTCGTAGAAAAGAATTTCCTAGAATTTGGAATTTATATTTTGACTGACTGTGGCAAAAAAATCAATCCATCCAGAAATTATTGATTAACTCTGCATTGTATGTGAAGACACTGTTAGGAATAAAAATCAAAGATAATATGACAGAGTGATTCTGTTCATATTTTCCTATAATCATTATGGTCCAGTAGAAATTGCACCACGTGACTTCAGCCAGCTTGAAATGAGTCTTCGATACACATCCTTTCTATTTCCTCTTCTTAATTTCTATTTCTAGTATGCTACTCAGTGTTCAATGTCCTAATACAGAATATATAGTGAATTATTGGATTTGGGAGTACAATAAAGTCCTTCACTTAACATGTCTGCTATATACTAGATGCTATGAACAGGATTAGAAGAAATAAGAGCAAAGAACTTTCCACTACGTATTATTAAGCAGACACTTAGAGGTGTTACACCCTCTGGACTCAAACCAAACCAAATGAGAAGCAATGAGTCTGAAAGGGAACAAATTCTCCAAAGTGTGACCTTATTGGTACTGAAATAGTCAGTGACTAACAAGGATCTTACCTTCTTTACAGCAAGGGACAGTTTATTCAGATCAATAATCCCACACATTTATGGAAACGATTTGCACAGCAAATATGAAAGACAGCTCCTGAAACAGCATCCATTGTGGTGATGGCAACTGGTCCATTAAGAACCTCTGGGTCTCCACATCAGTCATTTCTAAAGAGTTGCTGTTAAAAAGAAGTCACTCCTCCTGAGATGGAGTGTGCTTAACCTTGTCTGAGGCTCAGGCACTTACTCAGAGAGAGAGATGTTGGATTTAGGTAACAGCAGGTAAGATCTGTTAGGACCAGAAAAATTATTTACAAGAGAGGCCATTTTTCTCTGAGTCCAGATATTTATATGTGTTTGTTCTTAAGTAAGGTGGGAAGCCTATTGGTGTTTCCCTTCTGTGGTTTAGCTGAGATCTCTGGTGCTTGCCAGGTGGCTCAGTGATAAACAACAACAACAAAAAACCCACCTACCAATGCAGGAGACACAAGAGATTCAGGTTACATCCCTGGATTGGAAAGATCCCTTGGAGCAGGAAATGGCATGAATTTGAGCAAACTCCGGGAGATAGCAAAGGACAGGGAAGTCTGGCCTGCTGCAGTCTGTGGGGTCACAGAGTTGGCCATGACTTAGTGAGTGAACAATGACAACAAGGAAATGGCAACCCACTCAAATATTCTTGCCAGAAAATCCTGTGGACTGAGGAGCCTGGTGGGCTACAGTTCATGGTGTTGCAAAAGAGTCAGACACGACTGAGCATACACTCACACTGGAACAGCATTGAGAACCTTATGGATTTTAGTGATGATAATGTTTTGTGTTTCTCATGTCAAGATTTCAAAGCATTTTGTTAAGAACATGAGTGCCCTCACTGGGTGAAAACGAAGAGCAGGTTGGCCATAAACCTAAGGGAGGGCTCTCTTTGCTAGTTCGTGTTGCTTTTCATTCAGAGTTCTATGATCTCTTGTGCCAGACATATGGCAGCCGGATGCTATCATGGCCTCTTCTTTCGTTGTCCTTTCCCTGGAGACAATATGATCTCCATTTAAAAAGTGTTTATGAAGTTGGACGAGTCTCTGAGGATGAAAGTTCTTTGTGTATTTACAAAACCAGAGGATTGTCTTTCCTGTCTGTTGTTGCCTTTAGATATTTTGCTGAAAGGGCTGAAGACCTTCATGGCTGTGGGCATTTTCTTTCATGAACACAGGACACCAGGAAGAGCCCCTTGGCAGGCAGTGGGCATTCCATGACCGGCATCTCATCTCTTTCCACCAAGTCTCTTAAAGATGATATGACTTCAGATTTCCTTCCCTAAGTTAGAACTTTGAAGGCTGGGGGTGTGAAATCTGGCTTCCCCTAAGGCTCTCATGTGAATGTTGGCTTCATAAGCCATCTATGAAAAGGGTGTATGAACAGACTCTACAGATGCTACATCTAACTTCATTGTGCCAAAGAAACTGAAGGTTCTCTTCCACCAGGTTTTCTATTTCAAGACAGCTTACATATTTTTAGTGGTTTAATTTTTTTTTTAAATAAGCCATCTTGTTGTTGCTGATAACTGACCTAAATGCTGTGGTCAGAAGATGAAAAATTGTTCACGTATTCCTTTCCAGCTGACAGCTCAGATTTGTGAAAGCAATAAAATCCTTAAGTCATCTGTTTATAGGGCAAAACAGTTTAAAACATGATTTGAATATTTGAAACTAAGTGGAACTAATATCTTCAGAATACCTTTATTTGGAGGAAAGTTGTTTTTCTCTTCTCTCATCTACCCCATCTCTCTCAGGGTGTGTGTGTGTGTGTGTGTGTGTGTGTGTGTGTGTGTGTGTGTGTGTTAGTCATTCATTCCCATTCAGTAACCCACCAGGATCCTCTGTCTATGGATTTCTCCAGGCAAGAATACTGAGTGGGTTGCCATTCCCTTCTCCAGAGGATCTTCCTGACCGAAGCATCAAACCCAGGTCTCCTGCATTGCAGGCAGATTCTATACCCTCTGAGCCATGATAGAAGCCCTCTGTCCCAAGGATCACATGTTTCTGAGACCCTGGGTCCGTGTGTCACGGGTAAAGTAATATAAAGGCACATCCCTGGCTCTCTCGTCTTTAACTTTAGGGATTTTTGCCCCATCACAGTTTCCCTTTCTCCTTTGTGGCCTTTTTCTATCTTAAGAGTGATGATGAACTAGCCTGTAACTTGTATGTGACTCTGCATTTTCCTCCCTTCCTGTGGTTTTCTGACCTTCGTCTTCGTGGTCATAGATGTGGGCTGGTCCAGCCTGATGCTTGGGTCCTGTGTCCCTTCTCTGCCTCAGTGATTTCCAACATCTGCCCCAGACAGAGAGTCTTGCCAGGATCTGATACAGATGGGGAGTGAGGCCATTCTGATGCAATATCTTATTTAAATACAGTATCTTATTTAAATGTCTTATTTAAATGAATCTTTTTAGATTTTTATCTCTCATTAGTTCTATTTCATCTTTCCAGAGTTTAGTCCCTGAGAACTAGAACTAAAAACAGGAAGCAAGCTGAAATGAAAATCACTCCCTCTTGGAGACCTGCCTGTCCTACCCTGGAGCAAAACTCTCTCTTTAGGATGGGTTTTTTTTTTTTTCCCCCTAAGAGAGACCTGGTCCTTCAAACAGACCTCAAACACATTAGAAGTTTCCTTGAGGCTCTTGATTTTTCTAGACATCCCACAGACCTCTCCATCTCAGTATGCACAAATTTGGGTTCATCATTAACATAAGCCTTCTTCTCCTCCTCTTCTCCTGCTCTTTGTGTGTGATGTTACCCAGTCTTTCTTGCAGTTAAAAAAAATTTTTTTTCTTTTTTTGCCTTACTACCTCTTTTCTTTTTTTCAGATGCTAGTCCATCTGCTGGGGTTATTTCTCTAGTCAGTTTCACTCAGCTAGTACTTTTAATCAATAGAAACTCACCAGAAGTGCTATTAATACTTCTTTCAGAAATCTTATATCAAATCTCAAGTCTCAGCTAGAAGTCCCTATTGCATACTTTCTTGATAATTTCTTAAAAAAAAAAAAAAAACTTTTTATTTTGATTGGGGTATAGCCGATGAACAATGTTGTGATCGTTTCAGGTCAACAGTGAAGGGACTCAGCCATCCACATACATCTATCCACTCTTCCCCAAACTCCCCTTTGGGGCTGCCGCAGAACATTAAGCAGTGTTCCCAGTGCTATCCAGTAGGTCCCTGTTGGTTATCCATTTTAAATATAGCACTGTGTATATGTCTTGACCCTTTTTACTTGCCTATAATCCCACTAGACTCGGAGTTCCTTGAGGCTTAGGGCTGTGTCTTATTTATTACTGTATTATCAGAGCCTGTGTGTGTGTGTGTGTGTGTGTGTGTGTGTTAGTCATTCAGTTGTGTCTGACTCTTCATGACTCCATGGACTGTAGCCCACAAGGATCCTTTGATCATGGAATTTTCCAGGCAAGAATACTGGATGAGTAGCCTTTCCCTTCTCCAGGAGATCTTTCTGACACAGAAATTGAACCCCCATCTCCTGCACTGCAGGCAGATTCTTTACCATCTGAGCCACCAGGGAAGCCCTTGTCAGAGCCTGGGAAATGGTTTATATATATATATATATATATATATATATATGTATGTATATAAATGGTTATGATAAATATGATATACATTACATATATATGACTATGATAAGCCATATACAAAATGATTATGATTATATGATATATATTTATCATATATGTAAATGGTTATTTTATATATATATATCATATATAGGTATATCATAACCATTTCTCAGGCTCTGTTAAGGGCTTCCCTGGTGGCTCAAACAGTAGAGAATCCACTTGCAATGCAGGAGACCAAGGTTTGATCCATGAGTTGGGAAGATCCCCTGGAGATGGGAATGGCAACCCACTCCAGTATTCTTGCCTGGAAAATTCCATGGACAGAGGAGCTTGGCGGGCTACAATCCATAGGGTCACAAAGAGTTGGACATGACTGAGTAACTAACACTATATATATATATATATGTGTGTGTGTGTGTGTGTGTGTGTGTATGTGTGTATATATATTTATATATATAAAACATAAAACTCCTGTGGCCTGGAAAAGGTCAGTTTTCATTCCAGTCCCAAAGAAAGGCAATGCCAAAGAATGCTCAAACTACTGCACAATTGCACTCATCTCACACACTAGTAAAGTAATGCTCAAAATTCTCCAAGCCAGGCTTCAGCAATACATGAACCATGAACTTCCAGATGTTCAAGCTGGTTTTAGAAAAGGCAGAGGAACCAGAGATCAAATTGCCAACATCTGCTGAATTATGGAAAAAGCAAGAGAGTTCCAGAAAAACATCTATTTCTGCTTTATTGACTATGCCAAAGCCTTTGATTGTGTGGATCACAATAAACTGTGGAAAATTCTGAAAGAGATGGGAATACCACTTACCTACCTCTTGAGAAACCTGTATGCAGGTCAGGAAGCAACAGTTAAAACTGGACATGGAACAACAGATGGGTTCCAAATAGGAAAAGGAGTATGTCAAGGCTGTCTATTGTCACCCTGCTTATTTAACTTATATGCAGAGTACATCATGAGAAACACTGGGCTGGAAGAAGCATAAGCTGGAATCAAGATTGCCTGGAGAAATATCAATAACCTCAGATATGCAGATGACACCACGCTTATGGCAGAAAGTGAAGAGGAACTAAAAAGCCTATTGATGAAAGTGAAAGAGGAGAGTGAAAGAGTTGGCTTAAAGCTCAACATTCAGAAAACCAAGATCATGGCATCTGGTCCCATCACTTCATGGGATATAGATGGGGAAACAGTAGAAACAGTGTCAGACTTTATTTTGGGGGGGCTCCAAAATCACTGCAGATGGTGACTGCAGCCATGAAATTAAAAGACACTTACTCCTTGGAAGAAAAGTTATGAACAACCTAGATAGCATACTGAAAAGCAGAGACATTACTTTGCCAACAATGATCCGTCTAGTCAAGGCTATGGTTTTTCCAGTGGTCATGTATGGATGTGAGAGTTGGACTGTGAAGAAAGCTGAGGGCCAAAGAATTGATACTTTTGAACTGTGGTGTTGGAGAAGACTCTTGAGAGTCCCTTGGACTGCAAGGAGATCCAACCAGTCCATTCTAAAGGAGATCAACCCTTGGTGTTCTTTGGAAGGAATGATGCTGAAGCTGAAACTCCAGTACTTTGGCCACCTCATGCGAAGAGTTGACTCATTGGAAAAGACTCTGATGCTGGGAGGGATTGGGGGCAGGTGGAGAAGGGGACGACAGAGGATGAGATGGCTGGATGGCATCACCGACTCGACAGACGTGATTTTGAGTGAACTCCGGGAGTTGGTGATGGACAGGGAGGCCTGGCCTGCTGCGATTCATGGGGTCGCAAAGAGTCAGACACGACTGAGCGACTGAAGTGAACTGAACCCGCTTCTTGTTTGCTCCACGGTGCATCAGGTTTCAGTGATTCAGCTGCTTGGACTACTATTGAATCAATTCCTCTCCCTTCTTCCTCTAATCTGATTTCTGCCTGGTTATGGAAGGGTCTTCTTATCTTCCTGCCTCGAGGCATATTCCTCCTAAATTTATCACATATGTTAGCTCCAGAATTATCTTTCTAAAATAGAAATCTGATCATGCCACTTACCTACTCAAAGTCCCTCTTTGGCTACCCATCTTCCATGGATGTCAGACTGCAAAACACAACATACCCGGTGCCTCCTACTTTGTTCTTTGTGCCATTTCCTATCTCCCACCTCCCATGCACCCATGTTTCATTTAAATCCCGCCAAACTTGTCATGGTTCCTCAAATGAGATGTCGTATTACCCCGCTGTACCTTACTGCCAGCTCTTCTTTCCGCTTACAATCTCCAATTTAAAAAGTTAACTTTTGCAAACTAGCTGCTCAGGCAGGACTCCCTTGCCTACTGTAGAACCAGTCCAGGTGCCCCGCTTGCCCTTCCAAGAATCTTCTGCATAACTGTTTATTTTAAGGTGGTCTTAAGACTCCAAAGGCTCCTTGGACACTGATAAATATGTACTTTTGAAGGGTGGACATTCTGCTGTTACCCTATAGCAGTTTTATCTTTCCAATTAAATTTATTTCTTTTGAACTTTTTGTGGTTTGTAAGGCTTCATGCTAAAATCGTCTCACATATTTCAAGGCCATTATCCATCACTACAGAATGAATACTTTCAGTCTGCTGAATGTTAAATATCAAAAAATAACTACCGGTCCTTCTCCCTGGAGCATGACACTCCGTTTCCTTTGAAAATGTATTCATTCCTCATAGCAATACTCTGAGGGGCACTTTTCTTTCCTTATATGTTCTCCTGGGACTGCTTTCTCATATCTGCCTAAGAGAGAGAACACTGTGGCACATGGCAGTGTTTTGAGAGCTGCCAGCAGAAATGAAAGAGATGGTTCACTGAGTGGTTCTGCCAGGGAACACCTCCAACCATGTGTTGGGATTCTTATCTGATACACTTACTTTAGGTGCAAAAAAATACAGCTATGAGGTGGACCTTACCTCATTCTGCTCATTCATTTATAGCTTCTAAATAATTATGGAATTGCTAGGTGCTGTATTCTTGCCTAGAGAATCCCAGGAACAGAGGAGCCTGGTGGGCTGCCATCTATGGGATCGCAGAGTCGGACACGACTGAAGTGACTTAGCATGCATGGATGCATGCATTGGAGAAGGAAATGGCAACCCACTCCAGTATTCTTGCCTAGAGAATCCCAGGAACAGAGGAGCCTGGTGGGCTGCAATCTATGGGGTCATACAGAGTCAGACATGACTGAAGCGACTTAGCATGCATGCATGCATGCTTTGGAGGAGGAAATGGCAACCCACTCCAGTATTCTTGCCTGGAGAATCCCAGGGACAGAGGAGCCTGGTGGGCTGCCATCTATGGCGTCGCACAGAGTCGGATATGACTGACACGACTTAGCAGCAGCAGCAGAAGTGAATACCAAAATGAGGAAGGTGGAGACCTTTTCTCCCCACAGAACTTATAATATAGTAAGTAGACTAGATAAGCTTTAAAAATGCATGCATAAAATTCAGTGATAGACGAAAAAAAAAATTCCTCTAAGGTGAGCCTGATCAATCGTAAGTAGTGGAGAGAATTGGGAACGAAAGATGATAGTTTGGTGTTGACCATATTGAGTGTGAAGTGCTTATGTGACATCCAGATGGAGCTGTTGTCATTAGTCAGGATGACATTACAAGCATGGCCCTCAAGAGAAGATCCTCTCCTGATAACATAGATGTGGGATTTACCAAGTGAAAGAAGATATTTGAAGCTGCATAAAAACTGATAAAAGGAGGTTAATGGCAGTGATATTTAAGGGATATTAGACAGGGAAAACGGGGCCTGCAAAAGAGAGAAGGAATAGTTGGTGATCTCAGAAAGATCATAAGTCAGGGACAACGTTTCAGAAGCCAAAGAAGGATATTTACAAAGAAAAGAGTGGTCTGCAGTCAAATATTGCCAGGAGGTCCTATCACAAGGCATAAAGAAGAGCCCATCAGTTTCTGCATTGAGCAGCCATGGAAACAAACCAAAGAAACAAATCTCTTTGGTTCTTCTCTTTGCCGAGATCACTTAATCGCTGCATTGAGAACATTCAACCTGCCTCACTTCACTGATCATCCAAATTGAGCTTCAGCTGCATCTTGAGCCTAGATTGTCTTTGCAGGGCTTCCCTCATAGCTCAGTTAGTAAAGAATCTGCCTGCAATGCAGGAGACCTGGGTTCAATCCCTGAGTTGGGAAGATTCCCTGAAGAAGGAGATGGCAACCCACTCCACTATTCTTGCCTGGAGAATTCCATGGATAGAGAAGCTGGACAGGCTACAGTTCGAGGGATCACAAAGAGTCAGACATGACTGTGTGACCGACTTTTTCACTTTTAGACTGTCTTTGCAGTTCTTCAATCAGACTGAAATTTGGGTCATCACTGTAGTATTTATTAAGTGCTCAAACCTCTCAGATCTTTCTTTGAGCAGATAGAGCAAAATATGGTGGCAGAAGTCTGGAGACCCAGTGCCTGGCGAGGAAGTTCAGATGGTGGCTGCAGTGTGTTTGTCAAGAATTATGGCTATGAATAGAAGAGCGACGAGAGAGAAGCCAGGAGAAGTGTGGCTAAAAAATAACCTTCATATTTTAAAAATGTGAGAGACATGAGAATGTATAAATGCTGAGAAGTCAGTAGAGTGGAAAAGATGGAAGATGTGTGAGAGGAAGAGCTGATGATAGAACAGCGTCTCAGAGAGACAGCAAAACATGCTCTCATGTGCCCCATTTCATGCATGGGGTTGGGCAAGGGAGCCATTCAAACGGATACATAGCAGGTCGCAGACACCAAGCGTCACAGATGCCCTTAAGGAATCTGTCGAGCCTCTTTTCAATCTTGCATTGTGTAGAGACTTTGGCATATGCGATGAATTTATTTCTTAGTTCACATTAGCAAATAAGAAAAATATTCCCCAGAGTGCTACAGAAGCAGTTCCAAATATTCATTCCCTTAACTAGAACAAATCTCTTTGGTTCTTCTCTCTGCCGAGATCACTTAACTGCTGCACTGAGAATGTTCAACCTCCCTCACTTCACTGATCATCCAAATTGAGCTTCAGCTGCATCATGAGCAGAGCTGTCTTTGCAGTTCTTCAATCAGACTGAAAATCGAGTCATCGCCGTGGTTTTTATTAAGTGCTCAAACCTCTCTGAACGTTTTCTTCTACCAGAGGACTGTAATTTATATCCTAAACAAATGCCATGCAAATTCTAACGCTCACAAACAATTTTGTTCCCTCTTGATTTAAAATGAAATCCTTAATCATTTGACCAGCTGGCCATCACTGGTGTACATGGCTTAACCAAAGGCTGATTTAATTTGCACAAGTATTTAATATCTCTAGACTGTGGTAAATAAATGCCTTCTAAATGGAGCAGGATGTTGTGTTCTTATGGATCAATGATATAATGGGAAATGGATAGCATTTATATTATCGTGCTTACTAGAGGGTGAGAAGATATCTTAGATTTCCTTCAAGTCAGATATCTGTAATTGGAGGGTCTTGTAACACAGGGGTACAGAGCTTGGGACAGTTAGGGCTTTGGCTCGTGTTGTTTTCTGAGCTGAAATATTGTTTCTTTAGCTTTAAGTCCAATAGTGTCTCTTTCTGGGACTCTGAATCCTCCAGAATGGGGGAGACGTTCATCACATGACCTCACATCTCACCTGTACACACAGATGACATAGGTGGCGCTGTGAAATTACTACATCACTGTCTGCACCATCCAACTAGAGTGTTTCGTTGACTACTGCACAGCGGGTCCAAGTTCAGACTCCAGTTTCTATCAGCTGTTAAATGAAAAGTATTGAATGGGGAAATAAGTGAATGTGTCCAGACCTTGTCATTTTGATATGTAAAGTTAGTAAAATTATTTGCCTAAAATCATGAGGGCTAACTTCCTACTGGGATGGGTTTTCTAAAACTTAAAAGCTGTGATTCTTTCAGGACAGTTTATACCAGAAGTCTTCCCATAATCTGGTATTCTCAGAAAATCCCATGGTCTCACAACACCTGGTGGGGTGTTTCCTAGCTCTCAATTTGTGGATAATTTTCTGTTTCTCTTTTTCAAATTTCCATAGCTTTTTATGCCTTTTTTTTTTTTTTTTTTGGCATTTGACACAATCTGAGATGTAACAGTGCTACTTAAAAAAACTCATCCAATAAAAATTTTAAAAAAGACTTCCCCCGCAAATTAAAAGAAAAAAAAAATCTTATTTTCTTACTGACTTGCAATTTATTTAAAGGAAGGGATTGCACTTATTACCCACAACAGAACTTAACACTATGCATTGCTTATAGGTAGTGATTAATAAATATTTTTATGTTGAACTTCATTAGCAACTATGACTTAAATGCGGCAGCAAAATGCTGAGACTTGGGCACAGTGGTGGTATTTGACAGTATGAAAGTGGGACCAAGGGATGGTGCTAATCACCACTGAGTAATGACCCCTCACGAGGACTCTGACAAAGCCAATTTCAGGGGCCCTGGCCTCCTGCTTGCCAAAGGCTGATAATGACTGAGCTAATTTGTGTCCCAATTGCCAGCCAGTCATTTGCTAAGTAGATCAACATGGCATGGTGGTGAGAGAAACCCAACCAAATGGTAAGGATCTATAGGGAGTATCGGGTGCTTTCCAAAGTAACACTCTTTGTAGGAAAAGAAATCTCAATATTCCTTAATAGGATTCTATTCACAGTTGAGGTTTCTTGGTGTGCCTGGCATTGTATGAGACATGGTGAGGTCGGGTTGAATAAAACAGGTGAGATATTTTGTAGTTTGTTATGACAAAACTTACACATTACAGACAAATAGATAATCTTATCTAAGTATGTAGGATTAAATAGTCAAATATCTACATATATGAAAAATAGATGAGACAAGTTTCATTCAAAGTCAATGCTAGATACTGCCTTTGTCACATTATGGTCTTCAGTGTATTTAAAATCTACATGTGAGTGCATTCCACAGTCACAACTGGATTTCAGCAATGCTTAAAAGATAGCTTAAAATGCATTATCTTTTTATCTACTAAAAAAAATGAATCAGTCATCTTATAAAATTGTTTAATATCTGTAGGATTTATAAAGCAGAACAAAATAACCTTTTATTTATAAGTGGTTTATAAATACAATGACTACAAAGATAAACATGTTAGCAGTCTATTATTTATCACACTTAATAAATTTAGGTGATTTAGAGGACTGTGGACTAGAAAACATTTCCTGCCAAACACTAATTTTTGGAAACAAAATTATTTAGGAAATAAGAGTGTTTATATTTTAAATTCTGGTTACATAGAAAAATCAGTATTAAATAAAGATGGCTTTATTAGATTTTGGCACTATATTTAAAGTACAAATGAAAACATTAAGAGGGAAATATGACAATAAAACTTGAAGTTTAATGGTTTCTCTTATAACTAGAGAAAAAACAGAGATCTGTGATTGTTGAGTTAGTTATAGTAGATAGGCTCATTCAAAATTCGTAAGCATAAGAATAAAGGATTGGTTTCAAAGTATTACCCTCAGATTACTTATTCATTACAAAGATAAAAAGCATCTTTACAGCTGAGAAATACAGAGGATGTGCCACTAAGTAGTAAAAGCTAGCATTATTGATAATGAATGAACACATTATCTTGACAAAACTCTTTAATATAAGTGCAATATTTAGGGAACAACAAAGCAAATGCAAATTGAAGGGCATTTTTCAAAAACAATATTTATTTATTTATTTTTAAATTTATTTTTGTCTGCACTGAGTCTTCACTGCTGCACAGACTTTTCTCTAGTTGTGGCGAGGGCAGGCTGCTCTCTAATTGTGTACACAGCCTTCTCATTGCAGTGGCTCCTCTTGTTGCAGAGCAAGGGCTGTAGGTTGCAAGGTCTCAATAGCTGTGACACACGGAGTTAGTTGCTCCTAAGCATGTGGGATCTTCCCAGATCAAGGATCGAACCCATGTCTTCTGCACTGGCAAGGGGATTCTTTACCACTGAGTCACTAGGGAAGCCCAAAACAATTATTATATACTCTGGCAAGATGTCAGTGACACACAAAACAAAAAGATGGGAGAGCTATTCCATCTAGGTTAAGGAGACTAAAGGGATGTGACAACTATTTGCCATTGCGATCCTTGACTGGATCCTGGATTGCTATCAAGGACGCTATTGGGATAACTGGGAGAATAAGAATATGGATTTCATATTTGATAATATATGAGCATCAACATTAATTATCCTCAATATGACAACCGACTTATGGTTATAAATAGAATGTGTTTGGTTTTAGGTGAAACAAATGGAAATATTTGAAGTGTCATTATGACTACACCTAACTCTCAAAGTAATTGGTTAAAAGAGAGAATAGATAGGAAGAAAATATGACAGTGCTAACAGTTCGTGAATCTAACCTACAACATTTATTAATATTTTAATGGACATTCATTATACTATATAGTTTCAATTTTCTACAAATCTGACATTTTTCAAAATATAAAGATAGCAGAAAAATAGTCTCAGTGGTTGTTAAGCCTAAGTTGGAAGAATTGCCAGGAGTATTTATTTAAAAATGTAAATTCCTGTGCTTTACTCTCATATAGGGTTTCCCTGATGGCTCAGATGGTAAAGAATCACCTGCAATACAGGAGACCTGGGTTCAGTACCTGGGTTGGGAAGATCCCCTGGAGTAGGGTGTGACAACCCACTCCAGTATTCTTGCCTGGAGAATCCCCATGGACAGAGAAGTCTGGTAGGCTGTAGTCCATGGGGTCGCAAAGAGTCAAATGCAACTGAGTGACAGCACTGTCAGGGGTAAAGAATCTGCCTGCCAATGCAAAAGATGTGGCTTCAATCCTTGGGTTGGAAAGATCCCTTAGAGGAGGAAATGGCAACCCACTCCAGTATTCTTGCCTGGGAAATCCTATGGACTGAGGAGCCTGGCAGACTACACAGTCCATGGGGTTGCAAAAGAGTCAGAAATGCCTTAGCTACTAAACAACAGCCCTCATCTATTCAGTGGACCTGAAGTGGAGTCCACTTGGGAAAAGCCACCTAAGGACACAGGAAGTAGATAGAAGTATCAACTCTGTGCAAGTCTATTCATGAATACAATATTATTCTGTTGACTTGGTCCAGTCCATCCATGCCTTCACCAGGCTACCAACAAGGCCAGATGAAGATGAACAGCACTTTCTGGGTCTGGTGCTCTGGGTGGGACTTTCCAAGGTACTTTCCAAGTTTTGTACCCAGGCTCTTGTCTGCCCACAGATACACGGTTACCAGCCAGTTACTGTCCATTTTCTTGGGAAGAGTGTGAGAGACAAGGATCAGATGCTAGTAAACCCAGCATGTGGGTGTCCTTTGAACTGAGCCATATATCTGGGTTTTATTAAGTCCTGTAAATTTATGAAAATTGAGGGATCATTCAGACAATATACAGTTCACTCATATATTATATGTTTAAAGAGAGTTTTATTATATTTACAAAGTTGTTCAAGCATCAGTCAGTCAGTCCAGTCTAGTCGCTCAGTCGTGTCCGACTCTTTGCGACCCCATGAATCGCAACACGCCAGGCCTCCCTGTCCATCACCAACTCCTGGAGTTCACTCAGACTCCCGTCCATCGAGTCAGTGATGCCATCCAGCCATCTCATCCTCCGTTGTCCCTTTCTCCTCCTGCCCCCAATCCCTCCCAGCATCAGAGTCTTTTCCAATGAGTCAACTCTTCGCATGAGGTGGCCAAAGTACTGGAGGTTCAACTTTAGCATCATTCCTTCCAAAGAAATCCCAGGGCTGATCTCCTTCAGAATGGACTGGTTGGATCTCCTTGCAGTCCAAGGGACTCTCAAGAGTCTTCTCCAACACCAGCATCACCACTATTTAATTTCAGAATAGCTTTATCACCACCCCCCCCCAAAGAGAACTCTGAATCTATTAGTAGTCAAACACCATTGCCTACTCCCTCTAGCTTCTGGAAAACGTAATCGATTTTTTCTGTGTCTACGGATGTGCTTATTCTGGATGTTTCACATAAATAGAATCATACAATTATGTGGCCTTTTTTGTCTGCTTTTTTTCGCATAGTATATTTTCAAAGGTCATCTAAGGTGCAGCATGTATCAGTATTTTATTTTTTGTATAGCTGGATAATATTTCATTGTATGAATATTACACATTTTGTATATCGATTAGTTACTTGATTTGTTTTCCCCCCATTTTATGGCTATTCTGAGTAATATCTACTATGAATACTTGTGTATAAGTTTTTGTGTGGACATACATTTTCATTTTTCTTGGATATAATTTACCCAGGAGTGGAATTGCTGGGTCATATGATAACACCATGTATAAGTTTTGGGGGAACCAGCATATACTTTTCCAAAGTGACTGCACAATTTTATATTTCTACCAGCACAATATGAGGGTTCCAATTTCACTGCATTCTTGCCAACACTTGCTTTCTGTTTTGTTTTTTATAGTAACCATTTTAATGGACATGAAGTAGTAACTCATTGTGCTTTCGATTTGTATTTTCCTGTTTAGTGACGTTGAGCATCTTTCTGTTTACTTATTAGCCATCTGTACATCTTCTTTGGAGAAATGTCTTCAAATCCTTTCTCTATTTTTAATTTAGGTTGTTTTTGTTGTTACGGAGTTGCAGTATTCTTCATATATAGGATATTAATCTATTTTTTGTTTCATTGCCTGTGCTTTTGGTGTTGAGAGATTTATTGCCAAATCCAACATCATGAAGATATTCCTCTATGTTTTAAGAGTTTCTACAGTGTTAACTCTTCTACTGAAGTCATTGAGCCATTTGAGTGAATTTGTACATTAATTAAGGGTACAACTTTCATTCTTACAATGTAGATTTCCAGTTTTCCCAACATTGTTGAAAGGACCGTCTTTTCTCAATTGAACTGTCTTGGCACCCTTAGAAAAAAATCTCCTTCCAGGTGGGGTGGGGTGGAGCCTCTTCAATGGGGCCAGCAGTTTGGGAATTTGAGCAGGGCTGATTCTCAGAGGAATGGCAGGGCGAGCTGCCTGGTGTTAGTCAGTTTGATGGACAATGACAGACACAGCATCTTCCAGCACCTGGTCAGCTACTATCATTAAAAAAATGATGCCACCAGCACTTTTGTCCCCAGAGAAAGTTCCACTAGATTCCTCCGCCTCCAGCATAAGCTTTAAACCTAGCCCATGAAATTCCTTCTCATATGACCCAGTTGCTTTTCAAGCTGCTGCCTCTGTGCTGGGACTCAGAACAAATCGATGAGAGTGAGCCCTTCAAGAGTGGTGTCTTGGTCTCAGCCTTCTGGTTCTCTGGGACAAAAGCCCCACCAGTTTGCAAAGCCAAATGTTATGGGGGTTCAGCATCCCAGTGCTGGTCCCCTGGTCTAGGGAACCCAAAATGGGGCTTGATGTTCTTACTACTCTGGGAGACCCTCCCATTTAGGAGTCACCACACTGGAGGTATGGGTTCTAATAAGACTTCATTTCAGCCCCTCCTACTATCTTGGTATGGCCTTTTCTTTCTATCCTTACTTATTAACAACACATCTGTTCTGCTGGTCTTCAGGTCATTCTTGGAGATAGCTGTCCTATATGCAATGGTACTTTTGGTTTAGGAGGTGACAATCTCAGGATTTTCCTGCTTCACCATCTTGGTCCAGACCTCCCTTATTTGTGTACTATCATCTAAAGGACACATTATATTAAGTACCCAGTAGTACCTATTGGCCACCTCATGCGAAGAGTTGACTCATTGGAGAAGACTCTGATGCTGGGAGGGATTGGGGGCAGGAGGAGAAGGGGACGACAGAGGATGAGATGGCCGGATGGCATCACTGATTCGATGGACGTGAGTCTCAGTGAACTCTGGGAGTTGGTGATGGACAGGGAGGCCTGGCGTGCTGCGATTCATGGGGTCGCAAAGAGTCAGACACGACTGAGCGACTGATCTGATCTGAGTACCTATTATTTTCATCTTCTCACCGGATTTTAGTTCAGTCACATGACAAGTTCCAAATTTAGGCCATGATGTTTAAAGTGAGTTGATTGAACCCTCTGGCAGATGGGACTGTTTTTATGAAAAGAAAAGAAAATCTTATTTTACTAAACCCTCAGTTCTACCTGCACTGTGCTAGATCTATATAATCGATTCTTTCACATTGACTGTTGACAATCTTATCAGTTCTTTGTGACCAACATTAGTGACAGAAGCCAAAACAGTTTGGCCTACAAATATTGAACTTGGTAGCGTTATGAAATGTTAACTCACATCAAGCAGCCATGTAGCAGTTCAACAACACACCCATTGGGAGGCTGAGGAACAAAAAAGCCACAGAGAAAAAGTCGTTTGAGTGATGGGGCAAATTCTAGGTCAACTACATTTGGAAAATGTTCTTTCTCCATCGAATATCCAGGGTTTCATAAAAATATTCCAGGGCAACAGTATAAACTTGGTAATGAATTAGCGCAGCCAGGTGAAAGCTGAAGTGAAAGTGTTAGTCACTTAGTTGTGTCTGAGTCTTTGTGATCCCGTGGACTGTAGCCCACCAGGCTCATCTGTCCCTGGAATTCTCCAGGCAAGAGTACTGGAGTGGGTTGCATTCCTTTCTCCAAGGGATCTTCCTGACCCAGGGATCAAATCTGGGTCTCTTGCATTACAGGTAGATTCTTTACCATCTGAGCCACTTGGGAAGGCCAGGTGAGTGTTACATGAGTGGAAATCATATAAAAATGGACTTTAACAAATTAAAGTACTAAGTACTAACAAATTAGTACTTCTAGGATTTCTCACTTTGGAGAAATAAGATCAAAAACAGAGACAAGGATAGCAAAAAACCAAGAGAAATTGAAACATAGTTATTTAAATTTGGGTGGTTGATGCTGAAAATTTTGCCCTCTAAGGATTCTTTGGATAGGTAAAGGGAAAGGAATTAAAATTGTTTTCTTTTTGATCCCAGAGAATGACAAGCTTGCTACCTCAAAAAATAGCACAGGCAGATTGTGTGTTTATGTTTAAACTCACTAGCAGGTAAGGTAAGCAGGATTTGTTTTAAGAAATTTTGCTTTTTCTGACATAGGGATAATGACAGATACTGCCACTACCATGGTTCTGATTTAACTAATTAGCTTCTGAAAGAAAATAGTTCTGGTTTCCATTTTTCAAATTCCACTGAAAAGGGGCTTGTTTATTACAGTAATTATGCTATAAGCATCCATTTAAAGAAAACTGCTATGGAAAATTTGATGAAAATGGGCTTTAAGCTTTCTTTGGACCCCATGATTTAAGCTTTTTTTTAAAAAAACAGAGCAATCTGCAGAAACCTGAGTCTGTAAAGTGGCATTTTCCACCCATCTAAATTCATGTTGAGTATTAAGCACTGGTAGAGTCTGAAATGAGGAACAAACAGTCACTTAGATAGCATATATTGCAGAAATATCCCATAAAGATGCAAGAGTCTGCATTAATCATCTGAGCGGGACAATGGGTGACCTTTTCTAATAAGAACGGGAGCATCTAAAGTGAACATTAAATTTCACTGCGGCCCTATTTGCTGTCTATCTGTGGCATTCATCACTGCCGAGATATAAATGTACTCAGACTTTTGGAATCTGACAATCATACTTCCTGGAGAGGGAATGTTCTGAGGAGTGCAGAAAGCTTGTTCACCCCTCAATTTTGGCAACCTTAGAGCCATTATGGCTTCGTGTCTCTTTCATTATGAAAGCAGAGCAGCTGTTGAGTGAGCAAGGTTAACAAACCTTGGAAAAATATTAAAGTTAATTTGTTTTTAGGGCTTTCCTAAACCCAGAAGTTGGAAGAAGATTATTTTATATGGGCCCATTAGTCTTTCAGTAGTTGAATCTGCAGAGCTACTTTTAAGATTGACTCTTTGGGTTTTAAGAGATATTATTGAGGGTGGGCATCTGTTTAACTGGAATGTGGAGTCACGAGGGGCTGATGGGTTGGCGTAGAAAGTGCTTTGGACTAATGACCTGTTCAGAGACTGGAGGGTCATGAAATCTCAGCTCAACTTCTGACATTTAAAAGACTTTGAAATTAACTGGTGAATAGGATCAATGTAAAACAACTAGGTGGAGAGAGAAAAAGTAAATATAAAAGGTTTTTTGGGTGAATTCAAACTTTAAAAATAAAATCAGTAAATTTAAGTCAACCAAATTTTAGCAAGCAGTAGGGAAGGATGACAGGAATGGCCTGAGGATCCGTCACATCTACTTCTTAGGTACCCCAAAGCTATGTGGTCTTCTCTGAACCTCGGTTTCTTCATCTTGAGCTTATTATAATGAGTCTGGCATATAGATTTAATTTGAAGATTAAATGTAATAGATAAGATAATAAGATTAAATATAATAATCTCTTAGAGCCTAATCTTTGTGTGGTTGGTGAACCACACAAATGTTACTGAGGGCTGTACAAATACTCTGAGGGAGTTGCATTTTTCAGAAACTCTAAGGGCCTTTCAGATAGAAAAAAACAGAGTACCTTTAAGACTTAAATATTAATGCATATATATGGAATCTAGAAAAATGGTACTGACGAACCTATCTACAGGGGAGCAATGAAGACGCAAATATGGAGAAGAGACTGTGGACACAGAGGGGGAGGGAGAGGGTGGGAAGAATTGAGAGAGTAGCACTGAAACTTATGCATTACCATGTGTAAGATAGCCAGAGGAAATTTGCTGTATGATATAAGAAGCTCAAATCAGACGCTCTGTAACAACCTAGAGGGATGGGATCGGTGGGAGGTGGAAGGACGGTTCAAGAGGGAGGGACATCCATAAACCTATAGCTGATTCATGTTGATATATGGCAGAAACCAACACAATATGGCAAAGCAATTATCCTCCAATTAAAAATACATAATTTTAAGAAAAGGAAACTTGTAATGATCAAATCTAACTAAAGAACTAATGTTAAGGTATGAGAGCAATATATAGATGTAAAGTGTTTTTATTATCCTTAAAAAGTGAAAGTGTTAGTTGCACAGTCATGTCCAACTCTTGAGATCCCATGGACTGCAGCTCACCAGGTTCCTCTGTCCTTGGATTCTTCAGGCAAGTATACTGGAATGGGTAGCCATTCCCTTCTCCAGGGAATCTTCCCAACCCAGGGATTGAACCTGGGTCTCCTGTATTGCAGCCAGATTCTTTACAGTCTGAACCACCAGGGAAATCCTTTTATTATCATAGTATGAACAAATTAAAATATTCAGTTAAAAAGAAAGGATTTAAACCTTGAATGCTAAATATTTTGGATTATGACAGAGGGACAATAAATAAGGATTTTTTTAGAGACCTGCTTACCGCTATTCAAAATATTACCAGTTTGGGTGAAATATTCTGAATTTCAACTCTAACCTAAATGTTCTCTGTGTGGATCAGTAATTTGTGCACCCTGAGCAGCAGCATCTGTTTCTGGATTGGGGTCTAGAAGCTCAGTGGCTGATGGACTCAGGCCAAGGCTGATTGACATATCAATCAAAGAGCTGAAGCTGAAGGCCAGTTCAAAAGGGGTGGCTGGATCTAAGTCTGAGGAAGTTGAGATCTGAAGGACAGAAGTCCCCAGGCACTAAGGGTTGAAGCGTCTATTGAGAGCTCTACCTCAGAAGTCTTGAAACCAGTAGGAAACTGGGCATAGCCTGTAATTAATTGTCACCAGGCTAATGTGAGCTGTTTGAGGCTCGTTTCCCTCCCTGTAGCCCCTGATTGTTCTGAGACACTTTGCTAAAGGCAGAGTGGTCAGGTATTCAAGAACCGTAGATCTTACCAGATCCTGTCCAGCCATACTCCTCCATCTTGGTCAGGGTATGTGGTGGCGTCAACACACGAAACACTCAGCATAGTGTCTGTCACGTCAGGTGAATTCAGGGAATCTCACTATTCTCAGGAGTGTGTGATTGGAGAGACTTTGGAGAACCCTCAAGGTGTCAGAGCCCTCCTGCATCTGGGCTTTCTGCAGGGTCATGAAGAGACCGGTGCTGAGTGCTCAGTGCAAAGCGTCCTAAGGAAGCTTCTAGAAGAATCTGTAGTAGTGAGAAATTGATTGCTAGTCACTTTTGAATGTAATATAGGGAAACAAATATACTTCAAAATATTTTGACTTATTTTGATACTTGCATTCAAGTTCAATGAGCTGAGAGAGGAAAGAGGAACAATTACAGAAAAATGGAAAAGTGAGGAAGTGACATTTCTGCTTTTGGAGACCAGAGGTTCTCTGCCTTTTGTGGTTCACAAGCTTGCTTTGTGTCAGGAACTGTTTTAGTTACTTTAACTCATCTAATGGTCTTACTTGAGACCTGTAAAGTTGATATTATCAACACTGCCATTAAACAGAGTTTAAATAATTTGTCCAAGGTCTCAGAGCACAAAGTCAGGTCTCAGATCCAGGTGTTTGAGCTCTGGAGTCCACATCCTCAATCCCCATGCCCAGCTCACTTCTACTTATGTCTCCATCCTTAATGCCACTTCATTTCCACAGTATAGAAAATCACTGTATTGCTTTGCTTTGTCAGCATTCCCAGGAATACATAAAAACCACCTTTGTTAACTGGACAAGAACATGACTAACATTGACAAATACAACGGGCTCTCAACTTGCTGGAATCAATTCATGTAAATTAGACATTACCACAGTGTCTTTAAAAGGAACTCATTCATTAACTTAACAAGTCCTCATTGAATGCCCACTACATGGCAGGCATTAAGCTAGATATATAGGGTTGTGTGGTGTGCTAAAGACTATTTAATAGTCTCATCTGACTCTGAAAAAAAACAGCATGATATCTTAAAGTTGAAATAGTCTACATTATCAGGTGCCAGACTTACACTAAAGGTAAACTTCAGGATCACACTAAAGATAAACTTCAGTATCAAACTCCAGGCCTCAGGAGACTGCCTATATCTACCTTTAACTAGAATCAGCACAAAACAAAAGAACTCTATATATATAAGTTTAGGTACTGTGTGCAAATAATGCAGGCATACTCCTGTAAAGGAAAAATTGATCAGCTCCATTGCAAGAGAAGGATGAGAAATGTTAAAATTAAATCCATGCCTTTCTGATATTTCTACACTGGAAAGATGGGGGGAGCATTTAAAAAGAAAAGAATGCTTTGATATGAATCAATCAGCCAACAAGTGTAGAAACTCGACAAGAGTTTTGGTCAAAGGTTTTCTGCACTGTGCTTTCCAGGACCTCTGAAAGCAGAGTATCAGACAATTGGTTGGAGAAAGAGTGAAAGTTGCAGTTCTATTATATAGTAATTTCATGTCAGAAGGAATTAATTGTCCATTGTCTTTGTGCTCTTGATAGTTGTGGTCAATGAATTGATCTGACACTGAAAATTAATGCCTGCCATATATTTTGTGTGAAATGATGATTCTCTGCTCATCAAGTTGTCAAGGCAAGCCATTACCTTTGCTGAGAAATCTATCTGAAGTTTAGCTTTTCCAAAAAATTGAAAAATCTAGATGTTTTATGCATCAACCACACTTCCTATTCAGTGATGAGGTTCTCTGTACCTAGCCAAAAGATCAAGCATTCTCTTGAGTTTTATTTCCAGGTAAAACATAAGTGAGGCTGTTTATACACTGTGAGCTCAGCAAAATTTAAACAACAAAAAGAAAACTGATGAATAAGCCATGCTATCTCAGGCAGAATCATACAGAATAGTCTCTTTAAGAATTTCAGAGGTGCAAAATTCAAATACTTTTCAAGCAATTAACCAGTGACAGGTACGTACATCAAAGGTTAGTTGAATCTTAAGATGGACTCAAAGTGTTTTGAGGGGCGGGGCTAGGCTTATCTGCAAAATGTAGATAACACCATCCTTGAACAATGTCAGAGATCCATGAGGTAATATATGTAAAATGAAATTGATTGTTCCAGGAAAAAAATGTAAAAAAGTCATCTACAGACTCATCTAAGTATTCTGGACATCAATTTTTACCTGATCTTATTGTTAATGAAGTAAATTAGTGCCATTAAGGAAAAGTCAACATTAAGTAGCAAGTCCTTCATTTGAGAGCAGCAAGGTGAATTTTGGCTAGAATCTAGAAAGAATCTAAGCTGATATCTTTCCTATAGTAGATAAGCATTCCATTTAAGAATTTGAATATACTGGCTGTATTTGAGTTGGTTTCTACTTATATTTTGTTTTTGTTGGGAAAATACATCCTCTTAGAAAATGATAAGAACAATTATTATTTAATAGTCTTGATAATCAACATCTATGTAGAATACAAAGCATTCAGTAACAAGTTGAATGTTTGCATCTTCTTTTATTCATGTCTGCAAAGGACCTCATTATAGATCTATATGTATATGTACATTGTTTATGTTTACTTTCTAAGTCATGTCCAACTCTTTTGCAGCCCCATGGACTGTAGCCCACCAGGCTTCTCTGTCCATGGGATTCTCCAGGGAAGAATACTGGAGGGGGTTGCCCTTTCTTTCTCCAGAACTATGTGTGTGTGTGTGTGTATACATACACTTTATATATATATATATATACACACATACATACATACATACATACACTTTTGGATAGCATAGCTTAAAATGTATTAAAACATTTTAAGACGTTGATTATTTTTCAAGAAGCATGCTCTCCTGTGTGCATTATGCATTTAAAAAAACTTTTATACAAGTTGCTACTTCACTAATGACAGATTGGCAAGGGATCAAGAGAAGTAATAAATGCATGTCGATTTTCCTACAAAATTCCCTTGTAATGTTAATAAAAAGGGGCCCAGTTACAATGTCAACTGAAGAACTGTTTCCTTTTCCAGACACTTGTTCTTAATGATGAGTTATACTTGAGGAAGACAAATACTGTTCTTTCCTAAAGAACTCATTTTTCCCCCATGATGGAAATTTGAAGTCTATGATTTGTCACAACTCTCAGCAGGAAGGAAAATGGCCAAGCATGGCTTAACATGTCATCTATTCAAGTAACGTGGTCTCAGTTCTGCGGGTGACAGAATTCTCCATCTCTGGTTTGCCCTTGGCCACCATTTTAGTCAGTGATTACAATGAAAGAGTGAAGTTTGGACTTTCAGAGTGGCTTTATCCTGCCTCAAGTTCAGAGTCACCTTGTTCCATCTCATAGGAATAGCAGTTAGATGTCATCCAGTAAGAAAAAGAACATCACCATCACTAAGTATCTTAATTTACTTTTCTGTATATGGAAGTTAACCTGAGACTATAATGATATTCCTTTCCATGTGCGGTGAAAGTTCTCCAACAAAAATGTGCATGTGATATAAATAGATAACTTTCCAGATACTCTTAAAGAGCACAGCCCAAACTGTAAACCCTGCTGTAAAGGAAAGTAGCTTTACAGAAATCGGGGATTAGTCTATAAATTTGCATGAGTATGCCTCAAGACTTAAGGACAGGATATCTGCATTGGCAGCTGAATGTGGTTCTTATGAATGGAAATAAAGTCACAGTCCAATTCCTGCCACTTAGAAGAAAAGCCACCAGGAAGGAACTTTACCCAACAATGAACTGTTTGACACAAATCCTCTGCCTTGATTGTATGGGCTGAGTACATCACTTCTTTTCATTTTATCCTCCTAACCTTTCTCTTAAGTCATACTGTATCTTCAAAGACCATGTGTCCTTCAAACTCAATTTCCAATGTTCCAGTTTGAAATGTTAACAGTATCCAACTTTTCCCAAGTATTATACTCTAGGTCTGTGTAAAAATTAAAAACTTAAAATCTCATCAAGATGTTCCTGAAAAATCTCTTAAATATTTGATGAGAAAGAGTACAACCACTTGATTTTGTATGTATAACCTGCAGACATCTTGAAACATTCTTCTATTAGTCAATGTTTCTCTTTGACTCTCAACTAAGTACTTAGTATTTTTCTCCAGGATTTAAGCAAGTCATCACCACCCACATTGTCTGGGCATTTTCATAAAAGGTCAGAAAACCTTTAAAATCATTTATACGTTCCTTTCATATGTCTCATCAGTGTACAAACACCTTTTCTAAAGCTGATTACCTTAATTCCTTGCACTACATAGTCATTTGAATGGAGTTTCAGAGAAAACTGTCCAAACTGCTAAAATACTTTCTTTCATTTCTCAATATTTTTGTTATATGTTCATTATATATCTTATGTAATAGTAACAAATTCTTGTTTAACTTAAATTTTGAACACTGACCCATATCAAAGGGTATATAGTCTTTACAAACTTTGATTTGTGAAGTTTTAGGGGAGCTAGCCCAGTTAACAAAGCAATTTGTTTCTTGTGAAATTAAAGGAAATCTCTCTGGATCCAGACACCATCTGTTGAATAAGCTAGTTAATAGAGTAGAAAGAGCATAGGGGTCAAATTACCTGGATTCAATTAAATCCTGGTTCTGCCTTTTCCTATACAAACAACCTGAAGTTAAATTCATTACCCTATCCCGAGGCTTGTTTTTCACATTTTTAATAATTATGATAATATTACAAAGTTCATAGGATTATTGGGAATTTGAATAAGATACTGCTTAAAAAAAATCACTTGTATGAAAAAGTACCATACAAATATTGTTCTTACTGTTTTTGTGTTTTTTAAAAAACTGTGTAGTTTGGAGAATAAAGTAATGTAGTCAGTTTGAATGTGTGTGTGTGTGTGTGTGCACGCGTGCATGCATTCAGTCACTCAGTCAGTTGTGTCTGACTCTTTGCAATCCCATGGACTGAAGGCTACCAGGCTCCACTATCCATGGAATTCTCCAGGCAAGAATACTGGAGTGGGTAGCCACTCCCTTCTCCATAGGATCTCCCTAACCCAGGGGTTGAGCCTAGGTCTCCTGTATTACAGGCAGATTCTTTGCCATCTGAGCCAGAGTTTGAATAATTATATCCAAAATGGCTTCTTCCTATGAGTTGTTCATATGGCCTCATCAGAGAGCAATCTAGAAAAAAAAAACACTAAAAATGGTGATGTCTCTTCTTCTACATGTATTTCCATCTCATATATGCCTAATTCCCAGGTATTTTGGTAAAGTTGAATGTTTGTGTTTGTTTGTTAGGTTTTCAAGAAGAGACTTGGATTGGGGTGGTGTGGTGCTTTTTACATTTTGGAATTTTCAAATTCAAAGTGAAGTCGCTCAGTCATGTCTGACTCTTTGTGACCCCATGGACTGTAGCCCACCAGGCTCCTCCATCCATGGAATGTTCTAGGCAAGAGTACTGGAGTGGGTTGCCATTTCCTTCTCCAGGGGATCTTCCCTACCTGGGGATCAAACCCCAGTCTTCCGCATTACAGGCAGATGCTTTACCATCTGAGCCACCAGGGAATCCCAAAGTGACCAGGACCTCCTAACTGAATTGTATCTCATTGGCCTTTAATCTACCACCTCCTTTCCTATCTTCCTATAGGAGTGGAACATCTATTGTGGTATATAACAGAGATCTGGGCTGGATGGCTATTGGAATTAGACCATAAATTCTCTAATACCATCCATTTTATTTTCAACATTAGAGTGATACTTCCTAATCATGATGCTCATACCTGGGGGTACATAATATTTGTGATTTTAATTTTTTTTTAATTGGAGGATAATTGCTTACAATATTGTGTTGGTTTCTGCCTTACATTAACATGAATCAACCATAGGTATGACCATGTCCTCCTTGGTGGGAGGGAGGTTTAGGGGTGTGATTCTTTTTTTAAACACTTGTATAATTACATCTTTGTTTCGAAAAGTCCATTCTCTTTTGTGTGGCTGTGTTAACTGAAGGCATATTCACTGAAGTCTCCATTGGATGACTCATGGCTGCAGCCTGAATGTGGCTTCAGTTTTCCTGGAAACTTTGGTTAAGTTGATCATGTCCTTCTTTCACAGGCTCACATTGACTTAGCTTTTAATTACTAGCATTTTCTCTTAGAGTCAGTCTTCAATTTTCTTTTCTCACTGCAGACATCAACATGCAATGAGATCATCATCTTCCAACCTTTAATTGGCACTGACGCAATGATAGCTTTCAAATATTGGTTTTCAGGCATTTGCCTGTATTTGCACTGTGGACACCTACAAATCAAATATAGTGCTAAAATTCAAACTTTTTATCTCCCCCCCCCAAAAAAAATAAAGAAAAGAAATTTACCATATCTCCTATAATTCTTGTTTCAGTTAGTTATATCACTTTTCATTCAATCTGGTAAGACAGAAAACATAAAGAAATCTTATGCTCCAACCTTTGTAACAAGTCAGTCAGCAAGACTTGTCAATTGCCTTTTCAAAATATTTCTTTAATCCAACCATTCGTTTCGGTAGAGCTGCCCATGTTCTAGTGTAGGTCCTTAATTATTAAATCTAATTATTTAATCTAACACCTAATTATTACATCTAACACCTAATAGCCTCTTCTTCCTTCCATTCCCCTTCCATGCAGCCACCTAGTCAATTGGAAATGAGATTCACCTATGGCAGTCTTTTTCTGCTTAAAAACAAAAAAACTAAATAAAAACTCAGTAAATAAAAGCTGAAATAAAGACTACTTTATTAACAACCTATTCTCAGCGTATCTGTCCGGATTCATGCCTCTAGGATTTTATACTTACATTTTTGTGCATGGCTCCCCGTTTCTTCTTATTGAAATAAACTTTGATGCACTCTTCAGTCCCTTCACTGGGACGCTGGGAACCAACTCCTCTTAGCTCTTAAAGGACAACACCCCCGCCATCACCCTCTCTGTCTCTCTTCTGTGTCATAAGGTATCCTGTTTCCACTGGATAATTCCCTTCACCATATAAACATGCTCAAACATCTCATTTAAAAAACCCTACCTTTTTCATGTCCCTCAAGAGGTAGCTCTATGTTTTTTATGGACTTTTAAAAAAATATTCATTTTAGAAAAAAAAAAGTGGGAAAGAAATGAAATAAACTCATACTTTAATTCTGCCACTTTAATGTCCTAATTACTAGAGATTATAATACCTGATAATTATAACTCAAAATTCTTTGTTTCTTAAGACAGTTTTGACTATTTTCATAGGTTTATTAGATAAGTTTTATGATCGTTTTGATTGGTCTTACCCAATCCCACTTCCCCTTTAAATACCCTTCAAATTTTGATCAGAATTGTTGATGTTTTTCAGTCACTAAGTTGTGTCCTACTCTTTGGGACCACATGGGCTGTAGCACACCAGGCTCATCTGTCCTCCACTATTTCCCTACTCAGACACTATTGAGTCAGTGATTCTATCTAACCATCTCATCCTTGGCTGCTCCCTTCACCTTTTGCCTCAGTCTTTCCCAGCATCACGTTCTTTTCCAATGAGTCAGCTCTTCCCATCAGGTGGCCAAAGTACTGGAGCTTCAGCATCAGTCCTTCCAGTGAATATTCAGGATTAAATTCCTTTAGGATTGACTTGTTTGATCTCCTTGCAGTCCAGGGGACTCTCAAGAGTCTTCTCCAGCACAACTATTCGAAAGCATCAATTATTCAACTCTCTGCCTTCTTTATGGTCCAACTCTCACATTGGTACCTGACTACTGGAAAAACCATACCTTTGACTGTATAGACCTTTGTTGGAAAAGTGATGTGTCTGCTTTTTAATACACCGTCTAGGTTTGTCATAACTTTCCTTCCAAGGAGCAAACGTTTTTAAATTTTATGGCTGTAGTCACTATCCACAGTGATTTTGAAGCCCAAGAAAAGAAAATCTGTCACTGCTTCCACTTTTTCCCCTTCTATTTGCGATGAAGTGATGGGACTGGATTCCATGATCTAATGCTCTATTTTTAACTTCACCTTTTCAGCAGAAGTCATTCAAAAAATTGTCTATACTCAAGGCTTCTTCTTCCTACACTTCTCTCCTGATTTCACTTTGACCAATTTTCATCTCCAGGAATCCACTAAATCCTCTCCAGTCAATATCAGGTATGATTTCTATGCTACCATTTGAAGGCACTTTGGGTTTCATCTTACTCTATTTATATCCTTCAGCAAAGGTACACTCTTCATTTTTGAAACATTGTCTTCGCTTGAACTTTGGGCTTCCCTTCTCTCTTGAGTCTCTCCTTTCCTATCCCAGATTGGTTATTGGTTCCACTGTACCTACCAGATTCCAAAAGTTGGAACACCTGAGGGCCGAGGGCCCAAGCCTCCAACCTTCTCTGCCTGCACTCACTCCATGGATGATTTCATCCATTCTGACTGCAGTAGTTCCACAGGTAAACCCGTGACTTCCAAATTCATCCCTCTTGCCCTGACCTTATTCTTGAACTTCAGATACACTTGAGCACTTGCCTACAGGGGATTTCGCTTGCATGTCTGACAGGCCTCTTAGGTGTTCAATATTGAGCTCTGCCTCTATTGGTGTCAAATATGCTCTGCATGAAGTCTTCCCATCTCAGTCACTGTCACCTCCATTCTCCACTGTTTTAGACAAGTTATTCCCACATTTACACCATTGCAGTGGCCTCCTAGTTTGTCTCTCTGCTTCCATCTTTGTCCGCCGTAGAGTTGGGGCATGTGTTCAGTCATGTCTGATTCTTTGCAACCCCATGGATTGTAGCCTGGCAGGCTCCTCTGTGGAATTTTCCTGGCAAGAATACTGGAGTGGGTTGCCATTTCCTCCTGCAGGGGATCTTCCTGACCCAGGGACCGAACGCTTGTCTCTTGCATCTCCTGCTTTGGCAGGCAGACTCTTTACCACTGGCACCATCTGTAAATCCTGTGTCCTTCTTTGCTCTTTTCCTGACACAACATCCAGAGTGATCTTTTAAAGTATCAGTGTAAGTGAGATCATATCAGTCCTTCTCTTCAAAATCTTTAATGCCTCCTTTTTTAACCCAGGGGAAATCCCCAGATTCTTACTCTGGCCTCAAGACTTTCTATGGTCTTTCTCTTCTACACATTTCAAGCCATGATCGCCTCATACCCTCCTTCCCTCACCCTTCAGCTCTAACCTGCTGGCCTCCTTTCTGTGTCTGCAACATCCCAAGGACACTGTGGTCTCAGGGCCTTGGTACATTTTTCCTTTGCCCAGAAAACTTCTTCCTCATATCCATATTGCCTTTTCTCCACTTTCTTTGGATCTCTGTTTATCAGTTTAGCCTAGAGGTCTTCTACCACAACATCAAGTAAGTTACACATTCCTCCTGCTGTATCTCTTTATGATACTTCCTAGTACTTATTACTTAAGGAATAGGAATTTGATATGTAAGTCCAATTTATAGCATTAGGATGTAAACTCCAGTGAGCGGTAGGACTTACCTGTTTTTATTTGTTGATAGCTTCTTTGGACCTAGGTAAGTACTTTGCTGGGCTTCTCAGGTGGCCTGTGGTAAAGAACCCACAAGAGAATGCAGGAGCGTGAAGCAACTTAGCCCAAACACACACAAGTACTTTGTCATGCCCTACTCCAGGGGATCTTCCTGATTCAGGGATTGATCCTGGGTCTCCTGCTTTGCAGGCAGATTCTTTACCATCTGAGCCACCAGGGAAGCCCTAGTTAAGTGCTAAGAGCAATGAATATATACTGAATAGAAAAATGGTTAACATTGTTCATATATAACTAAGTAAGCACGTTTTGTTTTTTTTTTTTTTAAGAAAATTCATCACAATTTCTGGCAAAATGACTCAGAATGACTAGAAAGTGGTCTGCCATTTGAGTAATCTGAAGAGAGCAGCCCATGGCAGTTCACATTACATTTTGTTCAGAAATAAACATTAATAGTAATTTAATTTTTAGCTAAGGCAGTGGCACTTTCACAAGGACAATCAAACCCCCTGAAACAAAGAGAAGATTAAAATTAGTGAGACTGGAAAACCAAGAGGAATTGAGCAACCAAATTGATATCTCTACTTGACCTTGGCCTTGATCAACACGTGCCAGGCAGTCGACCCCACAGAGATCCTCAGGACAATGTTCACTTTTGCTCCCACTCTTTTTAATGCTAGTGATGGTCATGCACAGGCTGAGAGTAGGGGAGTTTGTAGCTGGGAATTGGTTCTTCTTACAGTCATGGTGGAACAAACCTGATAGATTAACTGGGCCAGTGGTTTTCAACCATTTCCCCCCTGAAAGTGATATATTTAATACCTGCCAGGTAACCTTTCCCTGAACTTCGTCCTCACATCACTCACTCGAGTTTGCTACACAGGTGATATCACCTATGGGTTCAGTGCAATTACAAATCACTACCTAAATGCCCCTCCCCCAGAACCATTTCTCCCCTCCATTTATATACTGGCAACATGAAGCTGGGAACTGTTTTCTAGATGAAACTTGTCATTTTTCAGAAAAGCAATCTGAGGCTTACAGAGAATAAGCAACTCACCCAAGACAATGGAGACAGAGAGTTAAGATCTCAAAACTCAGAGACTCAGCGATCTAGAGACTGAGCAAGACATCTTCCTGGCATGATATTTATTTCTCTGTTAGTGAGAAACAAGTGTCAAAGGGACAATGGCCAAGCTATCAGTTCAGTTCAGTTGCTCAGTCGTATCCGACTCTTTGCAACCCCATGGACTGCAGCATGCAAGGCCTCCCTGTCCATCACCAACTTCCGGAGTTTATTCAAACTCATGTCCATTGAGTCAGTGATGCCATCTATAGATGGCATCTATATATGGCCAAGATATATATAGAAATAAACCCTGACCGACAACCTGCAGGGACCAGTCCAGGAAGCCAGGCTGCTCTCCACTGTAACCAATCCAAGAAGTCAGTGTGCTGTCTATAAGAACCAATCCAGGAGACTAAGCATAGCCATGTGACAATTGGTCTGAAATGGCTAAGATGTGACTAATATTAATAACTGACAATTTCCCTAATTTTGCCCTCTCTTCCAACATAGGACCAACCTGAGAACCCCAAACATGAACCCCTGACCAATCACAAAGGATGCTCCACCTGTAGCTAGCCCACCTGCAGGGTCTCCATGCCAAGAGCCTCCAATCAGGCATACCTGATGTCACCCAGCTTCCACGAGAAGGCTTGCCCGTATCTCTACCTGCCTTTACATTTCTACAAACAC
Source organism: Bos indicus x Bos taurus (assembly GCF_003369695.1). Lineage (NCBI taxonomy): Eukaryota > Metazoa > Chordata > Mammalia > Artiodactyla > Bovidae > Bos > Bos indicus x Bos taurus. The sequence goes on from NC_040099.1 coordinate 29,432,631, forward strand.
AAGTGATGGTGGGTGACCCCCTTGCTATAAAAAGCTCTGAATAAACAGCCTCTTCTTGGTCTCATGTGGGTGAACTCACTGATTTCCACAGCTCTCATGGACGTCCCAGCAGACACAGTGGGCACTGCCCAACTCTGCAGACCCCAGCCTTGGACCACGAGTTTCCTGAGAAGACAGAGAGGCCCCTAGTACCCGCTGTACACAGCTTGTCAAGTCCACGCTTATATGGTAAGTCAGCTTTAGCTCTGAATTTTGCTGTCTTTGTGTTGAATTTCTCAGCTATTTATTCCCAGTTTGGTCCCCAGATTTTGTTGTTGGTTCCCATTTGGTTGGCATCCTTGGTGGAAACAGGCTTTTTCATCCCTGTTGCTCTCTTTTTTGTTACTGTTTTATGTTGCGCTGTCTAAAAGTGTTTTTTGGTTATAAAAGGAGAATAATTGTACAGTACAAGACAGGCAGAGATTCTTGAAGTCTGTTGTTCTAGCTGACCTCACACACTGGTGAGTTTGTGCTTCTCTAGACCAGTATCTACTTGGACAAACTTTGTTGTGGGTCGCCAAGACATCCTAACCATGTCATTGTAAATGAAGACTAAATTCTCTTGAATTCCTAGTTCAGTACCATATTACACATTACTAAATGGCGTTGTCTTCCATACTTCTATAATGTGTAATGTGTTTATTACTGTCAAAAACTTTATATTATTACTATTATTCATTGTGTTCTAATACTCTCTGCTAGAGCTCCTGGAAGAGAAATTTGGCTCAGTTGGCAAATTTACCCAAGGCTGGCTCTGGGCACTTTTTGGTTCTGTCAAGGTGTCCTGCCTTCTATATGATAGACATTTGCACATGTTTGCTTTTCTTAAATGGGAAGAAACAGAGAAGGAGGGAAGACAGCTGTAGAACATCAAGGTGATACCCATGTATTCATTTGATCTGACTCCATGACTGAGATTTTATTATCTGTATCTTAAAGGTGAGTAAAAAGAGGATTGGAACGATTCAGTAACTTGGGCAAATCACACGGCTAGCTAGTGGTGGATCCAGATGTTCAAACCTAGTCTAAATTCAAAGCCTACCTTCTTTCTGCTTTGCCACATTAACCCGTAAAGCATAAACACAATCACAGCTTAAAATCTGCAGTAGAACTGGATGAAATGATGTTAACACAAAAATATTTAAAGCATCACGTTTTGGGGGGGTGGGCAGACTTCTGCTTGAGGTGGAAGAATCCTGGGTTCTTCCGTTGCTAGAGCTTCTTATTGGAGTTCTGGCTTCTTGAGTAGGAATTCAGTACAGCCTGCTTTCCTAGTTAATGAAGTGTGTGCTGCCCTCTACTGGCACCAAGAAAACACTGCTGCGCTTTATGTTTGCTCAGCAGGGCAAAGGATGTAAAGATTAAATTCTCCTTGTCGTTTTCAGAGATTTCCAGTGTGTCTGGTTTCTTTCTATTGTATTTTCTCCTTGAATAAACTTACAAACTTCAAATTCTTTCCTTGCCAATCTCTTCTGGCCATGCCGTTCCTGTTGATATGTTTTAGATTTAGCAGAGGAACCTAGAAAAACTAAAGCTACATCTTCCTTAGTGGAAATGTAGGAGATTAGAAATTGGCATGTGCACTAGGAGCAAGGATGCAGTAGTCCTTGCTATTTGCTGTCAATATTGCCCTAGATTATAGGTGACTAGTATGTAAACTTTTGAAGCCATTATTCTTCTCTGTGCTATATAAAACTGATGATTGATTCTCAATAAGGCAATTTTAATATTCACCTGTTCATCTAATCATTCATTTATTAAACCAAGATCCCTTAAAGTCTACTCTGTACCACCATGCTAGTGGTGAGATGGTACAAATGAGAAGAAGCTACCTACAGTTCAGCAGTGAAGATGGGCTTGGCAAACAAATGATTACAATGCAGTTTAGATAACGCTGTGGTCTTTACAGAATGCTGCACATTCTCAGAAAGAATGACTAATCTTTGCATGAATGTGACCAGGAGACTTTATGGGTGAGAGTGTGCTTACATTCCCAGATGGGGAAGAGTTTACATGATGGATAACAAAGGAGGGGGATTTCAAATTGAGGGGATTCATGTCAAAGGTGTGAGGATAGGGAAAAATGGAAAACCAAGCCAGAACATACAGTTCTATGTGTTGACATGAAGAATATCCAGGGAGTGTGTGAATGAAGTCTGGGATATAAAGAGAACAGAGTTTTGAAGGGGCTAACTTCCACACATGATAAATTTGGACTACATATTGTATGTATTACGTATACAGAGAAAGATGACAGGAAAGTATTGGATATTTTCAATGTATGATTCTTATTCAGATTCTGTCTTGTGCAGTATAAAGTGGGAAATGACTACTGTAAAGGAATCAATGGGAATACCAATTCTACTTTGGAAAATGCACGCTCTCTGGGATATTTTCTGACATCTTCTGACTGATGGCCTAATTAAATAGATAACTACTAAATTCTACTCAATACTGTAATACGTAACCATATATCAACTCTTTAACATTAAATTGAATTTAAGGGTAAGATATTTTGTAACTGTCGCTTGAATAAGAGAACTAAAACAAACTTTTTTTCCAATATCCACCATCCACCTCCAAAATTCTCCACTCTACTTTGTTCTTATAAAGTAAGTTTCTGACTACATTTTATCTACTTTATGTGGGTTTGATTTTTTTAATGAACTTTACTTGTGTATTATAAAAAATACTTGATATAAAAATTCAAAAAATCAAAAAGTGGTTAAAAAGTATCCTCTTATACCCAACAACTACATGTATGGATGTGAGAGTTGGACTGTGAAGAAAGCTGAGCACTGAAGAATTGATGCTTTTGAACTGTGGTGTTGGAGAAGACTCTTGAGAGTCCCTTGGACCGCAAGGAGATCCAACCAGTCCATTCTGAAGGAGATCAGTCCTGGGTGTCCTTTGGAAGGACCGATGCTAAAGCTGAAACTCCAATACTTTGGCCACCTCATGCGAAGAGTTGACTCCTTGGAAAAGACTCTGATGCTGGGAGGGATTGGGGGCAGGAGGAGAAGGGGACAACAGAGGATGAGATGGCTGGATGGCATCACCGACTCGATGGACATGAGTTTGGGTGAACTCCGGGAGTTGGTGATGGACAGGGAGGCCTGGCGTGCTGCAATTCATGGGGTCGCAAAGAGCTGGGCACGACTGAGCGACTGAACTGAACTGAACCCTGAAGAAGGAAATGGCAACCTACTCCAGTATGCTTGCCTGGAGGATCCCATGGACAGAGGAGGCTGGCAGGCTGCAATCCATGGGGTCGCAAAGAGTCGGACACAACTGAAGAGACTTAGCACGCACACAACAGCTAAAGATTCGCATTTTTAAATGAGCAACACTTTGCTGCTAAGGTTTTCTAGGCTACATGTTTTATAGGAAGAGTTTAAAATCTCCCATCACAAACATATATGGTGTCCGATTCAGGGTTACCAATCACAGGTAAACTGGATATTCAGATGATGCTTCCATGGCCGTTGTAATTTGTTGTAATGAACTAATAGTTAATAGAAGTTTAAAACAATACTACTGTTTATACCTCTGGTATGGCTACAGATTTATTTTCTTCATCATTAATTAATTTTCTATTTATAGGTAACCAATAAAGTTGATGCTAGGAAGTCTGCCATGTTATTATATCTAGTTAATGAGTTTTACCTAAACTCTCATTAGAAAACTTTTCAATTAGGCAGCAATGCCTTATTGGGTACAGTGTGTGGGAGGAAGTGATATGAAGGAAAACCTCTTATATTAACGAAAGAATTTACTCGAATTTTATTAGCAGAATTCATGGCTCAAAGCCTTCCTTGTTTATGAGGTCTGTTCTCACTTTCTGCATCTCCGATTCTGTTGGCACTTTTACATGCAAGATATACTCAAATTCTATGAATATATTGGTATTATTGGTATTATTTTGTATTGTATGTAGCTCCTCATTTGCAATTTTAGACCAAATGTATCATTTTTTATTTTAATTTCTTTTAATTTTCAATTTTTTAAAGTTTTTGTACCATTTTGAAAGATTAATTTCCATTGACAGTTATTACAAAATATCGACTCTTTTCCCTGTGTTGTACAATATATCCTTGAGCCCACCTTACACCCAGTAAGTACTGTTAAAGGATTCCAAACTCACTTTTGGATAACCACCACTTATTCTTTTATATGGTAACCACAAAACATAAAATACCTAGAAATATGCCAAAGAATGATGAACCCTAATTCTTTTGCCTTGGTCTTAATTATCCATCAGCAGATCCATATACTCCCACTTTTAAAGGGTACCCTCTCCTTGATGCATTTGATATAGTCGAGCAGCGGACTGGGGAAACTGACCTCATAGTGAAATGCTCTACTACTGAGAAATTTGATTACTGAAAAGCTAGTGTTGTAAATACCAGCTTTCCCCAGGTAGGCCATGCCTCTGTTTCTACAGCAGGCATGACTCAGTGGGAGAAAGTTATCATTCATCTCAGCACAGACACTAAGCTGGATATTCAAGTGGGAATTCAAGTGAGGATTACTGGCAGGTGTCACCTGCTCCCATCATTGGGTGGAGTAGTATTCATCTTTCCATAAAGAGCATTCTCCAACAGTATCACTTGGTCAGAGTAAAACATGCTGTTGCATTTTCATTTCCAGAAGCAGAGTGAGCATCAGTGTTCTCTGAGCTCAACTTACCTCTGAGGCAAGTCAAGCCGTGTTGGCTTTTCAGATGATTTTGAGTAGCCTTAATGGTCCTCTGGGTGGTGGTGGGCCCTGGTCATTCTTGGTTCTGATGTGGATAACTATTAGTCAAATAATAGACTTATCATTGTATCTGAAGGGTATTTGCTGTTTTCCTTGAAATGTGAGAAAATCAAAAGCCCAAAATTTGGAATGGCTTTTATTTGCCCCTCCAAGATCCACTCCTGGAGAAGGCAATGGCAACCCACTCCAGTACTTTTGCCTGGAAAACTCCATGGACGGAGGAGCCTGGTAGGCTGCAGTCCATGGGATCACGAAGAGTTGGACACAACTGAGCGACTTCACTTTCACTTTTCACTTTCGTGCATTGGAGAAGGAAATGGCAACCCACTCCAGTGTTCTTGCCTGGAGAATCCCAGGGACGGGGGAGCCTGGTGGGCTGCCGTCTCTGGGGTTGTACGGGGTCGGACATGACTGAAGTGACTTAGCAGCAGCAGCAGCAGCAAGATCCACTCTCCACCCATCTCCACCTTCCTCTGTAATTTAGGAGGCTGGCTTTGCATGGTTGGATCAATCAAGTCTCCATTGTCCTCTGCTTTTATGTTGGATTTCTGGGAAAGGGGGAGAGGGGAGTCAGGCAACAGACAGAGAACTGGAAGAAAGAGAAGCTCTGGTCCTTATTCCCCCAGTTGTCCTGCTAGGTCAAAGGTTGGTGGTGGTTGCATTTTACACTGAAGGCCCTGGGCACCACTGTGGTGGTCCTCTCCTATAGCTAGAGTCTCATCCTATTCTAGTAACTGGTAACCCCCTCTCCTTGAGCACAGGTAGAATCTGTGATTTGTTTCTAACCAACACAGCATTGCAAAGGTGATGAGATGTCACTCCCTTAATTAGGTTATATCATACAAGGCTTTGCTGGCCTTGAAAAAGACACAAGTCCAATTGTTGGCTGCATGGAGAGGGTTACATGGAAGAGATCTATGGGGGTCTCTAGAGCCTTAGGGTAGTCTCTACTCAGCATGGAAATGGAATCTCAGGCCTACAAACACGAGGAGAAAAATTCTGCCATCAGCCCAAGAGTACTTGGAAAGGAATCTTTCCCTGTTCAAGCCTTTGATGAGACCACAGCCCCAGCCAATACCTGGACTGTAAAACAGTGAGACCTTAAGCAAAGGACCCAAGAAAGCTGTACCAGAATCCTGATCCACAGAAATTATGAGATAACACATGTGTGTTGTTTTAAGCCACCAATAGAAATAAAACCAGCAATAGAAAACTAATACAAGTCCCTTCATTAATGATCTTTTGAGGGTGACATCTATTTCTTTCCAGGGTGATAAATGAAACAGGTAGACCAGGAGTTGGCCATTACTTTTTGTAAAAGGCCCATATAGTAAATATTTTAAGCTTTGCAGGTAATAAATGATGCCTGGTGTGTATTCTTTCTCTCTTATAGTCTTCTAACTAATAATGTGATAAACATTCTTAGTTCTTGGGATATATGAAAACAAGTGGTCTGCTCGATTTGACTCATGGGCTGTAGTTTGCTGACCACTGTTTGACAATCATAAGGTACTGGGAGATGAGTATGCATTCTATTTATTGTATTGCTATATGTTCATCAGAATTTATTTCCTGTACTTCCTGAGCACAAATCTAGACACCATTTCCCAGCACATGAAGTATGTGTTATCATGTGTCTGAATTCTGTCCAGTGGAATGAGGGTGAAAGTGCTCTAAAAAAACTCCAGGTCTGGTCTACAAGCATCTCGTGCAATTCTCCACGATTGTTGATCCTCCATGCTCTGGCTGGAGTGAAGGCTTCAGAGTTTTCATGTATGGAAATGCCACAAGGTTGAGGAAGGCTGCATCCCCATATTTCATCATGGAAGACTGCTTATAGAGCTTTCATATTTAACCACAATATGTATGAGAAATAAGCTGAGATTGTTGGTAAAGCCACTGAGATTTGGGGGTCCATTCATTTGTACATATCTCAAAGCTAGCAGTACTGAAACTGAAGTTAAAGTGTTAGTTGCTCAGTTGTGTTCAACTCTTTGCAACCCCATGGACTATAGCCTGCCAGGCTTGTCTGTCCATGGGATTCTCCAGGCAAGAATACTGGAGTGGGTTGCCATTTCCTTCTCCAGGAGATCTTTCTGACCCAGGGATAGCATCTGGGTCTCCTGCATTGTAGATAGATTCTTTACCATCTGAGCCACCAGGGAAGCCCGGCAGGACTGAGGAGGAGCTTATTCTATACGTATTTGCAGAAGACAATGCCCCAGAGATCTATTTAGTTGCATCAGTAAGGGAAACAGTTCCACTATATAGTCATCAGAATTTATTTCCTGTACTTCCTGAGCACAAATCTAGACACCATCTCCCAGCACATGAAATATGTGTGTAATCATGTGTCTGAATTCAGTCCAGTGGAATGAGAGTGAAAGTGCTATAAAAAACTTCAAGTCTGGTCTACAAACACATGGAAATTAGTAAGAGTAGGAAAGACCCAAGTTAGATTACGACTCAAGTTAATGGAAAAATTCACATCCGAAGACCCAAAGACTCTCAGTTCTGTGCCCATGTTATGACAGATTTTATGACCCCTCTGTCCTTTAGAGTGCTTCTCTGCTCCTGAGAGACTCTCCAAACCCTGGACACATATCTGCTGTACGTGGCAGAGAAAGAGAGAATCATAACATCCTCCCAGTCTTGAAATCCATTCCACACACTGGCCACCCTCCCGGCTTGCTCACGGCTGTGGAACCGCAGCCCTTCACGTTTCTAACAGCCCTTCCCCGAAGAGCTACTACTGCCTGATGTATAATCACCCCTATAAAATGGATATGAATCTTTAAATTTATTTAAATCACATTCCTTTAGAGCCCTTGAAAGGTAGTTCCTATTCAACAAAATAATTTCTCATGCAAGAAAACCCTTGTACTTTGTTTGATCAGTTCAATTGGAACACAGGAGTGGCTTTCTTTCCTGAGCTTGTCTTTGCCCTGTAATGCAAAATGACTCAGTGGTCTGTGGGCTTCTTCTGATGCCTCTGGCTCAGCTATTGACAACCAAGCCCTTAGAGGGTTTGGAATCAATAGGAATAGAATAAAAGGACACAGTGCTTTTACACATGGGCTATTGCCGCGTATATCTATTTATAGTGAACTTCATCAATATGGATGATTGCCTTCAGCTACTGCATTGTTAGTATTCATCGATTTAAAGCCTTCAAAGAATTCAAATGCCAAGCATATTAAAGAAGCATGTCTGGAACCCAGACTATTCAAATATAAAAGAGTCAATAGAGAGAGACAAAAGTTTCCTAAATAATTAATTACTAAGATCATTGCTAAAGTAACAGACCTCTCTCTCTTTCTCTCTATGGAGGACTGTGTCTCTGACACAGACGAGAAATAAAGCTCAGGCAGTGCTTGTCCAGTAACACGAGGTGGCAGCAGTGGGTTTTGAGCCAAAACGCTACCTTTTCCAATGGGCAAAGTTACCATGATTAAGAACCAACCAGTTAATTTATGAATAACTAGATTTTGATTAACTATGAAAACATGGATTTCTTTTTACTGCCTTTTAAAAAACAAACAAAATATGTACAAATATCGGGGTGGGGGTGAGAAAGCAAATTTGCCATGCAAGGGAGTATCAGGAATGTTGTAATTATAGTCTATGAAATTTGAATAAAATACACATAAAATTAGAAGCAGAAAAATAATTTCCTCTTGCAGAAAATAAACTATTCTTATAGGGGAAGCAATGGTTTCACAGAAGACTTGCATTTAAAACATTGGCAATTACTACCAGCTAGACAGTTTTTAGCAATTCGTAATTTGAAAGGGACTGACTTGTCAGCATATGATTGATATTTGAAAAGTAATGTGAACTTTTGTTGATTTATTTTCTGTAATGCTATTCAGTATTTTTAAGACTCTAGTGTAAATATCTCTTAACACAGGAGGAACCTATTAATCCTTCTGGAAAGGACTAAATTATGTGTCAATTTTTGAATCAAGAAATAATGCAAGATTAACTATCTGACCTTAGTCTGGCAAGTTGGGTCAAGAAATAAAGATCGGGTATGTTCTCAGATTCTCACAGGGTTTTACTCAGCATTTATCTGAATAATTGAAGCAAGTTCAGAGTATTGTTATCAACAGAGGCAGGAAGATGTGATAGAAGTCTGGACAGAGAGTGAATTTTAGTTCTACCTCAAGCTCTAATTTATTTTCTGACCTTGAGTCAATAACATAGCAGCCCTAGATGCCAAGTGTTCATTTTTAAATACGTAGAATGTATCTCTTGTTTTAGATGATTTCTTCTACATTCTCATCTGGTTTTATGATCGACAGATTCCAGTTCCTTTGCCCAGTGATCAGTTGGTATATGTATTTGGCATGTAATGTGTAGAAAGTGTGTGTGTGTGTGTGTGTGTGCGCACGTATGTGTGTATGCATGGTAAAGGATTGACCCTGGTTTTAAACTCACAATGAAAATAACATAGCCAGTAAATGCTGCCTCTTGTACAGGACTATTTTGTGTATTTATTTATTTACTACACAAAGAGCTCTTGAGAACATTGTGCAAATGTGTATAGTTTTGTACCTAGAAGAAGGAAAGAGGGATATAACAAGTGACTCTGTTACAACCACAGAGAATTAATTGTATTTTTCACTGTTGTTTTCTTTACTCTCACCTCAGGATGGAAATCAAGTACCTTTACATAGGACCTGCCACAGGGAATGATTCACTATAGTCACTAGGTCTTGGCTTAGGCTTTACAGAGATCAGGAACTTCTGATTCTGATAAAATGGGAAATGTACCCAAGGCTCAGAAAGACAAGGCTGATGAAATTTAATCTATTTAGTGTTTATTATTTAGATTGGTCTCCAGACATTTTCAAAAATGATGAGTTCAATGTGGCAGGTTTCAGGTCTTCCTTAATTAGAATTATGTGTTAGTTATGAGCATAACCCCATCGTCCAGTTAGATCAGGGTTATGATGTGTCTTGAGAGAAACGATGGGAGGACTGGACTTCATGAGTTTATGGGGGACTTAGCGTTCCAATCTGACAACAACTAACATTTAACGAATATCTACCATGTTCTAAGCTCCATTCTAAGTGCTTTGTCATTAGTGTCTCATTTAATCTTCCTATCAGAAATACGAAATTTACACGATCAATGTACAGATGAAGAAAATAAGCTGGAGGAAGGTTAAGAAACTTGCCCAAGGTAATAAGTGGAAGAATCAGGATTCAGAACTAGAAAGTCTGGGTTCTGAGCCCAAGTTCTTAACCATCGTTTAGATAGCTGGGCTCAGAGCTGAGTCTTCTGTTGTGGAAGCCTCAGGAAGCAAAGCGATGTGACTTCTTAAAGAATTAGTGCAGTCAACATGTGGTTGCCTTTTGATTTGTCAACTCAGCCTTACTCTGGAAGAATTGGAGTTGTAATACCTAATGAGAGCCATTGAAACATGTATAATATCGTATATGAAACGAGTCGCCAGTCCAGGTTCGATGCACAATACTGGATGCTTGGGGCTGATGCACTGGGACGACCCAGAGGGATGGTACGGGGAGGGAGGTGGGAAGAGGATTCAGGATGGGGAACACATGTATACCTGTGGCGGATTCATGTTGATATATGGCAAAACCAATACAATATTGTAAAGTTAAAAAATTAAAAATTAAAAAAAAAGAATTCTTGCAATTCTTGTGAAAATTCTTTTACATCATTAGTGGGGAATCTTCTAGCTGTTTGGTCAAACCACTTGCTTTGAAAGTAAAAACCTCAACAGTCCTGAAGAATCATGTCATTATTTCAGAATAAGTCATATGAAAAGCTGTTAAATCATTTTTTCTATGAAAAAATCACATCCCATCCCCCTTAATTGTTCATGTCTCTTATTATTAACAGGTCCACCCGTCAATAGATGAATGCTGCTCAGAGGCTTCTATTTTTCTGTACCATTGCTGTTACACCAGAGAGAAGCACAGAGAGTTAAAAATGGCATAATATATTAATATTAATAATTGCTCTCCCCAGTGCTACCTGGTTAAATAAAGAATAAATTAAATTGGTTGGCTTCAGATAGCATACATATTCCGTGACTGTCAATGGGTTACATTATTTGTAATTCTCAAAGGTGCCAGAGAGAGTAGTAACAAATTCCCCATTAACGGAGAGGCGCAGACCCATGGGAAATCGCATTTGACCAGTGATCTCTTCACTGGGGACAGAACCATCTCTTCGGCTTTATGTACTGCAGAAGTACATTTTTTCCTTACCTCAACCCAAAGCTGAATATCACCAGGGATGATCATTTAATTTCACATTTTATTAAAACACTTAATGCAAAGCCATGTTATAACTGAAGGCAAAGCACAGAGCCTGGCGTAAGGAGCTCTTCTTCAGAACATAGTAATGAGAGAATTACCACATTAATCTATGTATAAAGGCCCTTTGGAGATTTTTCATGCCTCCCGTGGTTTCATTTTCCTTGGAAATGTGGAGTCAGAAGAGCTTCAAACAAAATTATTCATCGTTAAACATTTCACTTTTACAGGTACTGCTCTGTCAAGGTGCCGCTTCCATGGCGACACGCAACGTGACTTTTCTTTCAGCTCGGTTCTCTGTAGCGTGTACCAGCAGGGCCATACCTCCATCTGTTGCACGTGGCGGTGTCACTCTGTCCATAAATACATCCCGGAGAGGCTGAGCCTCCTCTGTTATATGAAGGGATGTCCTCCAAGTAGCAACTCCATGATCTGTCTGCTAATTGTATTCAACTGAGAGATGCTGGCAAATTCCGAAGAACGCTGGGTAGTGTTCTTAGAATGCTGTCCCTAAAGGGCACCCATGTGGCCTGGACTGTCGCCAGCCTGCCCAGCTAGCTTTGAAGTTTCAAAAAAGTGGGTGCGGGGGGAGATCAGAGGTGGGACTAAAATTATTTAAATATTTCCTGTCACCGCTCCTCCCTGCCCACCCCCACCCCCCATTCCATTAATTACCTGAGCAGATCATGCAGTGAGTTGCAGTGAGGTAATGACCGCTGGTGATGAAGCAGTGTTCATTTGGGCCACTATTTGCGTTTCTCTCATCCAGACAGATACCTCTAGCGGACCACGGTTTCAGCACAGGATTTCTGATACCAAGTCAACAATCAAAGGTGGTTAAATGGAAGAAATAAAATAACAGAAGTTTGATGAATGGTTTTAAACTAAAGCCTTGGGACTTCCCTGGTGGTCCAGTGGCTAAGACTCTGGGCTCCCAATTCAGGGGGCCAATTCAGATCTGATCCCTGATTAGGGAACTAGATCCCATATGTGGCAACTAAAAAAAAAAAAAAATCCCACATCCCACATTGAAGATTGAAGATCTTGTATGCTACAATTAAGACCTGGGGTAGCCAAATAAATATTTTTATTTAAAAAAAAATAACTAAAGCCTGTGCAGAAATTCTTAACAGTTTTGTGAAGTTTTAGGGATATGCTGCTAAGAAAGCTTGAAATATCTTAAGAGGCTAGAACATGGTCTCCTTAGTAACAAAAAAAGTCAAATGCAACTTGCAGTCCAGGCCTGTTAGCAAATGGTCCTTGTTGCTATTAAAATGATCACCAGGGAGTTCAAGGACAGGGGTGTCGTTTGAAATGGCCTTGGAAAATATGTTGAAAGAATTGCCTCAAACCATTTTCCCCGGTGCTCATTCTTTGTCCCTGTGCTCTCACACATGGTCTGTGATAAAATACATCTTGTATATTTATAGTGTGTCCAGAAAATGCCAAAGTGCTTAAGGCTCCAACATTGTTTTCATTAGAGATGGATACTTCAGGGAATTGTAAATGCCAACTTTTCAAATGTGCTCGAGATGGAAAAAAAATCCTAAAGATGCCAGCTTTTACAAATATTTTGTGCCGTGTGAAACCCTGGACCAGCTGCTTATGACTAGAATGGAGAAAGGCTCCTATGTCAAATGTAAACCATAGTATCACAGTATCCCTAGCTCCTAGCAGAAATGCTGGTGGTCAACCTAGCAAAGGCTCGGAAACAAGATTATTCAGCTAACCTTTGTCTTTCTTCAACCTCACCAATGCTAGTCAGTAAATCCAAGATTCAGTTCAGTTCAGTTCAGTTGCTCAGTCGTGTCCCACTCTTTGTGACCCCATGAATTGCAGTATGCCAGGCCTCCTTGTCCATCACCAACTCCCAGAGTTCACTCAGACTCATGTCCATCGAGTCAGTGATGCCATCCAGCCATCTCATCCTCTGTTGTCTCCTTCTCCTCCTGCCCCCAATCCCTCCCAGCATCAGAGTCTTTTCCAAGGAGTCAACTCTTCGCATGAGGTAGCCAAAGTACTGGAGTTTCAGCTTTAGCATCATTCCTTCCAAAGAAATCCCAGGGCTGATCTCCTTCAGAATGGACTGGTTGAATCTCCTTGCAGTCCAAGGGACTCTCAAGAGTCTTCTCCAACACCACAGTTCAAAAGCGTCATAGATCTAAATATCAGTAGCCTTTACAATTTCAATATGGTTCTGTCCTTCCTTTCCAGCCCATCAATTCCCTGTCCTCAATCATTTGCAGGTATCACAGGACAGGTATTCTTTTATCTGCATTCTGATTGGACCTCTAGCACCCAATGGACCTCAGCTTCTCTGCCACTGGAAAGGCCAGTCCTTGCCTCTGTGCTTTGCTTCTCACTTAGAAACCATCACATCATGCCGCAAGGAGAACAGGCCAGGCTCTCTGGTTTAGCAACCCCAGTTTCTCTCTCAAATAGACTTTATAAGAATCCAAGCCAGTGCTTTTCAAATCTTCCCCTGCCTGCTTGTGAAATCAGCCTTCTAAGGCATTCACAGTGAGTGAAAAGCTTAGAGTCATCACCCATTCCAGGTAGGAGGCCGCTGGATGACTGGATAACCACACTCAAGCCTGATTTTGTATGCAGTGCTGGCAGAAGACCCCCTTGTCATTTTCTCTTTAAGCAGAGAAGAGGTAGTTATCCTTTTCTCAGCATGGGGATAGTGGAAGGATGATAATACCTACTTCCAGCCATGGCAGAAGATGAGGGTGGGCATAATAATGATGCCTCTGTAGTTCTAATTTTGTGCTCTTGTTGTCTTCAATAGACATGTATATATTGCATCGTTTGTACCCAATAATGTGTCAGATACTGGAAGTACACAAAGGAATAAGACATCTTTAAATGTCTTTAACTCCGTATTGTTCTAGAAGTTCACAGCTGAATGGAAGAGCTAGATTTCTAAATACATAAGATGGTCTAGTCTTATGAGAGCTGTGATGATGGTTGCCATGCTGAGGGCATTATTATGAGCACACACACAGGGTCTCCTATCTCAGGAAAAGTTTCTGGAAGGGAAGACACTTGAGCTGAAAATTCCAAAATGAACAGAGCTAATCAAAGAAGAGATATGGATGGGGAAATGGTAACTGGGATAGAGATAGAGAGGAGGAAAGGAGTAGTAGATAGATGAGATTCAGTGACAAGTTTTGGAGACATGGAGCAGTTGTACACATGGTTGATTGCCGAGTGCATTACGGTGGCCAGTAGGGATCGGGGGATGGGAGGCCAGCAGAGAGCTGACCTGAGGGACCCTAGATGCCTTCGTGGGAGGCAAGGTACAAGCTGACCTGAAGGTTCTAAGGAGCCAGTGAAGAATGTTGTAGGGAGGAGTAACATGATCTTGTTTATTTTAAAAGATCACGCTGCCCTTGAAATGGACCGTGGCTCAAATATAGTGGAATTTGGAAATGACTTGGGGACAAATAGTAGAGAAAACCTTACATGACATTTAAAGATAAATATACCTTTGACCCTCTCCCCACTTTAACTATTACTTAGTTTAGGATTTTCAAATTTGCGCATAAATATTTTTTTAAAAAATATATCAGCAGTGTCATTAGTGTTGAAAAGAATTTTTATTTTTTGCCCAGAAGGCCAATACATTTAAGCCAGGGATGGGCAAGATTTTGCCTGAGATCCTCAGTCTCCCTGAAAAAATGATGTTGATGGGCAAGATTTTGCCTGAGATCCTCAGTCTCCCTGATATGATGATAAAAGGCTGTTGTAGTCCTAGAGAAATGAGCTCTCTAAACCTGATATGAAGACTCCGTTGCCTTGTCTATGTCTTCCAGGTCTAGGAGTATTTTGAGATGTGTATATAGTTTGTTCTCTTATGTTGACAGGACACTGGATTGTTTTAGCTTCTAGAGCAACAGGTGAGCTGACTGTCTGGATCTAAATTCAGATGAAACATTTTCCTTTTCTGCTTAAATTCTAGCTAACATTGGTAACTGTATTAAGAGAATCATGAAAGTAGGTTGTGTTTGCATCATCAACCGATTGACCATTTAAAAGTTTATTCAGTAACTCTGGCTTTCTTAGATAGCAATCTTGATTGATTTGACAAGTGCTCCACATTGGCCATTAGCACAATACCACATTGCCCTTTCACATCAAGGACCCATGGTCTAAATATATCAGTTTTTATTTCCAGGGCTATATCATAAAATGCAAAGTTCCAGCAGTCAACATAAATGTGTTGGTCATAGTGTTGTTGTTGTTCAGTCATAGTTCAGTTCAGTCGCTCAGTCATGTCCGACTCCTGGCGACCCCATGAACCATACATAGCACACCAGGCTTTCCTGTCCATCATCAACTCCTGGAGCCTACCCAAACCCATATTCATTGGGTTTGGTGATGTCGGTGATGTCATCCAACCATCTCATCCTCTGTCGTTCCCTTCTCCTCCTGCCCTCAATGTTTCCCAGAATCAGGGTCTTTTCAAATGAGTCAGCTCTTCGCATCAGGTGGCCAAAATATGGGAGTTTCAGCTTCAGCATCAGTCCCTCCAATGAACACCCAGGACTGATCTCCTTTAGGATGGACTGGTTGGATTGGTTGCAATCCAAGGGACTCTCAAGCATCTTCTCCAACACCACAATTCAAAACTATCAATTACTCGATGCTCAGCTTTCTCTATAGTCCAACTCTCACATCCATATATGACCACTGGAAAAACCAAAGCCTTGACTAGACGGACCTTTGTTAGTAAAGTAATGTCTCTGCCTTTTAATATGCTATCTAGATTGATCACGGAGAACGCAATGGCACCCCACTCCAGTACTCTTGCCTGGAAAATCCCATGGATGGAGGAGCCTGGTGGGCTGCAGTCCATGGGGTTGCTAAGAGTCGGGCACGACTGAGTGACTTCACTTTCACTTTTCACTTTCATGCATTGGAGAAGGAAATGGCAACCCACTCCAGTGTTCTTGCCTGGAGAATCCCAGGGATGGGGGAGCCTGGTGGGCTGCCGTCTATGGGGTCACACAGAGTTGGACACAACTGAAGCGACTTAGCAGCAGCAGCAGCAGCAGCAGGTTGATCATAACTTTCCTTCCAAGGAGTAAACATCTTTTAATTTCATGGCTGCAATCACCATCTGCAGTGATTTTGGAGCCCAGGAAAATAAAGTCAGCCACTGTTTCCACTGTTTCCCCATCTATTTGCCATGAAGTGATGGGACCAGATGCCATGATCTTAGTTTTCTGAATGTTGAGCTTTAATCCAACTTTTTCACTCTCCTCTTTCACCTTTATCAAGAGGCTCTTTAGTTCTTCTTTACTTTCTGCCATAAGGGTGGTGTCATCTGCATATCTGGAGAAGGCAATGGCAACCCACTCCAGTGTTCTTGCCTGGAAAATCCCATGGACAGAGGAGCCTGGTAGGCTGCAGTCCATGGGGTTGCTAAGAGTTGGACATGACTGAGCGACTTCACTTTCACTTTTCACTTTCATGCATTGAAGAAGGAAATGGCAACCCACTCCAGTGTTCTTGCCTGGAGAATCCCAGGGATGGGGGAGCCTGGTAGGCTGCCGTCTATGGGGTCACACAGAGTCGGACACGACTGAAGTGACTTAGCACATCTGCATATCTGAGGTTATTGATATTTGTCCCGGCAATCTTCATTCCATCTTGTGCTTCCTCCAGCTCAGTGTTTCTCATGATGCACTCTGCATATAAGTTAAATAAGCAAGGTGACAATATACAGCCTTGACGTACTCCTTTTCCTATTTGGAACCAGTCTGTTGTTCCATGTCCGAGTCTAACTGTTGCTTCCTGATCTGCATACAGGTTTCTCAAGAGGCAGGTCAGGTGGTCTGGTATTCCCATCTCTTTCAGAATTTTCCACAGTTTATTGTGATCCACACAGTCAAAGGCTTTGGCATAGTCAATAAAGCAGAAATAGATGTTTTTCTAGAACTCTCTTGCTTTTTCGATGATCCAGCGGATGTTGGCAATTTGATCTCTGGTTCCTCTGCCTTTTCTAAAACCAGCTTGAACATCTGGAAATTCATGGTTCACATATTGCTGAAGCCTGGCTTGGAGAATTTTAAGCATCACTTTACTGGCATGTGAGATGAGTGCAATTGTGCGGTAGTTTGAGCATTCTTTGGCATTGCCTTTCTTTGTGATTGGAATGAAAACTGACCTTTTCACTTTCTCTTCCTAATAGCATCTCTGTTTCCTTTGGGAGACTTACTCTTCTTCCCTCTGTGTCATCTTCGGAGGCCAATAATAGAGGTGCCCTCTCCTCTTGCTAAGGAAGCTGACAAGTCTTTGAAATCTCCTTGTAATAGACCCCCCTCACTGCTCTGTTGGAGCAAAGGGAAAAATGTGTCATCTTATCTGAGCTGATTGAATCTCTTGTCCACAATTTGGATCCTCAGTAGAGATTCCCTGTTGAAGGAACAACTGGAGGAGAATCAATCCTCCAGGAATGGCTAGGTAAGACTTGGGGGCTGTTTCCACATTTATACCCTCTCTGCACCCTCGTTCTTATCTATGCTAAGCTGCTGCTGCTGCTCCTAAATTGCTTCAGTCGTGTCCAACTCTGTGCGACCCCATAGACGGCTAGCCACCAGGCTCCCCCCTCCCTGGGATTCTCCAGGCAAGAACACTGGAGTGGGTTGCCATTTCCTTCTTCAATGCATGAAAGTGAAAGGTCAAAGTGAAGTCGCTCAGTCATGTCCAGCTCTTAACAACCCCATGGACTGCAGCCTACCAGGCTCATCCGTCCATGGGATTTTCCAGGCAAGAGTACTGGAGTGGGGTGCCATATGCTAAGCTAGTTACTCAATACTCCCTTTAAATCTCTGAGGCCCCTTACATCATTTCAGTCAACTCCCTTTTTGCTTAAAGCAGATAAGCTGTGTGTGTTTTCTGTTGCTTAACATCAGAGAATCCTAACAGACAAAATGGTAGGTAATGAATAATTTGCTTTTCGTTGAAGCTCAAATATGTTGCTCATGGCTCACACAAACTCTTTAACAAAATGCTTATGAAATCTGGAAGAACTAAAGGGTCTTACCTCCATCTTACAATGAAGGCAGCTGAAGTACAAAGAAATTCAGTATTTGGTTTATGTCACAGATCTCATCAGAAGCCTGAATAAAGAAGAATAAAATAGAGACCTATTAGCTCCCAACTCTGCCAATAATTAGTTGTGTGACCTTGAGTAAGTTACTTAACCTTTTTTGGCTTCTGTAATGTGAACTGTAAAATTAGAGGATTGGGTCAAATGATCTTTCAGACCTCTCCCACCTCAATCATTTGGCTTTTTTGTCTGAGCCTGTTTTCTAGAGGCTTCTGTTCCTTGATTGGAGACCCTCATCGGTAGACAGAATGCGTGAATAGCTAAGATACAGTGGTCTTAATAAAATACATTTAAATTAATCTGTGAAAGCAAAGTATGATAATAGATTTTTCATTTGTGTTTCCTTAGACACTATGGCTGTCTCTCCATAATATCAATAATTTCCTTCTTTTCCCACTTAGAAGTTTTGAGGCTTCCTTACTGCTTGTTGCCAATGGGAAAATCAGTGATTTTTTTTTCTCTTTTCTTTAATGTAAATGAAGTCCACAATTCAGTAAAAAAGACAATTTTAGAAGAACACAACACTTTTTAAAAAAGTATAGTTGATGCACAATATTGGGTTAGTTCCAGGTGTGTAGAAAACTGGCTGGTTCATGGTTTCAGGGGGTTTGACAGTTGTTCTGAATCCACATGCTTATAGAGGTGAAACACATGAATTTCTTCCTGTAGATTCAGTAAAAATGCCACTGTGACTTAATGGCTCTTATTGGGTGATATATCCGTGCATGGAAATGGAAATGTGTGCTTGGCAAGACTTGGGTCACTTGCTTTCTCCCTGAGCTGAGGGAGTATTAACTCCCGTGAGAGTGCACTGCATGGGGTGAGGGTGGACCTCCAGGGAAGAATGACCGAAGAGTGAACAGATGCTAGACGAGGAGGAAAAAGATCCCGTCCATCCTTCCCACCAGTCTGCCATCCTTCTTTTCTTGAAAATATGGCATTTCCAAATCCTAATTTCATTTGAGGAACTCCTTCACCGTCAGTCCTCAAGGACTGACGTTTGACTACATTTATAAGTATGGCCCCGCAGCTTACCCTGTTGTTCTGAGCTCTTCGTTTGCTTATAGATTTTTCAAAATTCATTCCCACCCCAGAGTCTTAAAAGTGAGGTACATAAATCCTGGGCATGTGAGGAAAACATTCTACAGAGCACTTATACATAGAGAGTTTTAAGGGTGCTAATTGATAGATCCTCAATTTCCATACCCACTTTCCCCCAAAGTGGCCCTTCCTGAGAACAGATATGTATTTATAGTACACCTTCCCCACTTCCCTGGAGGCTCAGATGGTAAAGCATCTGTCTACAATGCAGGAGACCTGGGTTCGAGCCCTGGGTTGGGAAGATCCCCTGGAGAAGGAAGTGGCAACCCACTCCAGTACTATTGCCTGGAAAATCCCATGGACAGAGGAGCTTGGTAGGCTACAGTTTATGGGGTTGCAAAGAGTCGGACACGACTAAGCAACTTCACTCACTTTCACTTTCCCCACTTTAGAAAAGAAAGGCAAGCATCACACTCTTTCCAAATTTTACTAGAGTGGTTGCTGTTCAGTTGGTAAGTTGTGTCTGGCTCTTGGTAACCCCTTGGACTGCAGTATGCCAGGCCTCCGTGTCCCTCACTATCTCCTGAAGTTTGCCAAAGTTCATGTCCATTGAATTGGTGATGCTAACCAACCATCTCATCCTCTGCTACCCTCTTCTCTCTTTGTCTTCAATCTTTCCCAGATCGGGGTCTTTTCCAAGGAGTCAAGTGGTTAGCTCTGGGCTATTAAAGCTGTCTAGACATCAAATAGTAATAATTTGAAATGTTGTCTTTAAAGATGTCTCCAGTATTGATAAGTTAAAATATCTTAAACCTACCTGGCCTTCTGTCCTTCCCCTTTACTTACATCTATTAAGAGAAAAGTTTATCCTACTTCAGAATGTTCAGAATTCAGAAAAACCAGAGCAGTATAGATTATGATGTTAATTAAAAAATAAATAACTGGAATATTTTCTGGAGTTACTGCATTTGCAAGACCACATTAGATTAAAACACACTGATAAAATATTTACATTAATTTTTCTCAAATTTCATGGATGTTATTTAATAAAGTCATTGAAACCCATTTTAATAAATTATAATGTTATATAATAAGGTACTCAAGCTTATTTTTACCAAAACATGAAATATGTATTCCATTAGAATACATTTTCATATTTTTACCTTGCTCAATCTAATTTTCTCCTTCCAAATAACAGAAAATAAACTTATTTAAACTCATGTTGTAAAATTTTAAAGGCAACTTAAAATGTGTCAGAGGCACATTGTGTTTTCAGACTTGTAAGGGCTGTATGCATTAAAAATACTTGAAACCCACTGCCCCCAACTCTAAGGAAGTGACTCTGGGAGTCACTGGTGGAGTTAGCATGAATATGTGTATGGCCTAGCCTAATTAGCAAGTATCACTCCGGCCTTCTTTTTCTTTTTTTTCTCAGTTACCAGTTATTCTGCTTGTCCAGAGCTTCCTGCCATGGCATGTTTCAAGAACTGCCCTCAAGAATTCCTGACTTTTCCAGATATTCCTTCTTATGAGAAACAACACACCATCAGTTCCAAGTAGGTCTTGGGTTCCGTTAGGGAGTTGACAGGTCAATCGAGTAGAGTGACATGTGTGAAATCACTATTTTCATCAAATAGCATGTTTGGATTTTAATGAGAAGTAACATTTTCCAGAACAAATTCTGCCATTTGAAGAAATTCTAATGACTGTGCTAATTCAAATAGTGAAGAAGGCGGGGGAGGGTTACACTTTATCCTATCTTTCAAGTTATTTTACTTATGTGAGCATGAAGCTCAGCTTGAGAAATAGCAAATGACCATTACGCATGAACTAAAGTTGCTGTCACATAATACAGTCTTCAAAAAAGGTAACCAGGTAGATTTCTGATTACTTTTATTTTTTTTGTTTGGTTTGGTTTTTAATTTTTGTTGGAATATAGTTGCTTTACAATGTTGTGTTAGCTTCTGCTCTACAGCAAAGTGAATCAGCTCTACATATACACACACCAACTCTTTTTTTGGATTTCCTTCTCATTTAGGTCACCACAGAGCACTGGGTAGAGTTCCTTATGCTATACAGTTCAGTTCAGTTCAGTTCAGTCGCTCAGTCATGTCCGACTCTGCGACCCCATGAAATGCAGCACGTCAGGCCTCCCTGTCCATCACCAACTCCCGGAGTTCACCCAAATCCATGTCCATTGAGTCGGTGATGCCATCCAGCCATCTCATCCAGCCATGCTATACAGTAGGTTCTCATTAATTATCTATTTCACATGTCAGTTCAGTTCAGTTCAGTTCAGTCGCTCAGTCGTGTCTGACTCTTTGCAACCCCATGAATCGCAGCACGCCAGGCCTCCCTGTCCATCACCAACTCCCGGAGTTAATATATAAATAGACTGAAGATACCAACTCAAAAAGATTACTTCTATCTTCTCTAAGAAACAAGTTTACAAAATATAATTAAAATTCTATTAACTTAGATAAGGTTTTTTTGATTGCATACTTTAGTGTATGCTGTAGCCTGAATGATTTTGTCTCCCCTAAAAATTCATATGTTGAAATCCTAACCTCCCAAAGATGATGGTATTAGTAGGTGGGGCCATTGATAGGTGCTTATGTCCTGAGGTTGGAATCCTCATGAATGGAATCAGTGCGTTATGGAAGAGAACCCCGACCAGCTTCTGCCATCTGAGGATACAATCAGAAGACTTCAACACGAAAGAGGGTCCTCACGTGACCATGCTGGCACCTTTATTTCGGACTTCCAGCCTCTTGAACTGTGAGAAATAAAATTTTGTTGTTTATAAGCTGTCTTTATAAGCTGTGGTCTTTTTTTAGAGCAGCCTAAGCAGACCGCACCAGTGTGACTTCAGATATCTTTATTTACATAGGATATCATCTTTATCTTAGCCTTAAGAGTATCTGTAAAGAGAACTTTCTGGATCATCCTGCACCTAACTAGTGTCTTGGCCCAGCATAAGTTAACCAGCATTCCTAACTATTCTGTATCAGAGAAATGTTAATGAGACCCAAGATATTTTAAATTATTCAGATGTCTGGAATTGCATTGTTAAGGCATTGGGTTATTTGAACTTTAAAAATTGTCTGGATATTTTGGCACCATGTAAACTAAATGCATGCACAGGGGCTTCCCTGGTGGCTCAGCAGTAAAGAATCTGCCTGCCAATGCAGGAGACACAGGTTCAATCCATGGGTCAGGAAGATCCCCTGGAGAAGGAAACGGCAACCCACTTCAGTATTCTTGCCTGGAGACTCCCATGGACAGAGGAGCCTGGTGAGCTACAGTCCATGGGGTCACAGAGTCATGTTCAACTTAAGGACTAAACAACAACAAACACACACACAGGGTCTGGGCAGATGTGTGTGCTGTATAGTCAATAGTGTATCCTTAGAGCAGGCTCATGGAAAAGGAACCGGTCATCTTATAATTACAGCTATAACATATTGGAAAGCACTTCAAGCCTTTTCTTCCAGACTATTATGGAATAGCATTTAGTTCTTCTCTATTTGGATTTGAAGGTGATGATAATTTTTATTAACTCTAGTCATAAACTGAAAATTCCATGGACAGAAGAGCCTGGTAGACTACAGTCCTTGGGGTTCCAAAGAGTCTGACATGACTGTATGATTAACACTTCATAAACTGCATCTGAAAAAAGTTCCTTTTAGACTAAAAAAACCCCACCAAAACCCAAACACAACACAAAAGCCAGCTGTTTTTCCAAGTGTTCTGTTGATAGACTCAGTGTGTAGCAGTCAACTTGCTGTGAGTGTCATGTGGACACCACCTGTGAGGGCTCCCTGCTACCCACTTGGCTAACTACACTTCTTTCAGCACCCTTAGTCGCACTATGAAATCATAAGAGAAATAAAATCATGATGCAATGCACGCTTTGGGTGGCTTCTGTAAAATGTAAGAATTAAATGAAGCCAAGACTGTTTGGAAGTTAGTAATGTCCCATCCCTGACTCACATAGTCAACATAAGTTCCACAGGGATTTGACATTTAAATATTAAAAAGTGAAATTGCAAAATTACCTCCTAAAAGAAATCTGGGTGCTTACTTATGTGGTTCTGGGTGGGAAGACCATGATGAGCACACAAAGAGAAACTGTAGTGAAAAAAATGGTAGATGGAAGTACCTTAAGTACTATATGAGTGTGCATCTCACAAATATGAACACACACATACACACACACACCCCCCCCACTGTTTCTGGGTGTTAAAAGGCCATTAATGAAGGCAAAGAGAAAATGGGGGAAGTTGCAAGTGGACAATGCATTCATTTTTGTAACGAATCTCTTCTGGACCAATGGAAATAAGACAAGCATCTTCCAAAATGAGCAATTCCTAGAAAGGAAATGAAGAGACCAATAGAGAGAAAAATATTATTGTTTTACTAATAATCCGAATGAAAGCCAAAAAGAACAGAAGTATTACATAGAAACTGGCTAAAAAGGCCAAAAAAAGTTCTCATTACTAGCATGAAAAATGTGTATTTTCAGGCACAAGTGAGCAAATTGTTGATGTGCTCCAGGAGCCTTAACCATGTGCATCTTCTATGATGCAGACCTTCCACGTCCTGGAATGGATCACAATGAAATATTGATAGCCACGTGCCATAAATAGAAACAGAAAGCACAACGCTGTCAATAAATTCTGAAAAATTAGAATTGTACAGACTAATCAAAAATAATTTGTTTGATATTCATATGGACCTTTGTGGTGTTACCTACAACTATGTTGGATAACATTTATTTTTTTTTTTAATTTAATTTTATTTTTAAACTTTACATAATTGTATTAGTTTTGCCAAATATCAAAATGAATCCATCACAGGTATACATGTGCTCCCCATCCTGAACCCTCCTCCCTCCTCCCTCCCCATACCATCCCTCTGGGTCATCCCAGTGCTGGATAACAGTTAATTCCTTGTTTTTATTTATTTACAGTTATGTGATACGTATTATTGTTAGATGCTTTTTGGAAGAGTGACAAGTGCATTTGATCATAGTAACAGTTCTGGAAGGTGAGACAGTTACTATAAGTATCCTTATTCTGCAGATGAAAAAATTGGAGGTCCCAAGCACTGACAGGTTCAAGGTCACATAGCCAGTATATGTATATGGCAGAGCTGGTCCGCCTGACCATGTACTGCTCTCTGAATTGGTGGTTGTTGTCCAGTGGCTCAGTAGTGTTTGACTCTTTGTGACTCCATGGACTGGAGCACACCGGGCTCCTCTGTCCATGGGATTCTCCAGGCAAGGATACTAGAGTGGGTTGCCATTTCCTCTACCAGGGATCCTCCCTACCCAGGAATCAAACCTGCATCTCCTGCCTTGGCAGGCAGATCCTTTACCACTGAACCACCATGGAAGCTCCTCTGAACTGGTTACCTTCCTTTAATATTTGGGTTCAGTTCAGTTCAGTTGCTCAGTCATGTCCGACTCTTTGCAGCCCCAGTGTCCAAGTTATGCTTGTAGAATATGATATAACAAACATTATTCTGAATTGTGTTTTCCTTCAGATCAAGAGCTGATTTTCAGTATGTATCCATCTCTGAGGGTGTAGGAGAACACACTTGGAAACATGCCACCTTGAAAGGCATTCTGAAGGTTTTTCAGACCCCATTTTATATCATCTTTGTGCTGTGCTCATTTGGTATAAATTTCTTCCTCTGAATACTTTTCCACTCTGTCCATAAAAAGCAGTAAAGATAGACAGCATATCTACACACGTATTCCCCCTGCCCCTGTACTCTGTGCTAGCTTATGCTCTAAGCCGAAGAGTTAGATTGTTCTGAACATTTTTGGTCAGTGAGTTTCAGTGCAAATTTTCTCAGCCAGTAACCATTCTAAAGTGCTATTCAAGACTGACTTCTGTGCTGTGTATTATTTATTGTGCTCCGACCTCAATTTCTGCCATGGGTTTGATCTTTGACCGGAAGTTTTGACACACGGAGAGCTGACAAAGGATGAACAAATGTTAGTGCCTGCCCTGCCCCCAAAGAAGTGAAAGATCTCTCTCTCTCTGCATATTATGATGGAAGGATGTGTGTGAGGGCTAGGTGAGGGAGGTGAGTAGGATGGAACATAGCTTGAGGTAGAGAAAACAGATGGCAAAGAGCAGCAGACAGTGAAGGACTGGTAGTAATCCATTGAAATTATGAAGGGCAGCATAATTTATAATTATGAATTATAAATATCACCACAACATGAAGCTTAATGAACATTGGATGGATGGTGAGAAGAAGGAAGTTGAGAGGAGAGGAAGAACAATTGTTGATAAGATGACTTCCCTGGGCTTCCCTGGTGGCTCAGACAGTAAAGAATCTGCCTGCAATGCAGGAGACCCAGGTTTGATCCCTGGGTTGGGAAGATCCCCTAGAGAAGAAAATGGCAACTCACTCCAGTATTCTTGCCTGGAGAATTCCATGGACAGAGGAGCCTGGTGGGCTATAATCCATGGGTAGCAAAGAGTCAGACACTACTGAGTGACTAACATTTTCATTTTCATTTCCTTGGTAGTTCAGTGGCTAAGACTCTGAGCTCCCAATGCAGGGGCCTGGGGTTCAATCCCTGGTCAGAGAATTAGATCCATGCTGCAACAAAAATCCTGAAGCCAAAACTAAGGCATGATACAGCTAAATAAGTAAATAAATATATATTTTTTAAAGGATAACTAAAGCTCACACTGATTCGATTACTCTCATTTACAATTTTCATTTTCTTGATTGAAGCCACTCTCCTCTCTCTTTCTGTCAATATTGTATTGGGTTCCTGGTACTGAGAAGGGGGAATCCTACTCAAGTATTTTCACCAGTTTGAATTTAGAGACCTCTTAGTCTTTTAGAAGTGTAATAATAAAGATCTAGTCTTAGTACAGACTTACCTCTGTTAGTGATCAAGCTAATATAATCAAATTCTTGATCTCCATTTTTATGCCCATGGCTAAATAAAAAGATGATTTCATGAAGGTGTGGCCTTTCTCCGGGGCAGAATCCCCCAAATTTGTGTTCCTGGGAAGCAGTCCCCAAAGTGTTATGAAAGAAAAACACCTGAGATTTCTCTGGTTAAAAGAGAAAGTTCAGGAAAAATTGAGTTAAATGAAATTCCTCAGTGTTTAGTCAAAAAGTTTAACAACTTTCACCTGTGAATACATCTTAGACATTTACGAAGAGGGGACTACAGTATGACTCAGTGATTCCCAAAGAGCACTGACCATAAGAACTCTATTTCATGGAGTTCACATTACCATCTCCTGCAGCTGGAACTCTCCAGAGTCACATGGGGAATGCTTCTGTTAGGTTCCGGCCAAGCTCCTTTGGATTCTTTCTGTTGCCTCATCTCTCTCTCTCTCTCTCTCTTTTTTTTTTTCTTTTTCTTTTTCACTTAGCTCTTTCATGGCAAATGATTAATGGTAGAACTCTGCAAAGGATATTCATCTGTTTAAAAATTTTCCACATATTTGAAAATTTGAGTAACATTGTCATGGATTTTTTTTTTAATTTTGCTTTTTTCATTATTAAACAATACAAACTGATCAGAAAAAGGTTTAATGTAAGAAAAGCCTGGACAATTATAAGCATGCATAATCTCCCATCTATAGAAAACTTGTTTGCATTTTGGTTACTTTTTCCTTTAAAAAATTCCTAACTGTCATTATAAAAAGTCATAGTTACATTATGCCTTATCATAATTTTTATCTTTTTCTCAACTTTGCATCATATCATTATCTGGTTTAGATTAGTTAGATTACAAACTCTGTCCAAATGTAATAGACTAAGATCCAAAATATTTACTTAAACCCATCAGGCCCTTGGTGTCTTGTCTCCGGCTCGCAGCTCCAGGGGGAGAGCCTGCTTCTTTTTAATGACCCTTCGAGCTTACTTCTGTCCTTGCTCATTTTCACTTCAGAACTTCATCATTTGCTTTTGTTCTTCTGGAATCTTCTTCTCTTACATCTGTACAAAGTGTGCTCCTTTTGATCACAGACGTTAATGATAATCAGACAGGCTGATAATGATTGATTTTCTGTAGCACAGGATTATAGTTTATTTGCTATTCTTAAGAAGTGAAATTCTGGTATTTCTGTTGGTATGACACTGTCATTTTAATACTATAAATAATCTGAAATTAGTCATTGATGTTTTGAAATCAAGGTTTAAAATTTAATTATTAAATTTATATAAAAAGGGAAGAAAGTCTTGTGTACATGGTAGAGTGGCCCACACCTACAAATAACAATGGATTGTGATGTTGCAGAGATTCCAGTGAAATAATAACTCACCCTTCAGTTCAAAGATATTTCAAATGAGTAGAATATAAATGTAAGAGTTTTGATATTAATTCAGGCAATTATCTACACATGAAAAAACTCAATGGCAAGCTACAGGTCTTTTTTGAAACAAAATCTACAGCTTCCTATCAATAAAAACACTACAGTCTTTTTAAAAATATTAAAATAAGCATATAAAATTTTCTGAAAAGTCTCTTCAAAGATTTCTAGTATGAGATGGGATTATTAAGAGTCAAGAGAAAATATTTGGAGTGGGCACAAGATTGCTTCTCACGGACTTCTTTAGTCAGAACAAACTTAGTTATAAATTTGCAAATAATGACCTTTGGTACCAAAATGATGATAGCATCAATGAGCTATGCTTTTTAGTAAATGTATTACATTGTGTTGCTTTTGAAACTTTCAGGATTAATTAAAATTTCTTCATTTTTGTGGAGTGTCTGTCTTAAATCTTTTTTAAATTTTATTTTGACCATGCTGTGTGGCATGCAGGATCTTAGTTTCCTGACCAGGGATCGAACCCAGGCCCCTGCAGTGGAAGCATGGAAAGCACAGACCACCAGGGAAGACTTGCAGTTTGTTTTTAAGTAATAATTTTCTACTAGTAATTTTATCAGCTAATAACTTACACTAAAATGACACTTATTTGACTTCTGAATTTATGAACGTGTGGGTTAGTTGGTATCATAACATAGTTGTACACTTTTATTTTTATTTTATTATTAAACATTTGACTTCATGGATTTTTATTGTATCAAATCTAAACTTACTTGTTTATTTTGTAAAATATAAGTAGGCCAGTATTATGTAAAATAAATGATTAAATATCAGTGTGTCATGGTTTTTTTTTTTTTTTTTTTTTTTTTTTAGTATAGCATTCACTGATCACTAGTTTGATCTCTTTATCAAACGTTACCATTGCAAAAAGGCCTTTCTGGCTACTCTGTCCAAAGCAAAACGTTCTAAACTCCACACTAGGCCATCCAGTACCTTACTTGGCTTAATTTTCCTGCCACTTAGATATTGTTCTGAAATAATATTGTTTATATTTTACTCTACTTGGTTTATATCATTGCTCTGAGGAGTATAAACTCCCTGAGAGTAGGAATTTTCTCTTTGTGTCCCTAATGCATAGAAAAATGCCTTGTGCTCTGTAGGTAATGAATAAATATTTATTAAATAAATGTGGTAATAAATGAATTGAAGAGCCACTAACTCCAGTTTTTGAAAACATAGTAATAATCATGGTAAAAATATGAGTTGCCACAATTTGGGGGTTATTAAATATTGACACTCAGATGCGTATCACTTATTTTTAAATTTGGTATTATTTATTTTAGATTAAATCTCATTTAAAATATTACTGGATCAAAAGTAATGAATATTCTAAAGTGATTAAGAATCCATTTCAAAATCGTTCTTCAGGAAACTTACACCAATTTACATTTCTACCAATAATTCATTCTCACTTTACTGTTTGAGTTTCAAAATTCTGTTCACAGGCATCTGTATCCACCAGTATTGGTTTCTCTTTGCTTTCCTTCTTTCAACTAATAGTATTAGATCTCTGTCTTTCTACTAAAAGCCACAATGCCCTTTGTTACAGAAGAAAAGATTTGAGAAAACAACGTGAAGCACCATTGTTCATTTCCTTAAAATTTAAAGACACTTTAAAAGATGCACTCCATTAAATTTGTTGTGGTAAAGGATATTAAAGCTTAAAAACAAAATTTACTGAAAAATCATCAGTGTCTTCAAATATGCCCTTGTAATCATGACCATGAACAAATACCTATATGCCTTTCACAGGATGGACTTATATTTTTATTTAGTTCATATACTAACAAATTGTTTTTTGGTGATTTATGAAATCTCTAACAGTTTGAATTTTGCAATATACAAAGAAAGCAATCCTCTCTTTAGATTTTATTAACAAGTTGCTTGTCAAAATCTGTATGTGCATATGGCCATGGAGACATATTTTTTCCTTCATTTAAAAAAAAAATACCTGCTTTTATTTTTTTTGTGCCTAATTGCTGTGGAGTGCTGTGTATACATCTGAAAGGTAGCACCTTTAGCTCTGCAGGCTTTTATCCCAGACATCTGATAATAATTACTGCATAAATAAATTCATAACACCAGGCAGTTAGAAGCAGTCTAATTGCAACAATTAATTTGTAGACTTACCTAATTAAATTTCCCTGGCCAGAATGTGTTGTCTGCATACATCAAAGTTTACAAAAGAGAAGTAACAGAGCAGAATAAAAAGTGACAGTGTCCCTAATAGAGTCCCTTGAGAGGATCTTCTAAGGTTAAAATAAAAATCTATCAATGCTGAACAAGAAAATATGCAGTTCCACCGAAATGATGGATGGCTCTGCTAACCTTCATGCAAAACGATCCTGACACACATTATTATTGAAACAGAGATGAGCATATCTTTGTCTACCTTATTGCCTTTATGACGTGGGTGAGATGGTCTGAGAGTCAGAAAACTCTCTTTTATGTTGTACTTGGGAACATTAAGATAATCCTCATCTCTTTCCTCCTTGAGACTCCCATAGCTACTTGTTTATCTGCTCTCTTGCCTTCCTGTAAGAATTGAGTAATTGCAAAAATGTGTGGTGAGGAGAGAAAACTGCACAGCTTGTACCTTTTGCGAGCACAAACGTGCCTGCCCTGCCACTGGGGGACACGGGAAAATTCACATTTTCCAGTCTGAGTGTGACATATACAAGAACAAATGACAATTACCATGTCATACTGTCTTTAAAAAGACAGAAAAAATAATTTAGTGGCTAAAAGGACATAGCACAAGTCAGCTTAACTGGGGAATAACACTATGAAAGCTTTTCAGTAAGCCTTTTTTTTTTTGGCAGAAACATTGGTTTTTATATCTCTATCACCCACATTGGTAGCTATTTCTCCTTCTACTTTCCTTGGAATTTATTAATATGTAAGGGACTTCCCTGGTGGCTCAGTGGTAAAAAATCCACCTGCCAGTGCAGGAGATGCGGGTTTGATCCCTGGGTAGGGAAGATTGCCTGGAGAAGGAAATAGCAATCCACTCCAGTATTCTTGCCTGAGAAGTCCCATAGACAGAGGAGTCTGGCAGGCTACAGACCATGGGGCCACAAAGAGTCAGACATGACTTAGCAATTGAATAACTGAACAACAAAAGTGAGGGATAAAGCTTTATTTTCAGGCACCACCACAACCTACCTCTTCTTCCAGCTTGACCTCTGAAAATGTTGGTAGAAGCAAAAGGCAGACAAAATACGATACATCTGAGTTTCCTTATAGAAACTTACATTAAAGTTTTAATAGCAAATAAAAGAATGCTGCTGCTGCTGGTGGTTTAGTTGCCAAGCCGTGTCTGACTCTTTGAAATCCCATGGACTGTAGCCCCTACCAGGCTCCTCTGTCTATGGGATTTCCCAGGCAAGAATACTGGGGTGCTTTGCCATTTCCTTCTCCAAAATAAAAGAGTAGATTACACCAAACCAAGAAACTGTGTCAGAAATCAAAGTTTGTGACTACTGTGTCTCCACTGATTGTGGGTTGTCCATTTCATGAAGAAAAACACAGATTCTTAACTTTGGGATAGAGATATACACAAGGAGATGTGTTGACTTCAAATCTTTTATTGATGTCTTTACAATCTCTGTTTCTCTCTCCCGTATTTTTAAACCAAAAGGAGCCTTTAAATGCCAAATAAAACATTTCCCACAAAATTGCAACAGTTTTCTCTCCATTCTCTTGAGGAAAGAATAGTTACAACAGTTTTGTCTAGAAAGATTACCTTTGTGTAGACTGTGCTCTATATATGTCTCCTACCCAACATAGAGTGATATGTTGAGCAAAGATGGATGAATACAAGGTAGGAAATACAAAGAATTCCATGGTTATAGTCAGGATATTAGATTGACTTCACCAGTGTATTTACATGGAGATTGCCAGAGAATTATTAATAGTTGTACTCATATTCATGTATCACATAATGTAAAATAGAGCTGATCTTTGATCCTATGTAATAGTGGATTATTACCACCCTTTGAAAAAGTAGAAAACTATGAGCTTTCAATCCCTGTGCCTGTGATATGTTATTCAATTTATACCTCTGATTCAAGTACATTTGACTTTAAAATGTGTCTGCCATAAGAAAGGTCTACATATGGAACTCAGGTCAAAATAAAGTAAAAGGAAATCCTATTTTCTGATGTGAATTAAATTAGAAACTCTCAGAACAATAGGATGAGAGAAAGATAATGAAGTTTGGGTAATGAAATTAACCAGGAAAGCACGTCTCCTCCCTTGACCTCCCTTGGAACACTCTCCTTTTGTCTTCTCTGATACCACACCCCCTTACTGTGGTTATGCTCAGTAACTTTACTGGCTCATTCTATTTTGCTGAGATCTCATCAAGTTTTTTTTCCCCCAACTTTTTTTCTCCTCTTGTTCTATTCTGTTGGATCTCCAAGGGTGATCTCTGAATCAAGACCACTACCTCAACATCAGTGCACTGCTCAACACAGAGCACGTGCTCAGAAATATTTGTGGAATGAATGAATTTTGGAATCCCTGGGTACACCAAGATAGTTATCATGTAGTCCAAAACATACCAGACTTAGGGAGATGAAATTTCAGCTTCTTCTGTATCCTAGCTATAGATCTTAAGTCTCAAGACTCCTATTTTTCTCCACTGAAAAAAGTGATATAGTACAAGGTGGTCTTAAACAGTAAACGAATAATAAATGTTTAAGCCGTAAAAAAATCTTCAGAGCAAAATACAATACAAAAGAATTGTTTTTAATAATTTCATGGTGCTTTCAATATCACACTATTATTTCATAGTTTTGTAGAACCAGGTGGGATTTATATATATTATTAATAATAACACTTTGCTGACAAAGATCCATATAGTCAAAGCTGTGGTTTTTCCAGTAGTCATGTATAGATGTGAGAATTGGACTATAAAGAAGGCTGAGCACCAAAGAAATGATGCTTTTGAATGGGGGTGCTGGAGAAGACTCTAGAGAGTCCCTTGGACATCAGGAAGATCAAACCAGTCAATCCTAAAGGAAATCAACCCTGACTATTCATTGGAAGGACAGTTACTGAAGCTCTAATACTTTGGCCACATGATGCAAAGAACCAACTCATTGGAAAAGACCCTGATGCGGGAAAAGATTGAAGGCAAAAGGAGAAGAGGGAGCAGAGGATGAGATGGTTGGATAGCATCACCGACTCAATGGACATGAATTTGAGCAAACTCCAGGAGATAGTGGAGGACAGAGGAGCTTGGTGTGCCACAGTGCATGGGGTTGCAAAGAGTCAGACACGACTTAGCAACTGAACAGCAATGACAGTGCAATGCAACAGTATCCAGGTGTCTAAGCATTTCAGGGTGAAGTAGTGAAAGGACCATGGGCTCCTCCTGTGTCTGAACCTGGTCTGCTGCTCACAGGCTTCCTGGCCTTAGGTCTCCAGCGTTGACCTCATTTGGAGAAAAGTGAGCAGTGGTTTCCACATGAAAAGAGTGGAAGCTTAGCACGACATAGACAGCAACAAAACTTCTTTTCCCTTTACATTTTAATACGGTGAGTGTGAGCAATTATAATAAACAAGGATCATTGGGTTTTCTAGGGTAGATCTAATTGTGATTTTTTTTTCTTTATATATATATATTTTTTTTAATTGAAGTATATTTGACTTACAATGTTTCAGGTGCACAGCAAGGTGATTCAGTTGTACATATACACATAGATTATTTTTGAGATTATTTTCCATTATATGTTATTACAAACTATTGATTATAATTCCATGTGCTATACAGTAAACCTTTGTTCCTTGCTGCATGTCTGTATTTTTAAATTAGAAACCTAGCATTCTGTTCATACTAAATCAAACAAGTGGAGTCAAAATGTCATATTTTTTTTAGTTAGGGAGAAATTCATAAGTTTTCTAAAATATATATATATATATTATACATACTCTTTATATATCTATGGAGAAGGCAATGGCACCCCACTCCAGTACCCTTGCCTGGAAAATCCCATGGACGGAGGAGCCTGGTAGACTGTAGTCCATTGGGTCGCTAGGAGTCGGACTCGACTGTATAACTTTCAAGTAGACAACCTGACTGACTTCACTTTCCCTTTTCCCTTTCATGCATTGGAGAAGGAAATGGCAAGCCACTCCAGTGTTCTTGCCTGGAGAATCCCAGGGACAGGGGAGCCTAGTGGGCTGCCGTCTCTGGGGTCGCACAGAGTCGGACACGACTGAAGCGACTTAGCAGCAGCATATATCTATACAAAAGCTTTTCTACTACACTTAATAAAGGCTTGAGAAAGAACATCAAAAAAAAAAAGAAGAGATGGAGAAATTGGAAAACATAAACTAAATGAAATGGGAGCACTGAATATGAAATAGAAAAAGTGAAACAAACTAGATAAAAGTAAAAATAATCATATAGTCCAGTTGTTTTAATATATGACTGCTCATTAGAAACATATCTGGAACTTTGGAGGAAAAAAGTAATGCCTGGGCATTTGTATTTTTCAAAAAATTCAGAGATAAATCTGATATGCATATGGATTTTGTAAAGTGATTACAGGTTTTGCTATTAAGTGGTCATTTTGGTGATATGGAATTCTATTATTTTTCTGTTGACCCATCATGATACAATGGTATTAAGTGAGTAACAGTCACAATAGTAAAAGATGTTTGTCAGTTTTCAAAATCAGTATTTTTAATACAAGAAACAGAAACTAATTTTAAGATGAGAGAAATGCAGGTCAGTTCCAGTGGATTTTTTACTGGATCTCAATTTTTTTTTTTACCTCAAACAATAATTAATTATATTGTCTATGTTAGCTTCAACCCTCTGCTTATACGATTCGGCCCTTTGTTATTTTTTGCTTTGCTTTTCCTAACTCTATCTCTTGGCAGAGCTTACTTGTCTACCACCATCTTCCCATGCCCATGTCTGGCTCACAACTAATGTCTGTATAAAAGGGAAAAGTTGTTTTGAAGCTTTTAAAAAAATCTATTTTGGGGCAGAAATGATGGGCAGCATTGAGAGGCTATCATAAATCTACTACTGCATCTGAGGTGGCTGTAATTGGTGGGTTTTATCTCTGCTTTTTAGTAGTAACTTTAGAGAGCAGGTTTCTTTGGAGAGACATTCCTCACAGGAGCTTTGTAAATGTTACAGTGCTGCTGGTGGTGGTTTGGGAATCTGTCTTTGGTGAAGGATTACATGCAGATCTCAGTGTGACAAACCTAACTACAACAACAACTACAACCACAGATGCTAATTATGTGTTCCTAGTGAAAAAAAAAAAACACCCTTAATTGTAAAGGTGGGTGATAGGGATCATATCAGATCCATAATCTGATCAGGAGCCTTCCAGAACGTGAACAGAATACTTTCACATGAATCCAAATTTAAATACTCTTATACAAATACACTGATATGTTCCAGACTGACTGGGGAGTCTAACACATTCCTTTCCTAAAAAGCAAACAATCAATCAAAAAACCCTCATCAAAATGAGGGCTGCAAGTCTGCCCTCAAGCCCTCACTCGTTACTATTTCCTTGCCCAGACCTGATGAATGGGTAGTAATTTCTGCCAGCTCACCTGTGGCTACCACTAGGAGGAAAAGGGGCAGAAAGGAGTAAGCCAGGCAGGTCCTCTGAGGCTTATTCCTGCTTAAAATTTTGTTTAAATGACCATTTAGACTTGGCTGGAATTGCCTTTTCACTTCATTCTGCTATTGAATAAACCATTAAGCAGTGCAAATAATGTGCATAAACTACAGATGCAAACAGACCATTTCCCCAGGGACTCCCTTGCCTCTCAAGGGATGCTGGGACCACCATGGTCTCATGAGCTTGCCTGGAAGGAAGAATTCACCTGATCAAAAGAGCACAAAGCCATTTAAAACTATTTTCAGGTGAAGAAGGAGGTGGCCCAGTGGCTCTACATCACCGTACCTCACCTGGACTTAATATCCATATTCTGGGTTCATTGCCTCCAGTTTTATCATAGATATGAACTTCTGGAATGATTTTTTTTTTTTTTTGTATCAACTCTGCTTGAAGTTTCAGTGCAGTAGTCCTGGCCAAGACCATAACACAGAAATGAGATATTTCTGATGGAAGGAAACATAAAACTTCAGGGCACAGGCACTTTGATTGAAAGAAAGAGACAAGGTAATACAGTCAAAAGAGCTATTCTGCCCCTCCGAGGTCCTTCCAGGAAAGCACCAGCTAATTGAAGTGTCCACTTGGTTAGGACTGTATCTGAATGTTAATGTCTTTTTTTAAAATTCAAAATGCCTCAGGCTTTCAGCAACCGGTGGCATCTTGCCTTTTCTTTTCACAAGCTCCCTTTTGACTACAAGTGTGTACAGCATTTATTAATTCATCTACTCTATTCACATGTTTTGAAGCCAGTATATCCTTTTTCCGCTTTGCTTTTAAATGAAAAGAAACTAAAATTGAAAAGAAATCTTTCATCTCACTACCTTTCCCTTGAATGTGAGAACTAGGCTTGAACTAGATTTTCTGCCACTCATAACTTCTTGTGGAGTTGTTGAGTAGGTTTTCTTACAAAGCAAGGCAAAGCATTTTGCTTTTAGGGGATAAAGAAAGATTTTTAAAAAATATCATTCATCATCAAGTAGATTTCCATTAGCACAGCGGTCAGTGTCATTACATGGTATGAATATCTCTATTATGTGCTAGAAGTGCTTGTTCTCCTCTCAAAACTATATTGAAAATAATTTGATGTCAATTTCCATGGTGATAGAAAAGAAGAACATCACTCGGAACCGTAACGAGCGTATGTATCTGAGTTATTGTGAAACACTGAATTGGTCCCTTTGTGTCAAGTTCTCTAGTTCTTGTTGTTATTATTGTTTCATTACCTGATAAGGAAAAAAAATGCTTTTTTAAAAAATGTAGGGTAATTATTGAATTGCATCCTTTTTGTATCTTGCTGGCCAATCATTTTTTTTTTTTTTTTAGGAGACAATGCTTCAAAAGAAGCCTCCTAATTGTGCTTTGTGAAAATGTTAATAATGAAATTCTCTTTGGGTGGAAAGAACTTTAGGTAAGACGGCAGAACATCATATTCCCCTTGTATAGCCAAATGCCACCATTTAAGTGTTTTTATTCTTTGTGAGGCAGACAAACTATTGCATAAATACTGTATTGATATCTTTCTGGTCTTTTTCTTCTACTGTTTGTACCTATTTGGTATCATGTGTTAAACCTATGCAAAAATGAATATCTTTGGTTCAGTACAGGTGAGGCATGTAATTAACCTGGTTTGCTCTTTTGGGGTTCCAGAATCAGGCCAATAATTGTTAGATAGGAGCCTCCCAGCCCAGATAGGTTCTACATCAGGTTTTGAAGAACTTTAGAGAGAGAGAATCGGTTGAACAAAAATGAGATTATACTAATTTACTGTATATTTTATCTTATTGAATCCAATATACTTGAATAGTATACCTGCCTGGGTCAGATTATATCTCACTTGCTCATTACAAAAGAATTCACGAAGACCCTGGAACGTGTCGTCAGATGTTTGCAAGGGCTTTGTCTCCATCCTACTCCAATCTCCCAATTTATCCCCCTCCCTTTGAGATTTCATTTTATAGGAGTATATCCTAACTTTGTATCTAACTTTTACTCAATTATACTGGATTATAGTTTCTTTTTAGTTTACCTTATTATGATTAAATCTGCACTGTTTTTAATATATTCAATTTGTGGTGTTTGTTTGGAAAAGTCTTTGACTAAAGATAAGGAGGAGAAATTCCTTAAAAATTAAATATGTGAAACAGTTATCATAACTGGGATGTATCCATCTGTAAACAAAACCAAAACAATAAACAAAAGCTGAATGGGAAAATCAGTGTATGCATCATTTATTAGAACTATTTCCACAGAAAATATTTTAATATTCTACCCCTTTTTGAAGTGGTTAAAACTGTGACCATATTCACTAACTGTACATTCACCTAAACTGTTTGGTGGCAATTTTTTTTTATAATTAATTCGTGAAATGTTTTCTTTCTAAAAAGGTGACTGTACATGGAAATCAAATCTTACAGCGAAAGTAGGGTTGGCTCGTGTCTGTACCCCTGCCATTCCCAACAAAGTTGCATGAAATTCTTCATTCATAACAGAAACTCTGTGTGACCTTCAAAAGAGTGGTCATGAGAAGCTGCCCAGGAATTTTGTGTTCAGCTCTTTAGGACAAGCAGCTGCTGAAATTCTTCCAAAAGTTTGCCATGAATGTGTACGTGACTGAGCCTTGCAGGGTGATGCAGCTTGTGTAACTTGGATTCTCTCGAGATAGATATTTGGTGACATGTTCATGGGTCCAGTTTCATGGTTATTCCAAGAGAAATGCTGATCAGCATTGCATTTATTTTGGGAAAGGGAAGGTAATCCACTGTGTGTGTTTCAGGCACCTGCCAGCTCTTCTGTCAGATCCTGGGTTGCCTCAGCCAGCTGTCGTGGCCTTCCAAAGCACTTCGAGCCCTGCATTGGCTACTCTTTGCTACTGATCATTGCCTCTGGCAGAAACTGCGCAGGGAAAGATGTGACCTTAGGGCAGGCTCACTCTTCAGGACACCTTAGTTTGTGGAAGTGAAGTCCATTTCACTCTTGGGTCACCCTTTGAACTCAGGTTACCCTGGAGTTGGTATCCCAGGTGGCCCAGTGGTAAAGAATCTGCCTCCAATGCAGGAAACCTGGGTTTGATCCCTGGATTGGGAAGATCCCCTGGAGAAGGAAATGGCAACCCATCCCAGTATTCTTGCCTGGAAAATCCCATGGACAGAGGAGCCTGGCAGGCTGTGATCCGTGGGGTCACAACGCATTGGACACAACTGAGTGACTAAATAACAACAGAAAACCCCAGAGTCACTCCAATTGTAACAATAAATATGGGACTTCTATTTTATTTATCTAAATTATCATCTTTATATTTGTTGGCAAGCTTGGGCCACAATGTGGACAATTGGTTTAAATAGTTTTGTAAAATTAATTTCTTTGGACACATACCTCTAGTAACTTATGCCCTTTATGTCTTATTAATGACTAACCCTCATTAATGAAATTAATTTGAATATGGTTAGAGAAATTGAGTGGACACTTCATATTCGTTAAAGATAAATTATCTCTCAAACCAAAGACAATATGGCTTTTAAACAAGACTGCTGTACTCTTTTTAGAAACTCCTGTTTAGAGGACTTTTGAGAAGTGCCTTGGAGACATTCATTCATTCAAAAACTAGTCACTATCATGCATCAGATAATTTTCTAGGTACTAGGAATTCAATAATGAATAAGACAGACGGGTGCTAGGATAGAAGCAATTGTTCCTGGGTGGGACAACCAAAAAACATGTTAAAGGACAGAAAAAAAAAAAATGTATTGAAGAGTAATAAGTGCTGGGAAGGGAACAAATGAAGGGCTGAGAGAAGAACAGAGGTTACTTTAGAGATGTGTTCTAAACAGGGGCATTTACCCTGAAACCCAAAGGAAAAAGAAGAAGGGGAGACATGAGGTGGGCTGGACCCAAAGGAACTTGAGGGATGTTGAAATGAGGTAGGAGATAGATGGGTCCCTAGGGTAAGCAGGTGGGACTCATTCCCTGTGGAGCAATAATCCAAGATGAAAACAGCAGGACAATCAAGAGAGGAAGCTGGGCCCTGCCCACCAAAGAGATAAAAGACCACATATCTCTTGCTCTCAAAGTCAAAGATACCTTCCCACTAGAAAGATTCTTGGAGGTGAAAAGGTGATCTACCCCAGGCCTCCCCCCTAGAGTCCGTCTTGGCTGAGAGAAGCACGTGCACACATGGGAGGATCCTGAGATTTGCTAAATATGGACTCAGAACCAGGCAAATCAAAATGATTGGCCAGAGGAAACCCGAAAGAAATGCCCCACATGAATGATTTAAATCGCCATGAGGGCATGACTCTATGAGTCTGCCCATGTGTCTATCCACAAGTACCTTACTCTTTTTCCTCCCAATAAACACTTCAGTTGTTTCACTGCTCTGTCTTTGTGGGAATTCTCTGCAAAGCTGAAGAGCTAGGGCCTTATCACTGACCACAGGTCTAATGGTTAGGACTTGGCTCATAGCTGTGACTTGGCCACAGTCTCCGGCCAGGAACTGAAGCCCCACTACAAGCCACTGCAGGCCAAGGCCCGCAGAGACCAGAAAAATGATGAAGCTAAAGAGGAAGGCAGAGGCCAAGTCATGCATAGGTTTATAGCAAGGAGATCAAAGCAAGGAGATGGATCATATCCTAATTACAATGGAGAGTTTAATAAATCTGGGTGTTTTTGTTTTGATCCAATTTTTGTTTTAATAATGCCAGTTTTTAATAATGCCAGTTTTCCCATCTGTATGTCAAAAAGCTTAGAGGGGATAGTAAAGTACAAGAAAAGAAGTGGGGAGACCAGTCAAAAGATATTGCAGAAATCCAGGAAAGAGAAGATGGTGAGATAAGACAGTGACTCTGGGAAATGAGCAAATTATCTGGGACATATTTTGAAGGTAGTATGAAAAGAAATGCCTAATTCATTGGATGGAGGGGCATGATTTCTGCTGAAATAGCATGTTAGGAAACAAAAGAATAAGAAGACTAGACCTTATATTGAAAATAGTTTTATCCCAACCAGTCTATAAACTACAATTGTGCATATTTATTTCTCAGACTTGGAGGATGACACTAAGAGCCTTTGTTGGGGAAAGAAGCTGATGTAAAGCACCTTTCCTGTGGTGACTGGAGTACAGAGTTTTAGAGAACATTTGCTTTCTTTTTTTTTTTTTCCACATATAAATTAATGATTTTATTATACATTATGTATTAACTTCTTTGCATCATTACTGCCTTGATATTTTATGTTTAACAACAACAGATCCTTCTCTAAAGCCTACAGACAATAAGATACAGCATTAGTCACAGTATATGGAAGTCTCCTACTGGTGATAAAATACAAACCTCTCCCCTCACCAAAGAACTTTGTACAGCCTAAAACGGAAATAGAACAAGTTAGAGATAATGCAAGATAACAAAGTTTTCAGACAACTAAAACTAGATGTTGGTCCAAAGTTGTTAAAGTCACCACCAACTGGCAATAACTGGATGCATCAGAGTCATCTTGGGGGACTTGAACTGTTCAGGGTAGGAAGAGAGTTAGTCTCAGGTGTTTCTAGCACAGAACAGATTTAAGAGCTACTGACCCACAGACAAGATCCACTTTAAAATCAATCAGAAGCGCCACAGCACAAGCCAATTTAAAAATATGCATGAGATGAGGACCCAATTCAGGGGCTTTTCAACTAGTCACTGAAGCTGACATAAACACTTTACTTAGGACTACACAGAAAGCTGGAGCAAAACAAAACGTATGTCTCATTACCTTTCTTTTAGTAGAGACAAAGACTTTCTCCTTGACCTAACTCTAATCAGATTCCTCTGAACCTTCACGGACCCAG
Organism: Bos indicus x Bos taurus; assembly: GCF_003369695.1. NCBI lineage: Eukaryota > Metazoa > Chordata > Mammalia > Artiodactyla > Bovidae > Bos > Bos indicus x Bos taurus. The sequence goes on from NC_040099.1 coordinate 29,473,731, forward strand.
CCTTGGGCTCGCTGTTTGATACTGTTTAGTCTACTTTTAGCAAAAATCCTGCTGGCTTGGTTATTTGAAAATACCCTTGATATTTTATCCCCTGGCCTACCTTCAGCAAATATTCTGTTGAATTGTTTTAGCGAGAATCCTCCTAACTTGGATGTTTCTTATTAATAATTGTCCATCCACCGCCCTCCTCTCCTACTTAGCCATAAATCTCCACTGGTCCTTATACTTAGAGTTGAGCCTGGTCTCTCAGCTCCTGCAGAACCCCCCTTCCTCTGGTCCCCCTAGATAAAATCTGCTGGCCTCTTGAACAAAGTGCCATGAGTAATTTTTTTTTTTTAACAGTAAAGAAAAAAAACAAAAAAAAGCAGTGAGGGAAGAATAAGAGAGGGTAACAAGAGCTGACAGATTGGAAAACTGAAAGTGAGAAGATAGAGTTAAATGGCAGGAGGAGCCCAGGATAAAGAAATGATGACCAAATGGCTTGTAGTAAGAGCCATCTGACACAGCTCGTGGGAAACATCCCAGTATCTCCTCTTGAGATCTGCTCATCTTCTTCTTCCTACTTCTCAGAAGAAGGAAAGAGAAAGTCTTCGTGGTCCAGCATGTCTTCCCCCACCCCTTCACCTCCCAACCCATAGGTTGTTTTGCTGCTACAAGGATATTTCTCTTTAAAATCTCACAAGTCCTCATTATGACAACAATTTGGTGGCAATGAAAACACTGTGGTAACACTTGTTTACCTGAGGAAGTACCTGAATTTGTGTCTTCTTAAAAGAACCTGAAATGGACACGTGCATGCTTGGGAAGAAATGAATACAGCGCTGCTAGGCGAGATGGCATGCTGAGTTCATTATTATTTTTGTTTCAATGACACTTATATTTGAATTATGCCCAAAGCTCTTGATTATTTTGAATGCATCTTTTCAGTGTCATGTAAAGCAGATGAATTGGAAATCTACCCCCTGCAAACCCCACATATCTATTAAGGAGAATATGTAATATCAATTCAGACAACTCTAGCTCTTGATTGAGTATGCTATTTTTCATTTCAGGTTTAAATCTCTCAAGGATTCTGGTTTAAAACTCAATGCAGGTTTGGCTCAATTTTCAGTGTGCATCTCTTTGAGAGTGGTTAATGGATTGACAATTTAAAATCCATGCAGATTATTTTAGCATTGTTTGTTCCTTGAATCCAATATTTATGAGTATACTAGCCAGTATTAATTCCTTAAATAGTTTCACTGTGTAGGCATTTGTCATACTTCTAATGAACCAAGAGACTACTTTAGAAGCACGTGGCTCGGGTGAAGTGGTTCCTGGCTACTCTGTGATATTCTCTTTCTCTCCTTCCAGAACATCAGTGGTGGTCTGTCATGAGAAGGACCTAAGTACAGGATATAATTTCAGTATCTTTGAGCTCTGGAGTTAGGTTATTCATCTAGAAGTCATAATGTGTGAGTGAGTCACTCAGTCACGTCCAACTCTTTGCAACCCCATTGACTGTAGCTGGCCAGGCTCCTCTGTCCCAGGAATTCTCCAGGCGAGAATACTGGAGAGGGTTGCCATTCCCTTCTCCAGGGGCTTTTCCCGACCCAAGGGTCAAATGCAGATCTCCCACACTGTGGACAGATTCTTTAACTTCTGAGCCACCAAGAAATCCCAGAAGTCATAATAAGGGTTAGGAATTGAGAGAGTAGCATTGAAGCATATGCATTACCATATATAAAATAGATAGCTAGTGGGAGGTTGCTGTATAGCCCAGGGAGCTCAACCTGGTGCTCTGTAACAACCTAGAGTGGCAGGACAGGGTGAGGGGTGGGCGGGAGGCTCAAGAGGAAGGGGACATTTATATACTTATGGCTGGTTCACGGTGTAGGGCAGAAACCAACATAACATTGTAAAGCAATTATTCTCCAATTAAAAACTTAAAAAAAATCTCTCAGTGACCAAATGGTCTCTGGTATTGGAATCGCAGGTACCTAATTAACAGTAACATCAAGCTATTTCATCAGATGGATGACTGAACTGGTACTAGAAGCCTTCTTTATAGAAAGCGATCTCTCAGCTGTCAATCAATCCTCCAGGGTTTTGCACACTTGAGTAGAAATAATACCCAACCACGGCATTTATCATCAGGCCCAAAGTCTTTCTCCAGCATGAGTATTCTTTATCACTGAATCAGGATGAGCCTGTAAAATAATCTGTTAGAGGGAAAAAAAAAGTGTCTTTTGTCCTTTGGTTCTTGAACAGAAAGACTAGGCTTTCTTGTAATCAATCTATAGTCAAGCCAGAGCCTACAGGTAAATCAGAAATCAAACTTTTGCGGATGACCAAGGATAGTGAGATCTCTGAAATAAAGGTGTAAAAATGAAAGTTTTGGTTCTAGGATCTGTTTTTTCAGTTTCAGAACTTGGAGCAAATGACAGTGGTGACACTGAAAAATTTTCCAAATGCTAACACCCTAAGTATCACTGACTCAATGAACAAGAGTTTGGGTAAACTCCGGGAGTTGGTGATGGACAGGGAGGCCTGGCATGCTGCAGTCCATGGGGTTGCAACGTTGGACACGACTGAGTGACTGAACTGAACACCCTAAGGTCTTCCTAGTATATTTATCTGTTAATGGTAAACAGCCGTAAAGCACAGAACACACCCACTCTCCAAACAACCAAAAACTCTCACAAAGAATATGAAAACAGAAATTTGAAGATGATAAACAAAATTAGAAGCATGTGCAAAGAGAATCCAGGGACATGCAAATATACCTTTAATCTGTTTTTAACAACACCTCTTCTAAGGTCAAGACTATGGTTTTTCCAGTGGTCATGTATGGATATGAGAGTTGGACTATAAAGAAAGCTGAGCACCAAATAATTGATGCTTTTGAACTGTGGTGTTAGAGAACTCTTGAGAGTCCCTTGGACTGCAAGGAGATCCAACCAGTCCATCCTAAAGGAGATCAGTCCTGGGTGTTCATTGGAAGGACTGATGTTGAAGCTGAAACTCCAGTATTTTGGCCACCTGATGCAAAGAGCTGACTCATTAGAAAAGACCCTGATGCTGGAAAAGATTGAGGGCAGGAGGAGAAGGGGATGACAGAGGATGAGATGGTTGGATGGCATCACCGACTCGATGGACATGGGCTTGGGTGGACTCTAGGAGTTGGTGATGGACAGGGAGGCCTGGCGTGCTACAGTTCATGGAGTCACAAAGAATCGGACATGACTGAGCAACTGAAGTGAACTCCTCAGGTATTTTTCATAGGCAAATTTTGGTTTTACCTTGAACAAAGATGACTTTCTTGCTTCATCATTTATCTTTTCTACTTGACATCTCTTCTGTATTTGTATTATTTCCATACCTCAATTTCTTTTCTGTACTTTGACTTGATGGCTTTTAATACAATCCGTTGAATAGCTGTGCATGTGCATGTGTGTGTGTGTTGGGGGGAGGCATCCAGCTGTGTGTGAGTAGGTGAAAGCATATTGTATCTTTTAAGCAGCACTATTAATGAGATCACGTATAACAGGAGTCCACTGGCTCTATGAAATTAAGCAGTGATGTCAATTTCTTATTCTTAAAGAACACCCATATGGACTTTCTTCTCAAATTCTAAAAGCAAACATAGAATAACATCTTGTGCATTCTGTGTTTGAAAATTCTTCTACGCTGACTGAGTTGCAATTTATTTTTTCTGCCAGCTGAGTTGCCCTTGCTACCGTATATGTTAGAGGCTGCCTGAGTAGAAAGTCTAACGTTCCTTCTCATTCCTATTGTTTACATATAGGGATCTGCCAACAAGAGAGGCAGTTTGCATTTGTGAAAGGCAAAAATAAATTAATTAGGTGCTTAGGGAAATAATTATGTAAATATACTTCAAGGATTCCTTACAAGGCAATAAAAGAAGAAGACTTGGCTACTGCTGGGTTTGGATCTATGAGCAGTAGCCAGTCACAAGAGTCATTTCTAAGGAAAAGGTTGTAAATAATAAATAATTTGAAAATTTAAAACTGTGATCATCTCACACACTTAGATGGTGTTTGAAATCATTTACCACAATCACAGATTTTTTTAGTGTTCCTAACTTAGCAGCAGAGAAAAGTAAATATGAATCCTTGGGTAATTCAGGAATGAGTCTTTTGCTTCCTGATTCAAGCATGAGATTTCTCTGAAGTCTTGCGGTTTCTCATAAATATTCATGAGCATTTTGCATTGTATACATGTAATATACATGTTTACTTCAACAGAAAATTAATATGTCCCCAATATCCTTGAATAAAATGATTCTGAAAGATGTACCAACTTGATTCTGTGGCCTCCAGTTGGTGTGGAGCTTCTGTCAATATCATCAGGTGTCCCTGGGGTTGAGGCATGCAGCAACCTGGCTGGCTTGCACAACAGCCCCTGCAGAGTCTTCTAGGAAGGTAGTTTTGGTATCTTTAGTTTACAAGGGCAGGAACTGAAGCTCAGAAATTCTAAGTAACCTGGTAAAGGTGAGCTATGATCTCCCAATGATTCCAAGCCCCACTGCTCCCTTAATGCCACTGAGCTGCCTGCATAAATAAACTTCTATCCTTGGTGCTCTCAATGAAGCCCAAAATAAACACCCCTGTCATCACCTCTCTGGTTCCCCACCTCAGCACTATAGAGAGACATGTTACATAAGGCTGATATTTTTCAGTGGGACTATTTTTGCTATAAATAAGTTCTGAAAAATGTCACTGACCATTGGTAATTTTCTGGGTCAGGTGCATGGATAAAAGGAAACATGCAAACATCAACCTTTCTTTTACAAGTTCTTTCACTTTCTAAGTCACTCAGTCATGCACTCTGCAGGCTGGCACATATCCTCCAAAATTGTAGGCGCCACATTCTAAGTGCTTGGCTATGAGAATTATGTGTCATCCACAGACAAATCACAACCACATTTAGTTGTTCTTTCTTCTTAGTTACTTATGTCTCTTTCACAGAGCACTGAGTGGGAGAGAAAACTAAATATAGAAGATGACACAGTACAAAGACCGTTTTCATTGAGTTATGCCCAGAGTTTTATGAGAACACAGCAGTGATGCATCAAAATAAGAATGATCAGTCAGGGAAGACTTCTGGGAGAGGTGGTAAGTGAGCTGGAATTTGAAGGATGGGTAGGAGTTGACTAAATTAACCAGGGGTGCATATAGGGGGAAAGTGACGTTTCATGGAGGGCAAATGGGTTTCCTCATGTTATTATTTCTGATCTCATGATGGAGTAAAACAGAATAAGTTAAGGTGGATATAGAAACCTGGTCCAACTTCTGTTAAATAAAGCTTTCAAATCGAACTGTGATATCTGCCAGGGCATGAGGAAAATGTCAAGCAATAGCTACATTAACTCTATTCTCAAAGGATTGTTGGAAGTGAAACAGACAGAAAAATTCAGGTTTAATTATTGCAATAAGCATGGAAAGAAATAAACCTGATAATTGACAACCTTGGAAATATGCAGCAGAATTAACAGGAGGAAGTTATACTTTTGCCCATCTCTTCTGTGTATTCTTATCTCTTCTCATTTAATGGAAGAAACATATAATTGTATTTTTCCTGGAAGATTCTAAAAATGTTGCTGTTCTTACTTGCACCTTTATTTATCTATCTGCTGCCTTGGTCACAGTGCCAGTTTTCTTATTTGTACAAAGTATTTTGAGAAAGTGGAGATCCGGGCAGACTATGATCTATTTGTTAATGTATTATACATAAGGGTGGTTTGAATCTATTTTATCTAAGCCTGTGCTATCTATTCAACTCTGAGTTTGCATAAAATACATATTCCTATGGCCCTTAGAATACATGACATTTTATCAAAAGTGACCTGTATGCTCCCGTATGTTTCTCCCGTGATGATACCTCCTGGGTTTCCCATAACAAAGAACTTCAAGCTTCCAAGGAGAGTTAATGCTCTTCCTTTTGAAGACTGTGAGTTGGTGAGATCACACACTAGGTAACTGAAACCTGAAACATCATAAAGGTATTTTCAAAACTCAGGCATTCTGTGAATGAGACATAAAATGAATTTCATGCCCATCGGCTCCCTGGAGCCTTGTCACAATAGATAAGGCCAAATCGAAGGATGCAGCGTTACTTCTTGTGGGCTAGTGAGCAGCAGAGTTAATAACTGAATCATCATTTCACTCCAGGACATAGAAGCTTGCTACATCCTGTCCCCTTTTGATCCCTTTATAATAGCAAATGAAGAAATACTTTTAAATCAGACCAAATGATGAAGACATCTATACATGTTCTCCTATAATTTGGCCTAAACACTTATTCAAAATCCCTTCCTCTGGGTGGGCTTCTCAGATGAATCCCACCATCTGTTTGCCTTAATATTTCATTTATGTGTACACTGATTGTGTAAATGATCCCAGTCTTTCATACCCTCACCCCCTCCCCATATCCACATGCTTGGCAAGGTGCCTTAGTAGTCCTCAGCATTCAGGGAATCTATCTCCCAGACCCTTGGTTCTGAGTTGGGCCATGTGATTTGATTGTGTGTGTGCGCTCAGTCACTCAGCTGTGTCTGCTCCTTTGTGACCTCATGGACTGTAGCCCACCAGGCTTCCCTGTCCGTGGAACTTTCCAGGCAAGAATACTGGAGTGGAATGCCAATTCCTACCCCAGGAGATCTTCCCCACCCAGGGATTGAACCCACCTTTCTTGCATCTCCTGCCTTGGCAGGTGGATTCTTTACCATTAGCACCACCTAGGAAGTCCTGTGATTTGATGGGGCCTCTGCAACTTCAACAGGTGTGATGTAAGTGGAAATGTGTTAAAGTGACTGCCATTTCCATGTCTTTTCTTCCTCTGATTTTGCCATGAGAACAAGTCTAGACTAGTCTAGACTAGTTTTCTAGAGAAGAAATGTGTGTCCTTTCTGTACCAGTTGCCAGGCAGCCAACCACCAGACGTCATTAGTGTGACAATAAGCCACAGATGGCCACAGGTGTACAATTAACCCAGCCGAGCCCAGCCTACAGCTGCGGAGCACTGCAGACTCATGAGTTGAGTACATAGTTACTATCTGATGACACCAAGGTCTCATGCTTGGTACATAGCTTTACTGTGCCCATAATACTGATAACAATTTCTGTTGTTTCTATTTATGTATACTATGATTTCTAATTCATAGCAAAAAAATTTATATTTTGCTTTTGTTGCATGTACTAAAATTATTCCATTAGCCTCCCCTTTATTTAAAGAATTAACTTTGTTTAATGAACTTTCTCTCTGAGACCCCAGAAGAGGCTACCACATGGCCCTCCGTTCCCTTTTGCCTTTCACTGTTTGGACTAAGATTGTGCACCTCTTTCAAAGACGCGCAAACTGGCTGGTTGGCAGCTAACCAGATTTGCTATCTAATCTGATGAAAGGAATTTGAATTAAGGCAACTGAGATGCTTGCTGAAGTGGATGCAGTGACAGGGAGGTGCGGAATGGTTTCCATGTTGAACCACGTGCATAGTTAGTTCATTGTTAGATCAAGCAGGTTGCAAAATAGAATGCAGTATGCAGAAGGAGCAGAGATGAGAAAGCTGGTGGCCTCCAAAAGACAACAAAGGTGACCTTGTGCCTTGTGGCTCACTGGACCCAGCTCTGATTTTCATGGGTTCTACCTCTGATTTTAAGAGATTCCCTTTCACTTTCAGTCACCAGCCAGACTTCAACTCCTCTGTGTGAGCTAAGTTGCTTCAATCATGTTTGACCCTTTGTGATCCTATCCTGTAGCCTGCAAGGCTCCTCTGTCCATGGGATTCTCCAGTCAAGAATACTGGAGTCAATTGCCATGCCCTCCTCCAGGGGATTTTCCCTACCCAGGGATTGAACCTGCATCCCTTACATCTCCTACATTGGCAGGCAGATTCTTTATCACTAGGTCCATGTTATTTTTAGAACAGTTTTAGATTTACTGGAAATTTGTAAAGGTAGCACGGAGGGTTCTTATACATCCTGCACTCAATTTTTCCTATTATTAGCATCTTACATTTGTGTGGTACATTTGTTAAAGTGAGTCAACCAACACTGATGCGGTACATCCTTTATGCAGATTTCCTTAGTTTTTCACCATTTTTTTTTTTCTGTTTCAGGATCCCTTATAAGATGCCATATTATATTTGGTCACCAAACTTGCCAGGTGGCACTAGAGGTAAAGACTCCAGCTGTCAGTGCAGGAGATGTACGAGATGCAGGTTCTATCCCTGGGTGGGGAAGATCTCCTGGAGAATGAAATGGCACCCCACTCCAGTATTCTTGTCTGAAAAATTCCATGGGTAGAGGAGCCTGGCAGGCTACAGTTCATGGACTGCAAAGAGTTGGATATGACTGAGCACACAAATCTTGTTAGATTCCTCTTTGCCGAGACAGCTTCTCAGATTTTCCTTTTTCTCCCTGCTGTTTGCTATTTAGTCAGTAAGTTGTGTCTGACCCATGGACTGTAGCCCACCAGCCTTCTATGTCCATGGGATTCTCCAGGCAAGAATACTAGAGTAGGTTGCCATTTCCTTCTCTAGGGGATCTTTCCCACCCAGGCATTGAACCTATGTCTCCTGCATTGGCAGGTGGGTTCTTTACCACTGAGTCACCTGGATGACCTTAAAGATTTTGAGGAGTATTGGTCAGATATCTGGTAGAATGTGTCCTTATTGATTTGTCTATTTTTTTTCATGATTACATCAGAGTCACGTGTTTTTGAGAAGAGGACTAAAGAGTGCCATTCTCATCACATCATATCAAATGTACATCTGTCAACATGACTCATCATTGATATGTTGACCTTGATCACCTGGGCAAGGTAGTGCTTATCAGGTATCTACTGTAAAGTCACTATTTTTCTGCTCTTTTCATACTGTATTCTTTAGTAGGAAATCACTCTGCATAGCTCACATCTAAGGAGTGGAGAGTTATACTCTCTCTCCTTGAGAGCAGAGTATCTACATATATTATTTGGAATTCTTTTGCATGGGAGACTTGTTTCTTTTCTCCTAAGTATTTGTTCGATCATTGGAAAGTCATGAATACTTATTTTATATTTTAGGATACAGTCCATCACTGTGCTATATATTGTATTGCTGGATTTGTTTTCTTTGGCCAGTAGAAGCTTTTCACTGTTTGTTTTTTGAGTGCCTCCTTACAAGATGCTCTCTGTGTCACTTTTTATTAAAGTTAAATTTAGTAGGTTCCTGTTGCTTGCATTCAACAAGCTTGACTGAATGTCCTATTGTCTTTCATTTACTCATACTCCACTCATTGTGTATGTGGGCATTTGTTCACTGTGTGAATATTTGCACATGTGTTTGTTAGGTAAGGAGGCTGGCAGGAGGGAGAGAGTTGTGGTAAAATTTCTGTTGTTCAGTCTCTCAGGCATGCCCGACTCTTTGTGACCCAAGTACTGCAGCATGCCAGGCTTCCCTGACCTTCACCATCTCCTGGGGTGTGTTCAAACTCATTTCCCTTGAGTTGGTGATGTTATCCAACCATCTCATCCTCTGTCATCCATTTCTCCTCCTGCCATCAATCTTTCCCAGCATCAGAGGCTTTTCCAATGAGTCAACTCTTCGCATGAGGTGGCCAAAGTACTGGAGTTTCAGCTTCAGCATCATTCCTTCCAAAGAACACCCAGAGCTGATCTCCTTTAGAATGGACTGGTTGGATCTCCTTGCAGTCCAAGGGACTCTCAAGAGTCTTCTCCAACACCACAGTTCAAAAGCATCAATTCTTCAGTGTTCAGCTTTCTTTACAGTCCAACTCTCGCATCCATACATGACCACTGGAAAAACCATAGCCTTGACTAGACAGACCTTTGTTGGCAAAGTAATGTCTCTGCTTTTCAATGTGCTATCTAGGTTGGTCATAACTTTTCTTCCAAGGAGCAAGCGTTATGGCTGCAATCACCATCTGCAGTGATTTTGGAGCCCCAAAAAATAAAGTCTGACACTGTTTCCACTGTTTCCCCATCTATTTCCCATGAAGTGATGGGACCAGATGCCATGATCTTCAGATAATATCATGCTAAAATATGTTAAAATACCAATAGAATATTATCTCTTAGCATAAGTAGAGCAGAAACTATTTCAGAATCATTTGTTTCATAGTGAGCCCTGAAGGAGAATTCACATATAAGAATGATAATGGATATTATGTGCTAGGACTCCACTAGATGCTTTACTGAAATACTAATTTTAATACTCAGAATAGATTAACATCATCCAGATGGCAACATCAGTTCAGTTCAGTTAAGTCACACAGTCTTGTCTAACTCTTTGAGACCCCATGGACTGCAGCACGCCAGGCTTCCCTGTCCATCACCAACTCCCAGAGCTTACTCAAACTCATGTCCATAGAGATGGTGATGACATCAGCCATCTCATTCTCTGTCGTCCCCTTCTCCTTCTGCCTTCAATGTTTCCCAGCATCACAGTCTTCTCCAAGAAGTCATTTCTTCCCATTAGGTGGCCAAAGTATTGGCATTTCAGCTTCAGCATCAGTATTTCCAATGAATATTCAGGACTGATTTCCTTTAGATTGACTGGTTGATCTCCCTGCAGTCCAAGGGACTCTCAAGAGTCTTCTCCAACACCACAGTTAAAAGCATCAATTCTTCAGCACTCAGCTTTCTTTATAGTCCAACTCTCACATCCATACATGACTACTGGAAAAACCATAGCTTTGACTAGATGGACCTTTGTTGGCAAAGTAATGTCTCTGCTTTTTAATATGCTGACTAGGTTGGCCATAACTTTTCTTCTGAGGAGCAAGCGTCTTTTAATTTCATGGCTGCAGCCAACATCTGCAGTGATTTTGGAGCCTCAAAAATAAAGTCTGTCACTGTTTTCATTCCATCTGTTTGCCATGAGGTGATTGGACTGGATGCCATGATCTTAGTTTTCTGAATATTGAGTTTTAAGCCAACATTTTCACTCTCCTCTTTAACTTTCATCAAGAGGTAATTCTCAACTTCAGTCTTCCTCACAAGAAGAACAATTAGCAACAGTTGGTAGACAAAACACCATTGTGAAGATCCTAAAACCGAGGGTGAGGCTGCAGCACACCCTTGGACCGTGGAGACTGAGACGGTCCTTATTAGAAGGATTAGAAGTGAGGTTTCACGGTGAACCAATCACCCTGCCCCCAGGCCAGTACAGCGCAGCACCATGGGGGCACCCCAGGGCCTGTGGTTTCTCCAGTGGGAAAACAGAACCCAAGGTGGACATCCACTTCTGCAGTGTTTCCCAGAGGCCCACTCAGCTCTTGCCTCATGTGGGTCGATGGGAAATCTACTGGACTCAATCACCAGAGATGAGATAAAGCTAAAGAAAGCAGGAGGGACAGGGCTTTCAGCAACTAGAGTTAAAATCTGAGCAGACCACATTCCTGCTTGCAGCTGAGCCTGCATAGATCTCCCAGCCAGTGGTTCTTCCCATCTTCAGAACCAAGCCAATGACCGTTTCTAGTCAGGGAGCTGGGTTGACAATTCTGCCTAGTTTGGGTCGCCATCCAACAGGCCACATTGACTAAAGAGACCACTCTATGGCCTGTCTGGGCAAGGAAGGAGGCTCAAAGCCTGGCTTAACTGTTGAATGTAACCTCTAGCCCTGTGCTACTAGAAGCAGGGCCAGAGATGCCTGGCAGCCAAGGAGCATGTCCTGTAGCCTGCTTGGACTGGTGAGCAAGATGGCAGGTATTATCTGGAGAAGTAGACACTGCCAAGACTTCCCAGATGTATTTCTGAGCAATTGGTGCTGTCTTATATATATTTTACAGTTTCCTGTCCCCAGTAGAACAAATCCACACAGACTCCACCTACAGTAAAATGAACAAACAAGCTTCAAAATGGGTACAATGTCTCTTGAGCATTTATAAGTTTTAATTAACTGAGGTGTTAACCAGATAATAATTTGTATGACTTTTCCATTGTTATCTCTTCTAGTGACAGTGAGAAAATTAAGATTAAAATGATAGGGAAAAGAATGATCAAATTGAAGGTAGAGAATCATCCTAAGTATTATAGAGCAATTTTCACTAACCTGGCTAGCACATAATCTTTCTGATGTCAAGTCAGTGGCCTTTTCTCTGAAATATTTATTCTCCGATAGAAGTATTTGAGAAGCTGGTTACAGTTACTGGTACCAGAGCTCTCTTTTCCATGCCATGATACCAGGATGATTATGGGTGTCAATTTGAGCCATAAAATTGCAGAATAATTCACTTATTTCATAATGTTTAACATATGACATCTATTGCATCCCAAATACAAAACCATCTTTTCAATTCTGTCATCATGATAATTTATATTTCAAAATAAATAGCCACAGTGTTTAACAAAAATGGTTGCATGGGAATCTTCTAGGGTTAATCTACACCAGGAACGAGAGAAAATTCTCTCCATCACTAGTTGCCTTGTGTTAGAAGTGGAGAGGAACAAAGAAAATTCTCATTTTATAATGTGGACAAAGTCGGGCTATCTACCTATGTTATATCTTGGTTTACTGACATGTAAAGATTGACTCCAAGAATTCCAATTCTTGTCCACGGATAAGGTAGTGTGTTATATTAGAAACTTTGAGTGAGAATAACACTGGGGTTGATTCAATGATGAATTAAGTGACACATACCCTATTAAGTTGCATGCCCTATGCTCCGACCTTAGTCAGAGAACTTCCCATATATCCTATCAGAGATGATGGTTAAGCTGGTTGTTAATAAAATTTCATGGCTTTATCCATATCCTTGAGATATAATCAAAGGATATGGAGTAAAAATCATGAAAAAATTATCATGTACTAGTGAGATCATGACAAATGAAGTGTTCAATCTTTTATGTTAAAAGAGAAAAACAAATATCACATATTAATGCGTATATACGGAATCTACAAAAATGGTACTGATTTATCTATTTGCAGGGCAAGAATGGAGATGCAGACGTAGAGAACAGACTGGTGACTGGTGGACACAGAGAGGGAAGAAGAGGATGGGATGAATTGAGAGGGTAGCATTGACATATATACATTACCGTGGGGAAAACAGATAGCTAGAAGGAATCTGATGTATAACACAGGGGGCTCAGCTCAGTACTCTATGATGACCTAGAGGGGTGGGATTGAGATAGTTGGGAGGGAGGCTCACGAGGGAGGGAATATATGTGTACATATGGCTAACTCACATTGTTGCTCAGCAGAAACTAGCACAGCATTGTTAAGCAGTTGTATCCCAATTAAAAATAAATTAATTAATTAAAAATGTTTTATCTTACAAAAAGTAGTTGAGAGAAATCTGGACAAAATAAAAGCCCAGTATTTGTACCATTAAATCTTCTAAGTAGGAGAAAATGCAAGTTCTTTGGGAAAACACTCCATGTCTTACATTCTTTGCACCAAGGACAGGATGGACAAAGAATCAGCTCAACAAATACTGTGCTGAATGAACGAAAGCACATATCTGGCTCACTCTTTGCTCTCTACTTTGATCAAATTTTGCATTTCCTAGTTAGTTTTATTCAGTCCTTTTTTTTTTTTTTTTCAATTTTCTTTATTTGGTGTCAGCAAAGAAGCAATGAAGAGAAATTCAACTTGAGTCTATTTGCATTCATTATCTCCAAACATAAAAACAATTTAAAGAACTGAATAAAATTGGGAAATATGTATTAGCTAACGTAATATGTATTAGCTAACATATGTATTATCTAATAAGATAACTTATTAGATAACAAGTCTGATAACTAACTAGCTGCAATAAACTGTATTATAACAATCAAAACGGCAGCAGCTCTCTTCTCATCTGTACTGCTTGTGCCCCTTTCAGAATCTCCCCTTAAAGTTCTTCTCTGGTTTCAAAGTCCTATGTGTGTCTCACCTAAGGTCTGACTTCTTGTAAGCTTCTTGCTTTTTTCTCAACTTTACAAGAACGCATCAAAACCATCAAATAATATGGTATCAGAGGTCAGCTGCCTCTAAGAAATTGAACAGTGTACTGCAGCTGAGGAACAGCAGATGTTTGATAAATCCTCAGCTGGTGCCCATTTATTAACAACACGAATGATAAGTTATCAAACAAGTAGAAAAAGTGAAAAAGTAAAAAGAGAAAACTTTAAGCTTCTTTATGTGGATTTAGGAATGGTCAGAGGAAATAATGGGTTGGTTCTCATGTTCAAGTTAACCTTGTTTTTCCTTTTTCATCTGCTCCTCTTCTCATCTCTTCTTTTCTCCATCAAAGATGGTCCAATACAGAATTATGAAGAAAGAAATACTTTACAACACTTGTGCCATGCTGTTACTTCCTTCTTTGCCTTTCTCCTTTCTTGACTCTGTCTCCCAGAGCCAAGGTTCCAATTTATTTATTTATTAAAACTTTTTATTTTATATTGGAGTATAGTCGATTATTTATATTGGAGTATAGTAGATAAACAATGTTGTGATCATTTCAGGTGGACAGCAAAGGGACTCAGCCATAATATACATGTATCCATTCTTCCCCAAACTCCCCTCCCATCCAGGCTGCCACATAACATTGAGCAGAATTCCCTGTGCTATCCAGTAGGTCCTTGTCTGTTATCCATTTTAAATATAGCAGGGCTTATGCAGAATCTGAAAGTAAATGATACAAATGAACTCATTTACAAAACAGAAGCAGTCCCAGGCAGAGAAGGCAATGGCACCCCACTCCAGTACTCTTGCCTGGAAAATCCCATGGATGGAGGAGCCTGGTAGGCTGCAGTCCATGCTAAAGGTCAGACATGACTGGCCGACTTCACTTTCACTTTTCACTTTCATGCATTGGAGAGGGAAATGGCAACCCACTCCAGTGTTCTTGCCTGGAGAATCCCAGGGACGGGGGAGCCTGATGGGCTGCCGTCTGTGGGGTCACACAGAGTTGGACATGACTGAAGTGACTTAGCAGCAGCAGCAGCAGCAGCAGTCCCAGGGACTTAGAGAACAAACTTGTGGTTACCAGAAGGGAAGGGTGGGGGGATGGGCTTGGGATCACCAAAGTTTTTAGAAGGGACTTAATAACAAATGGAATTCCAAAAAAAGTTAATACCTTCTGCTTATGAGCTGATACAACAGCTAAATCTAGCAGAAACATTTACATTAATTACATATAGAATTATAGTTTCTATCATAAGTGTATCCTCATTTGTGTTTTGCTGTGTTTAAGTCTTGGAAAAGATAAATACTGACCAGTCCTCAGTCTCTTTTGGGGGCTCCTTTTCCAATCCTTGACTCTGAGAGTTAGAATAAGACAGGCATCTGTTCTTGCTCTTTTATTTTTTTTTTCTCTCTGTCTTGTCTCACTACCATCAGCCCTGTGTAACAGACTTTTCTGTGATGATGAAGCATTCTCTGTCTGTGCTGTCCTGTATGGTAGCCTCTAGCCACATGTAGCTATGGAGAACTCAAAATGTGACTAGTGTGCCCAAGAAACTGAAGGGTTAATTTTATTTAATTTTAGTTCATTTTGTTGTACAGCCACATGTAGCTAGTAGCTACCATATTGGAGTGCAGCAGGTTATTTTCATCTAGTCCCGTGGCTTTGAAAATCACCTTCACGCTTATTTTATACCCAAATTTTATTTCAAATATTGCTACTTCTTATCACCATCGGATGATTGGCCACTGTAGTCCAAGCAACCATATCTGCTTTCAATATTAGCATCCCAACTGATCTTTCTGCGGCCATCTTGCCCCTCCTACAATATATTCTCCACATAGTTGCCAGCAGCGTCACTTAAAACAGGGGTCATAGATATCGTGTGTGTGCTCAGTTGTTCCATCATGTCCAACTCTTTGCAACCCCGTGGGCTCTAGCCTACCAGGCTCCTCTGCTCATGGAATTTTCCAGGTAAGAATACTGGAGTGGGTTGCCATTTCCTTCTCCAGGGGATCTTCCCAACCCAAGGATTGAACCTGTCTCACGCTTAGTAGATGGATTCTTTACCACTGAGCTACCTGGAAATTCCAATAATATAAAAATTTCAGGGGTGCCGTATCACTATTCAAAATCCTTTAATTGATTTTATATTGCTACTATAAGAGTTACCACAGTTTTAGTGCCTGCATGATAAGTCGCTCAGTTCTGTCCAACTTATCGTGACCCCATGGACTGCAGCACACCAACTCCTGGAGCTTACTCAAACTCATGTCCATCGAATCAGTGATGCCATCCAACTATCTCATCCTCTGTCAGCCCCTTATCCTCCCACCTTCAATCTTTCCCAACATTAGGGTCTATTCTAGGTGCTAGTAGGGTTGCATTACTCCCTGAGGCCTCTCGGAAAGAACCCATTTCCTTGTCTTTTCTGGTTTTTAGAGGCTACCCACAATCTTTGATTTTTGACCCCCTATTTCATTTTCAAAACCAACACCATAGCATCATATCCCATTTCACTGACCATAGTTGAGAAAAGTGCTTTGATTTTAAGATCTCGTGTGATTAGACTGGGCCAATCCAGATAGGATAATCTCTCTAGCTCAAGATCCATAATTTAATCATATCTTCAAAGTCACCTTTTCCATTTAAGTTAACATATGCAAAGACTAGAGGGATTAGGACATAAACTTTGTGTGGGGACATCCTTTGGTGCCCTTCAGCCTATCACTTCAATGATCTAAATAAACACTTTTCCTTTTCAAACTCTGAACTCTTTTTCTACCGCACTCACCTGCTCTTACTTCATTCTTGCTGCTTCACAATACTCTTAATATTTCCTTCTCAGAAATTTCCCCTAGGTTTATCCTTCTCCAAGATTTCCCTAAACATTTCCACTTGTTATCAGGAATCTATTCAACTATCACTTCCTTGGAGACACATTCAATAAACATCTTGACCAAAAAAACAGGACAAACAAATAAAACACTCTCACTCAGATCAAATTCTAAAGACTTAACTTTTATTACTTTTCTTTATAGAACTTATTATTCTCTGAAATTGTGGTAAGTAGCAATTTTTGCATTTGTATATTATCTATCTCACCTAATGATGTATAAGCTGTGGAAAAACAGAAATCTTTATCTTTTAGCCCATTATTGAAATCCTACTACCTAGAACAGTGTAGGTGCTCGGTAAATACTTGTTAAATAAATGAATAATTGAAGAATTTCAATACTTAATATTTTCATAATAATGGAAATTGATTTGGTAATTCTGACCATATTCAACAAATGCTAACAAAGACTTAATGAAATTGTGTAAAAAGATATGTTCATCCATGGAAGACTGAGATCCATTTTGACAATTATCAAACTGAATTCTTAAGCTAGGTTAACTCTATTGATATAATTTAGAGAAAAAATATTATAATCTCATGACTTCCCTTGAAAGCAGAAACTATATTTGCTTACTGTACCATGCAACAATAAATTATATCTTATGAGAACAAAATAATTCTAATGAAAGCAAGTGGGGCAAATGCTTGCATTATGTGTTAAAACTAAATTTATCCCTATTTTCAAGGGTAAATTTAACATCCATTTCACTGATGAAAATTGTGTACTAGATCAATGCAAAAGTCCCCAAATTCTCATTAAGATCTGTACATGGAGTAACTTACTAATTGTTAATATGACAATTTACAGAGCCTATAATTGGCAGGCAAAATCTAGCTTCTTTCTATTAAATGTTTATAAAAAGTAAAAAGATGTTTTCATACCTCCATAACTTTATGTGTCTGCCAAATATACCATATTCTGGATTACATGCTGCACAGTTAAAAACAATTAAAATTTAAATGAAGCATAGAATGACTGTCTGTTACCAGGCATGGGAGCATTTACAAGAGCTTTACTAGATTGTATTCAGTAGTGTAGGAGAGATCTATCTTCATGATTACTTCCCTTGACCCACTTGATAACTTCTGGTCAGAGCTGCACATATTCCTTAAGGATTGGAAAGTCAGTTATGAACATTGTATCAGAATCAGTCAGTTTATTCCATATATTAACATAATGGGAAGTGTGAGTAGCTATGGAAGCATAAACTAGGAGAGACTGGGAGTAGGAGATCCTGGTGTTCATTTCTGAAATGGAAATAGAAATATCAATTATTTCCAGGACCTCCCTGGTGGTCCAGTGGTTAAGTCTCTGTCTTTCAATGCAGGGGGCACTGGTTCAATCCCTGGTCAGGGAACTAAGATCCCACATGCTGCACAGTGCGGCCAAAGCAAAAGTTAAAAAAAAAATTTTTTTTTAAAGAAATATTGATTATTTCATAAATTGCCCAAAGGGCAGCAGTCAGTTAAGAAATTTTTAAAAATGAAGTATTGCCATTAATGTCTCTCACCTGTTCATCACCCCATTTCCTTATCACTTTCATTAAAGTTCAGTTGGCATGTGAACTTGCTAATACTATGGTCACCAGTTTGACTGTCCATACCGTGTCCTATTTGCTTTTGACAGACGTATCTTATGCTGGTTGTCTCAATGTAATCATTTATTAGTATTTTGTTTAACTCTAAAAGATGTCCTGATTTGGAGGGTTAATTGCATACTCAGGCTAACACTTGCTCACATGTATTAGAAAAGAATACCAGCTAAACAATGTTGCCAAAAAAAAGACTTTTAAATAATTACCAGTGTAAAAATAACAAAGCAGCTATAGTCCATGAAATTATAGTCGACTTATTAATTGACTTAAAATAATAATAGATTTTGCAAATACAGAAGTTAAATTCTGGACTGACTGACTTCCAGAATATTTGTGGTAAATTTCCATGTGCCAAGTTGGTATATGTTGTCATTCATATAAACACACAAAGGCACACACACCTGTAAATATAATTATAGAAAGGAGCTGCAAGCCGTCGATACACTGGAGATTCAGACATGACCATGCTTGTCTAGAAATGCGATAGGACAGGTCTGCCTCTGAGGTGACTGCCACTTTCATGAGAAAAAGAGACATTTACAAGCCTAATAAAAGTGTGAATTCTGATAAAAATGCAAAGGCTCCTAGATTTTGTCAACAGAGAATGGATCTACTTAGTGTGATGACATGTTAGTATAAGTATAAACGAACGTGTGTCTTCCTACACATCTGACTCCAGAGCAGTTGAGGGTGGAGAGTGATCAGGTAACGATAATTGAACAAATTCTCAGAGTGATAACAGTTAAGCTTTCGCACAGTGGTATATTTCTTCACTTCGACTTTTCTATTATAACTTCCTCCCTCCTCTCTTCTCTCCCTTTGTCTTTATCTCACCTCTATTCCTTTCTTCCTCTCTCCTTCCCTACCTTACTTCCTTCTTTCCCTTCTTCCTTTCTACCTATACCTATTTGATCCATGGATAAATATTAATATAAAATAGTATAAATTTGACAATTGACCAAACATTTCACATTATTCACACATTCCTGGGTGTGTCCCAGAAGTCATACCCTCATCTAAATATGAACTTATCACATACACCTAAAACTTGTAAATTAATCCTATATGCACTTATGATAACCTTATATTTTACCTTGTCAATAATGTATCCAATATATAGGTGTGAAACAACCACACATTTAAATCTAGTTCCAAAAATAGAGTGAAAGGTCATTTTACGCTTCAGGCTAGCACAAAAAGTGATCAGTGGATATTTGCTGAATAAATTTCATTACGTATTGGTACACTCCAAGGAATTGTGAATCAAAGCAAGAAGACTTGGATTTTGGTTTCAATTATAAATCTTGGATAAATCAATCCTTTTGGTCTACTCCTTAGTGTATATGATAGTGCTTAATTTGACAATGAAAGGAAGAAGACAGGCAAACTTTGAAAGAAACTTGTAAGATGGCTTATAATAAGCCTTGCTGGCTTTCTCCCTTGAGTCTCACCCCATGAAAGGATTCTGTGCTGAACAGTGGAGACAGAAGATCCATTATCCTGTCACTAATGTGGCAGATCCAGCTGCTCCCATATCATCTTACCAGCAGCATGAGGAGGAGGACTTCAGTGCTCCTCTTTAATACAGGAGGGAATACCTTCATTCCCAAGCTGTCATTTAAACTATATTGGCCCAGAAGCTCAACCTGATAGAACAGAGCCAGTTTAAACCACAGTTTGTGAACAAGTAAAGTGTTTACTGAACATGTAAAGTAAGACTGGGTCAGAAGGACACACATCCCAATGTAGCAGAGAAACACGGAGACAAACAGCCCATCACTGGATCAGTTTATGGGTGTAGCGCTTCTTTCAGTGTGACGACACCGCGGTATTATAGTTACATAAGAGTCACAGATTATAAAATGAATTGACACCACTGGCCACACCTTGCCTGCCTTTGAATGCTGTTTCTTGTGTCTGCTTTAGTTGACTATGTGATGGTTCTGTCCTCTGTGGAACACATTTTTTATATGAATTGTCATACTTACAGGAATATTAGGTAATATGCAATAGTTTTGAAGTTTGTCTATGTCATGGAATTATAGTTTGGAGCCATTTGGACAGTCCTCATCTAAGGAATACATAAGTTCAGCAAACCCATCTTGGCTCACTAAATAAGTGAGAGAAAATGGTCATTCAGTTTAGAGGAGGGGGACTCTCGCTGGTAGTATCAATGTATAAATACCTTCAGGCTACAGATGATAGTGGCTGCCCAGGAGGGAAGTAACTAGAAAGTCTGAAAAAGCCATGGATCAGAGCTAGACAGATTATTTAGGATCTGGGTAACTGTGGTATCAAGTCATCAGTCAATAATAACAATATTGGGATTTATAGAGCTTTATGTAGCTTAATAAGTATTTTCACATACATTTTCTTATGAAATTCAGACACAGCTGTATAAGGGGTATGCTGTTATCCTCATTTTACTAATGAAGAAGCGCATTCACATAGGATTAATGAATTGCCAATAGTCCTAATGCTGCTACTAACCAGATTGAGCAAGTAACTTAACTCACTAGGCTCTGTAGAGGTAAAATGAGGCTAATAGTAACAATAATAGCTTATATTGATGATGTGAAAAATAAGAGTTAATGCATGTCAACTATTAAGAACAGCATGTGACAGTCAGTTGTTGTTGTCTGACTCTTTGCAACCCCATGGACTGCAGCTTCCCCAGGCTCCTCTGTCCATGGGATTCTCCAGGCAAGAATACTGGAGTGGACTGCCATTTTCTTCTCCAGGGGTTCTTCCCTACCAGGAATTGAACTTGCATCTCCTGCATTGGCAGGTGGATTCTTTACCACTGAACCACCTGAGAAGCCCATGTGACATTCAGTATTGTTCAGTCACCCAGTCGTGTCTGACTCTTTGCAACCCCATGTACAGCAGCACACCAGGCCTCCCTGTCCCTCATCATCTCCAGAAGTTTCCCCAAGTTCATGTCCATTGCAATGGTGATGCCATCCAGCCATCTCATCCTCTGATGCTCTCTTCTCCTTCATGAATCACTGCCTTGTCATGGTGAAGGAGCTTGTGCAACTCAATGAAGCTATGAGCCATGCTGTGCAGGGCCACCCAAGACGAACGGGTCATAGCAGAGAGTTCTGACAAAATGTGATCCACTGGCAGAGGGAATGGCAAACCACCCCAGTATACTTGCCGTGAGAACCTCATGGGCTGTATAAAAGGTCAAAAAGATGTGGCATTCAGTAAGCCTCAATAAATATTTAGCTAAAGTTTGTGCTGATTGTATGAGGAAGGACTAGGATTTAAATGTGAGTCCTCTGATGTCACATCCAATGAAAACCCAATGTGATGCTGTGATGCAGCTATTCTTTGAGAAGAAGAGTCAGAAATGGAACCCAAGCTCCTGATATGTGTCTGCAGGGAAGGGAGGCAGCAAGAGAATTTCAAGTTCAAGATCTAAGCAATTAGGACCAGGTTGTCAGTGTTGGATATGGCTTGAGAGAGAGGATCTGACATGAAGTCAACCACTTCTTCTCTGGGATTATGGTCTTCTGTCTTTTAGGACTGGACCGTTTCCAAGGAACAATTAGTCTGAGATCTACAGGCTCAGATGAGAGTTGGAACCTGGGCTGTTTATGAAATCATGCCACTAGTGTGAATGTCGCATCAACTCAGAGAATGGAAAACACAGCGATTTCTCCTGCTTGTTGACAACAGGGCAGTATAGCAATAAACTACTTTTAGATTGTGCCAGAAATTTTGTGGCATATAAAAGATGAAGGTTGAAAATTGTAAGTCAAATTCATAGTAGTATGATGGGAAAATTTTTGGAAAAAATTCTATGTAATCTCTAGTTATTAATTGTGTAGGTCCTGGCATATTTAGCCCTCAAAGCCTATTGTCTCTAATATGGGAAATTAAATTTAGATAAAAAGAGGGAACTATTTGATGATTACAAGTTTCTATTAATATATTGCACTCCACTGAATGTTACTAAAATTTAATAGCTCTGTGATTTTCAGCCAGAGAGTTAAATCTCTGAGTCTCATATCCATCATTGGAATGGTATTCCTATTTCAGAGAGTTGTTAGAAAAATTAAATGTGAAAGTTGCTGCAAAAATACTTTGAAAACTGTATGATATATGATGATTAACTACCAATTTAACATGAGCTTGTCTTCCTGTTTATCTTTTAGTTTAATCTGAAACATTTCAAACTTATTGGCTGAAAATGATGGTGAATTACCACACCAATTAGTGGTATAAACAGAACTGCTGGCAACACATTTTATTTCCAATGTATGGGTTACACCAACATGTGATGGTGTGGGAGGGCTAAGGGCAGAATGACCAGGCAGGAGGATTTTGTAAAAAGACCATTTTACAGGAAAGGGATCCTCTGTAACCAAGATGATGATGAGGATACCAGGAGTCAGGAGGAGGAGCTACATTGGGGAAAAGGTAATGAGGTCAATCTTCAGTTCAGTTCAGTCACTCAGTCGTGTCCAACTCATTGTGACTCCATGGACTGCAGCACACCAGGCTTCCTTGTCCATCACCAACTCCAGGAGCTTGCTCAAACTCATGTCCATCAAGTCGGTGATGCCATCCAACCATCTCATCCTCTGTCGTCCCCTTATCCTCCTCCCTGCCTTCAATCTTTCCCAGCATCAGGGTCTTCTTCAAGGAATCAGATCTTCTCATCAGATGGCCAATTATTGGAGGTTCAGCATCAGTCCTTCCAATGAATATTCAGGGTTGATTTCCTTTAGGATTGACTGGTTGGATCTTTTTGCAGTCCAAGGCACTCTCAAGAGTCTTCTCCAACACCACAGTTCAAAAGCATCAATTCTTCAGTGCCCAGCTTTCTTTATAGTCCAACTCTCACAACCATACATGACTCATGGAAAAACTATAGCTTTGACTAGACGGGCCTTTGTTGGCAAAGTAATGTCTCTGCATTTTCATATACCAACTAGAGGTCATTCTTAGCCATGTTCAAAGCCTTGAAGCAGAATCTTGAAATCACCCTGATTTATTCATCTCCACTGCCATTCCAAGTCATTTGCCAAGTAAGTCCTGAATAGTCATCTTTTCCAATACCTGGCAAAAACCACCTCTCCCTCATTTTTGCTGCCAAGACTCTCATCATTTTTAGGCTGACAACTGCCGTATGTTCCTTATGGATCTGTCTGCCTCTGATCTCAGTCCTTTTCATTTCCTCAGCCATACTATCGGCCCTGAAGTTGCTAAGTATAAAAAAATAAACTCTTCCTAACTCAATGCATAAATCACAAGCATCCTGAGCCTATTGATCACCCCTTGTTTAGACCCAATGAGCCAAAGTCCTTACTTTGGGAGGCAACTGCTCTATGCTGATTCAAGTCACTCCTTCCATAAAACTTTACACAAGTACCCTGGTGTCCTTTTTGTTTCCTGTCAAGGGCACATAAAATAAATGGTTATTTTGAGACTGTTGCAAAGCCTTCAGGGACGTAAAGTCTGAGTACTGTGAAATGTATAACTAAGATTTATTAGTTATCAGTTCTTGGTTTAAATAAAGTTGAACAGGTGTTCATGAAAAGTTCATATAAACTTCAGATAACAATGCTTAAATTTGGCTGAAATAGTTTTAAAAGTTCTACTGAGAAAAAAACATATGGAGCATTCTGAAAAATTCTAAAATGAATAAAAAGAATTGCTGAATGCCCAAATGATGACCATATACATATCATGAATAGTTGCGGAAAGAGCACAGAAATTACAGTTTGTGAAATGAAGATGAAGATTCCTAAAGGAACGTATCATTGACAATGAAGACAGTACTTAAAATTCTACCAGTTGGCATTTTCATAGACTCCTGGAGTGCCTAATATCTTTGATTTTTTTTAAATGCATAGGCCCTTTATAAAAATTGTCTTGATTTCTTCCTATAATTTATGAAATTCAGCATTCTTCCATGGTAAGATTATAAACAAATAAGGCAGCTGAAGGTCATTTCAATTGTTGTCTTTCATGGTATGCCTGTATGACTTGATCTTTGATTATTAAACATTGCATATAGGTTGAGCATCACAATTTTGAAGCTCATTAATTGTGATAGATCTATGAAGTTAACTAAGATTGAGAGAATGAAAGCAAAAAACTGTCAGTAATTGTAGGATGCCCTATATATAGTTATTCAATAATTAAAGAGTAAAATCTCACATAGGCATGTGTATATGTAATACATATTATATATAAGACATGTGTGTGTGTGTGCACAGAGAAAGAGAGGCAGAGGAGATGGGGGATAAGAGAGAAAATACAACTATATTAATATTAACTTAAAGAAGGCAAAAGTTAGAAAATTGACGTGGTGCTTTTTTTTTATTGGAAATACGTAGTATGCTGATTGGCAAGCAGGAGTTAGGGTAGGATTTAGTTGAAATCAGGATAATGATCACTTTATTACTTCTGGAGTCCTCCAACCTTTCTTATCAGCTCTTGAATCTCATACTCCTAGGATGGAAATACTACACCTAAGTTAGTCAACCAAGAAACTTTGGTCTTAGATAAATTATCTTAATTCTGTGTCATTCATTTTACCAAATTTGCAGTCTCATATAATAGCTACATCAGAGCAGTAGAGTTGGGAGTTGTTCCCTTTTCAGAGGAATGGAGATTTATAGAACCCTATCCATGGAAAATACATCATCTTCACTGCATACATAGAGCAGTTCTTTTTTTTTAGCTTTTTATTCCCGCTCTCCTCTGAGTTCCCTGTGACCAATTTGAGAGGGCAAACTACCTGATTAACCTGTATAATTTCATTTATATAAATATATAATAAATATAAATTTATATAAATATAAATATATAATTATATAAATAAATATAAATTTCATTACTGGGGCTCAACAAATGATAATGGAATTCAAAGAAATTTAGATTTTATTAAAAAGGACTTTTGATAACTCAAGTCAAATTTATTCTCTAAATTTAGTGCAATAAGTTCAAAAGCAGGTTTTTATGCAGAACTATTACCAAACTAATAAGCATTTTTTAAGTAACAATTTTATAGCACATTTCTTCTGTAAAAGACCACATGAGAGACACAAAAGTAAAGGGATATATTATATGGTAGAAAAGACTTGTCATGACTTGACTTTAAAAACATTAATTTATTTAAGTTGGAGGCTAACTACTTTATAATATTGTGGTGGTTTTGCCATATATTGACACACATCGACACACATCAGCCACAGGTGCACATGTGTCCCCCATCCTGAACCCCCCTCCCACCTCCCTCCCCACCCCATCCCTCTGGGTTGTCCCCAAGCACCAGCTTTGAGTGCCCTGCTTCATGCATCGAACTTGTACTGGTGATCTATTTTACATATGGTAATATACGTATTTCAATGCTATTCTCTCAAATCGTCCCACCCTCACCTTCTCCCACATAGTCCAAAAGTCTGTTCTTTACATCTGTGTCTCTTTTGCTGTCTGGCATATAGGATCATCATTACCATCTTTCTAAATTCCACATATATGTGTTAATATACTGTATTGGTGTTTCTGTATGAATTGACTTTAAAGTGTGGTCACTTACTGAAAGTAAACTATTCTCCCCAAATACAGACATCCTAGAAACAAAGAAAAATTTCTAGTTTTATAACAGTGATAGTGAAAGTCACTCAGTCATGTCCAACTCTTTGAGACCCCATGGACTGTACAGTCCATGGAAATCTTGAAGCCGTGATATTGGAGTGGGTAGCCTTTCCCTTCTCCAGGGGATCTTCCCAACCCAGGGATTGAACCCAGGTCTCCCGCATTGCAGGCGGATTCTTTACCAGCTGAGCCACAAGGGAAGCCCAGGAAGCTGTTTGAGTCAACTCCATTTTTTTTGAAGAATCCTTTCTAGAAATTGATGTTTATAGGTCTTTAAATGTGATGGAATATAAACCAGAGAAAAACTCAAGTAAGAGAAACTTAAAGATGTAGAAGGGTGGGAAAAAGCAGTGGGAGTTTGATTAGAAAGCTGTCCTGGCTGCTCCAGCAGCAGCACTTCATGCCATTTAAATTGAAAATTACTTGGTCTGATTTATCATCCAAGTCACAGTACACACAATGCTGAATTTACTTCTGTCTCTTGATATCTCTTCCCTCAAGCTTCACTTTCCTTGGTACCTACAAGGACAAGAGAAAAGCTGAGGTGTTAGACATGGAAACAGAAATATTTTTAAATACTGCTATAGAGCAGCCCAGCTTCCTTCCCCATAGGGAGGCAGAAAGGGTAGAACTTTACATCAGACTCTGGGGATGGTGCACGGGCTGGCTGTGTGGATTGCCCCAAGGGGTGAAAGATCAATTCAGCTTTGCTAAGCTGTGTCAGCGGTGGCTTTCTTTAAGATGCTGACATGGCTCTGGTTGACAGTTTGAAGAAATTTAGCTGCTTTGATAAGGTTAAAGAGGGCAACCAACCATGAAAAGAAAACAAAACACCAGGCTGCTTAGAAGCTTGATTGCATTGCTAGAAATGGGTTGTCAACTGACAAAGTTACCAACACCCATTACCCATTAAAAAAATAAAAAATTTTTTTTTCAAAGTTTTGAAATGTACTTTAATTGGCTTGTTTCCGGTATTACCAATCCATGCTGGTCTCTAAAAATAAAAAATAAAAAAATAAAAATAAAAGGGACAAAAGAAAAAGAAAAAAAAAACCAAAGTTCTCATAAAAACTACTCCACTAATTTAGGATATTTATCAGCTACTCTGACTAATACTGTAAAAAAATAAGTTTGGCTCCTGCCAATTAAAGGCATATCTGGCCTACTGTTTCTAACCCCCTTGAGAAGTGTAATGGCACCAATTAAAAATCCACATGGGATCAGGGAGGGAATAACAGCTTTTATGGATCTGTTGAGAAAAATAACAAAGTTTGTATTGTCCTCTGAAAAATCTTTTTCAAATGAATTGCTGTTGATGTCCATACAGTATAAAGAAAATCCATCCAATCAAATTTAGCAATATGTACCTCAATGTAAACTATACTGTCAATTTAAAAATTTAACCAAAGCATTGAATTTATGCCTTGACATTGATCACGGCTATTTAGCTTTAGTTCTAAGCAACTCAATTTAGTAACATGGTACAGAACACAGCTTATTAAAGAGGTTATCATATAATATCATATGTGAAATGGATTGCCAGTCCAGGCTCGATGCAATATACAGGATGCTCAGGGCTGGTGCACTGGGATGACCCAGAGGGATGGTATGGGAAGGGAGGTGGGAGGGGGGTTCAGGATGGGGAACACATGTGCACCTGTGGCGGATTCATGTTGATGTAAGGCAAAACCAATACAATATTGTAAAGTGATTAGCCTCCAATTAAAATAAATAAATTTATATTAAAAAATAAAATAAAATTAATTAAGAAAAATAAAGAGGTTATCAAAAATATTCTCCAGGAGTCGACAATAGCTGTTGCATGAACCAATAAGCTATCTGGTTGGATATGTTTGTTCACTTTTTTAAAAAAATAAGGAAACTTCACTTGTGCTACTCTCAGTATCTAAATATCCACTTTTTAAAGATGTATCTTGTGAAGTTAGTTATATAGTGTAATTCTTCCAATCTCTGCTTATAATATTAATGAATGAGTGAATCATTAATTATTTGAAATCATATAAGCTGATTGGTCTATGTACCTATTACTGTTCTAGATTCTAAGTTCTAGGGATTCATCATTGAAAAAAGCTAAAGTTCCTCCTCTCAAAGGACCTTAAATTGACAGGAAGGCGTAGTAGATGGAGAAAGTAAGACAAAAGTCAACATCGCTAACAAACTCTCTGGTAATTTAGAAGATGAGATGCTTTAAGGAAGAAAAGAAAAAGGAGGGCGGAGGAAAGGATGTGATGCTTGTTGCAACACAACTAGCGTGGTTGTGGTAAGCTTCATTGAGAAGAAACGTTTGAAGTAAGGCTAGAAGAGAAGAGACTCTGTGTTCCTGTGTGGGTGGCAGGGGTATGAAGGGACTTCAGAGAGAACAGTTAGTGCAAGGCTCCAAGGCCTGAGCTTGGGTCTGGAGTGTTCCAGGAAAGCAAGGAGGCTGGATTGGCAAGAGAGTGTGATGGAAACGAAAAGCAGGGGATCAAGTTACAGAGGGAATGGGGAGCCAAATTATCTGTGATTTGTAGCCCTTTAAAAGGACTTGATTTGCTCTGATGGGAATAAGGAATCATTAGAAGATTTTCAGCAGAGAAGTGACGTGATCTGACTTATGTTTTCAGAAGACTGAGTCTTCATGGTACAAAGGAGCAGTAGAACCATTAGGAGACTGTTTCAATAATCCAGGAGAGATGGTTCAGACCAGGGTGGTAAGAAATAAAGATGGCAGGAAGCACTCAGATTCTGGATGAAGTTTGTTTCAACTTTTATTTTGAGTTGATTGTATAAAGAAATTTGCAAACATAGACTGGGAATTCCTGTATACTCCTCATCCAGCTTTCCTTAGTAATAATAACTCCTTATATAACCATAGTATGATGATCAAAACTAAGAAATTAATGTCAGTACTCTTACTAGGCTTCCCCAGCGGCTCAGTGGTAAAGAATTCACCTGCTATACAGGAAACATGGGTTCAATCCCTGGGTCAGGAAGATCCCCTGGATGAGGACATGGCAACCCACACTAGTATTCTTGCCTGGAGAACCCCATGGACTGAGAAGCCTGGAGGGCTACAGAACATGGCGTCACAACGAGTCAGACACGTCTGATGTGACTGAGCATTCACACATGCATGCACCCTGTTATTAACTAAATTCCAGGCTTGAATCAAAATTCACCGTTTTTTCCACTGTCTTTTGCCTGTTCCAGGATACTTTTCAGAATCCCATCTTGCATTTATTGGTTATTTCTTCTCCAATCTGTGACAGTATTCAGTCTTTCTTACCTTTAATAATATTTTCTCTTTTAAAGAGCACCAATCAACTACTTTGTATAGTGTCCTTCAATTTAAGTTCAATGTTTTCTCATGATCAAAATGAGTTTATACATGTTTGTCAAGAATACCAAAGAAATGACATATCTTAATACTTTCCAGGGCATCATAATCAAAGGGTCCATGATATCAATGAAGCTTATTACTAACTTTGATCACTTGGTTACGGTAGTATCTTTCTCCATGGAAACTTAATAATTTGATACTCTACAAACCTGCTTCTCCTCAAATATCTGCCCATTAATTTTAGTATTCATCAGTGGATCTTGTCTGTAGCAATTGTGCTTCTTGGCTAGTAGTGATTTCCCATTTCTTTTCTACACTTAATTAAAACTTTATGGTAAGGAAGAGTTGTCTCCTTTCTCCCATGTATTTGTGGGTTCTATTTTTTATTGATGTGTGTGTGTCTGTGTGCTTGTGTTAGTCGCTCAGTCATGTCCAACTCTTTGTGACCCCATGGACTGTAGCCTCCCAAGCTCCTCTGTCCATGGGATTTTCCAGGCAAGCATACGGGAGTGGATAGCCATTCCCTTCTCCAGAGGATCTTCTCCACCCAGGTATCAAACCCAGGTCTCCTGCATTGCAGGCAGATTCTTTACCAATGTAAATTCATCTTATTCTGTGGGTTAAAGTCCAAAGCTATCATTTATTTTGTGCTCAATTTTTTCAACTTTAGGAGCTTTTTTCACGTTGGCAGCTCATTCCTTGTATAAACCACCATTTTATTTCGAGCATGTCCTTATTTCTGGTACTACAAGATAATCCATGCTCATGGTGTCCTATTCCTACACCAACCCTGTAATCAACCATTTCACCAATGAACACTGGTTTCTCTGATTAGAAATGGTGTTTAAAAACCATGGTCATAGCACAAGGTAAGCTGGTGTCCTCATTGCTACTGCATTTCATTTTTTAGATCCTCTCAGTGAACAGAGCTGGGTTGCTTTGTACATTGGTTTTGAAAATTGTAATGCTAGCCTAATTCTTTTGACTTTAGTGGCCCTTCTTCAAAGCCCTTTTGAAATTTTTCTTTTGACTCTTCTTCCTTCAGTGTCTTCTAACTTATTATTCACTTATCAGGTGATGTTTTAAAAATGATTTTCTTTCATTCCCTCCTGAGTTCAATCAACTCCTTTTTCATTCTCTCAGTTTTTAATTCATTTGGGCATTTAATTTTTTTGAATTTCTGATTCAAGGTGAATACCCATTTTCTCAAATGCTTTTTTGAGTTTATTTAATTCTGTTTGGAGTGTAGATTTATACTTTTCTTTCATTTCATGATTATTTTCCAGGAGAGTTTTCTTCTATATATTTATGTGAAATTTTGCTTCCTAATTTTTTTTGCAGTAGTTCTCTATGCATTTGACTTTCCTTTTGTGCATTTTCATGATATAAGAGTGCTGTATATGATCCCTAAGTAAGTGGTTTTTCTGTTAGTCTAGTAAAATCTCTCAATTAAATGGATTATCGCTTGTTTGTTTTCTTTTGGTAGGGAAGGGTGATGTGAACCTTCTAATTTTATAGTTCTCTTTTGCCTTGAATGACTTTACGTATTTCTCTATTCTCCCCCATCTCCAACCATCATCAAATTTCCAAAAGGCAACTTTTCTTCCCTTTTTTCTCCTTCAGAAGTTATACTTTTGGAAGACTATCTTTTTATATTTTGCCTGTGGTTTTAATTATATTCAACCCTTAAATCTCTTTCAATTGCACACCTGGAACTTTAGAGATGCTCTGATTCTTTAAATTATGTGTACTTTGAAATTCCTTTCCTCTAGTGAGCGCTCTGATCTACTTAGTTCCTTTTTTATAATTCAGATTTTGTGTTGATATAATCTTTCTGATGTCTATCCCAATGCTCATACATTACTAGCACCCTTCTTTTGTTTACTTGACAGTTTTCTGGACTTTTGCTTATTGGAAATTTTTGTGGTTGGGCAGTAGTGGGCAGAAATGTAAGGAATTAGAGTTCTGGCTTTTTCTATTTTTTCTCTTTCTAGTCACAGTGATTTTGAAGTTTCAGTAGTCTCTGTTTTCAAGTCATATGGATGGTTATATTTTATATAAGAGTTTTATACTTGTGAAACTACTTTGTATTTTTGGGGAACAAAAATGTAGGAAGTTGATTAAAGTGTAACCTTTTCTTTAGACACCTGGATAACCTCTGGATAAAATTTCAAAATATAACCAATGTAATTTTCTGAGATTATATGTATGACAATAAGAAAATGAAGGGATTCAAAGGTGATTCTAAGACTTTTTGCCTTAAAAACTGGAAAGATGGAGTTGCCACCTCATTATGTAGAGAAGACTTTGGGTGGGAAAGTTTTGGAGGGTAAATAAGTAATAATATCACATGCCATTCTGAACCAGCTAGTTACAATTTTGCTCAGAAGAAAGGCAAAACCAATATTTTATGGTTATTGCTATGTCTTATGATATAATAGATAAATTTAAAGGCTCTTTTATTTTTTGCTTTAGTTTTCTATCTTTGTCTCTCTCTTTCTCTCTCTCTATCTAAATTTGGATTCATTCCAGTTTTTATTTTAACTTCCACTGGAATTTTTCCCATTCAAGTTTATTTCTGTTTTTCATCCTCAGGATACCTTGGTCTCACCCATCACCACTTCCACTGCTTTTCAGTGAGAATCTTTCTCAAATGTAATCCACACAACTAGTTTTTGTCTCTGTCAGCTTAAGTTAAATATACTGTAAAAATAAGCAACCCCAAAATCTCAGTGACTTAAATCAACATAATATATTTCTCACTCAAGTGACATATTTATGATGTTTTGATTGATCTTTGCTCCATGGCCTCTTTGCTCCAAAATCTTGACTGATGGAACAGACTCTGTCGGAAACATTGATAATCTTATAGAAGAAGAAAGACACGTGGGGAGCCATGTTTCCGATCAGAAGTGGCACACATGATGACTTTTCACATTTCATTGATTTAAGCAGCTCATGTGAATGGGCCTGACATAAATGAAAAGAAATGTAATCAATTTGTTTTATTCATATCTCTTCAGCTTGGTGATAGAGGACTGGGTGTTTAAATGCCATTCTTCCAACCTTGGATATCCCCTGACTTTATCTTCTTCTCCAAGTGTCTATGCAGCTAATTACATGGCAGTCCTTTAGAACACAGATGTTATAGCAATAAAGGGATACACTCATAGAACTGAGCATGTTTATTTGCAAGGACACTTTAGGTTACTCTTTAATTTTATTCTTAAATTTGATCTAATATAACTGGTAGCAAAGTATCACCTTGAGCAAGGCAGTCTTAAACACACTCAAGTACTATTAAAAAAGTTGTTGAATCAAGTCTCAAATATTCCTTTTTCTTCAAGGTGGTTTTAATAACACGTAGTAGAAAAATGTGTGTATCAATATATGTCACATTTGCCATCAGAAAGCATTCTAGGCAAGTGACTGGTGGCATAGTATAGCCCCTCTTTGTTTTTTACTTGATACTAATATTAAATTAGTCTGCATTCCATTCATTCACCCCAAAAATTTTATTGATATCCAATTATGTCCCAGGGCTTTGTGCAAGGCATAAAGGAATATTTGGTTTTCCTGAACAAACTTGAAGTCTAGTGGCAAGATATTTATTAAGCAAATAATTTTACAGATAACCAACAATTATTATAAAGAAGATGCTCAGCCTACTAGTTGGTAACTCTGATGATAAACAGATTGCTTATGGGTGACTGTAAGCCAGAAACTTTGGAGAAGGCAATGGCACCCCACTCCAGTACTCTTGCCTGGAAAATCCCATGGACGGAGGAGCCTGGAAGGCTGCAGTCCTTGGGGTCGCTGACGGTCAGACACGACTGAGCGACTTCACTTTCACTTTTCACTTTCATGCATTGGAGAAGGAAATGGCAACCCACTCCAGTGTTCTTGCCTGGAGAATCCCAGGGATGGGGGAGCCTTATGGGCTGCTGTCCATTGGGTCGCACAGAGTCAGAACCGACTGAAGCGACTTAGCAGCAGCAGCAGCAAGCCAGAAACTTACAAAGTAAAATGAAACATGTAAAAGAAACTAAGTTTCTTATGAATACTCTATAATACACAGAATTTGGAGACAGATTCTCCAGAGAATTTATCTACATAAAGAGATGCTTCCCAGGTGGCGCTAGTGGTAAAGTACCTGCTTGCCAATGCAGGAGACAAAAGATATGGGGTTCAATCCCCTGGAAGATTCCACGGAGGAGAGCATAGCAACCCACTCCAGTGTTCTTGCCTGGTGAATCCCACAGACAAAGGAGCCTGGTGGGCTGCAGTTCGAGGGGTTGCAAAGAGGTGGACAGGACTGAAGTGACTTAGCACTTAGCACAAAGAGGTATATCATAAAGCTGACACTTCAGAGGCAGTTCTGGTAGTGTGTTAAATGCAAAAATTATGCACTTAATTAGTACCAAAGCAAATGGCAATGTTGGTACAACATTTAAAGCAAAAGATAAAAATGGTCTTTCTGCTGTCTAACATGTATGAGTTAAAAATAGCTAGTGGGAAGCTGCTATATAACACAGGGAGCCTAGCCTGGTGCTCTATGATGACTAGAAAGTGAAAGTCACTCAGTAGACTCTGCGACCCCATGGACTATACAGCCCATGGAATTCGCCAGGCCAGAATACTAGAGTGGATAGCTAGGGGATCTTCCCAACCCAGGGATCAAACCCAGGTCTCCCACATTGCAGGAAGATTTTTTTTTTTTTTTTTTTTACCAGCTAAGCCACAAGGAAAGCCCAAGAATTTTGGAATGGGTAGCCTATCCCTTCTACAGAGCATCTTCCCAACCCAGGAATCCAACCAGGGTATCCTGCATTGCAGGCAGATTCTTCATCAATTGGGCTATCAGGGAAGCCCCGTGATGACCCAGAGGGGTGGGATTGCTGGTGTAGGGAGGCTCAAGAGGGAAGGGATATACATATACATGTAGTTATAACTGATTTGAGCTGTTGTATGGCAAAAAACCAACACAACATTGTAAAGCAATTGTCCTCCAGTTAAAAAAAATAAAAATAGAAATTTGGAGATTTTTTGTTTGCTTAGTTATCAGGCCCTTTATTCAAATTATTCAAAGATTTACAGAGTTAGGAAGGTTTCCTGAGGAACTGAATATTGTAGGAGACATTTTCATTTCTAGGGGAGTTGTTAATTAACTTGGTTACCTTAAACAAATAACAGCCTTTCTGAGTGTCAGTTTTCTCAAACCTAAAATGAGCAAATGAACTGGATGATCTAAGCAGGAGACCCGGCTACCCACTCCAGCATTCTTGCCTGGAGAATTCCATGAACAGAGGATCCTGGTTCATGGAATTCTCCAGGCAAGAATGCTGGAGTGGGTAGCCATTTCCTTCTTCAGGGGATCTTCCTGACCCAGGGATTGAACCCAGGTCTCCTGCACTGCAGGAAGATTCTCTACAGTTGGAGCGACCAGGGAAGCCCCATACAAAGCAAACCACTGACTTAATCATAATACTAATATTTAGATGAAAGTTTATTAATTTTAAAATGTCCAAAGAGTCAATACAAGGTGATACTGATATGTAAAGTTGTAAGGGTATTATTTGGTATATGTGTATGAATATGTTTATGTGGATATACATATATTTCACTTTTCTACATGCTAAATGTGTATTTCTCATGACTCTACACTTTTCTGCTATAAGAGATTGCTGAGAAGCCCTGTGATGGATAAAAATAAATAAGTTTGTTTTTTGCTAAGAATACCAGGTCCCATCTTTCTCAAAAAAATAATTTAACACTTTGTAATTTGTATATGGTCACTTTCACACATCGCTAAGCCCCAGGATATTTTGAGTCCATCTGTTGAATACTCAGACATCTCCATCAATCACATAGCAGATGCTGTGCAATCAGAACCTTTGGCTCTCTTCCCTGATTTTTGGATGGAAGAGAGGGCCAGTTAGGGGTTTTGGAGACAGCACTTCAATTTCTAGTGGAGGCACTTGCCCATGTAGGGCAGCGACCTGATGCTCTAGTGATATCTACTCAGCCAGGTTTTTTTCCATCCACTTTGGTGCCAGAAGGCTGTGGCCTAGATGGGTCTTTAGCCACTACTCCCAGACCACTCTTTGCATGCCAGACCTTTAGGAATGCTTGTCGATTAAGAAAGCTTCCCAATAGATCTCATCTGTTGTTTAGTTGCTATGTTGTGTCTGACTTTTTGCAACTTCATCAACTGCAGCACCCCAGGCTTCCCTGTTCTTCACTATCTCCTGGAGTTTGCTCAACCTCATGCCATTGAGTCATGATGCCATCCAACCATCTCATCTTCTGTTGCCCCTTTCTCCTCATGCCCTCAATCTCTCCCAGCATCAGGGTCTTTTCCAATGAGTCAGCTCTTTGCATAAAATGCCAAAGTATTGGAGCATCAGCTTCAGCATCGGTCCTTCTGATGAATATTCAGGGTTGATTTCCTTTAGGATTGACTGGTTTGATCCCCTTGCTGTCCAAGGGACTCTCAAGAATCTTCTCCAGCATCACATTTCCAAAGCATCAATTCTCATCTGACTTGTAGCTAAAATTTTAGATTCACCCTCAACTTAGAATTCTAACAAATCCTCCAGAGAACCCAAGTTCTTCCACAGGGATTTGAAATAGCTCCTGGGTATCTGAATTCTGTCAAGAGGCAAGACAAGTTTCCATAGTTCTGCCCATATTCAGTTACTTCAGAAGGTATCTTTTTTGGCTGATAGTTCTGAAGTAGAGGCATGTGTCAAATGTAGGACTAAATGTCTCTATGAATTTTTGAATGTAATTCTCACACATATGCCTTGAAGTAGGTGTTTTTAGTATTCATATTTTTGACAGAAACAGAGTTTTATAGAAACGAAGTCATGTGCTCATGCTCAAGAATGCAAGTAGCATAGTCAGGAACTTAAACCCAGAGCTGTCTAACTTTAAACGTTCCCAGTGTAAGTCCTAGGGCTTCCCTGCTGACTCAGTGGCAAGGAATCCACCTGCCAATGTAAGGTATGTAGTTTCAATCCCTGGTCTGGAAAAACCCCTTGGAGTAGGAAATGGCAACCTACTCCAGTATCCTTGCCTAGGAAACCCCATAGACAGAGGAGCCTGGTGGGCTATAGTCCATGGGGCTACAAAGAATTGGATACAACTGAGTGCCTAACATTTTCTCTGATACTTTCTCCAGTACTTTCAGCAAAGTGAGTCTTGTCTTCCTGTGTGTTCCAGGGATTGTGATGATTATTCTCATGCCAGTCTACCAGACTAGATTGACCGAGAATAGAATATAGATTATCCCTCTACCTGACATATCATACATGCCCAATATGGAAGTGAATGGACTCCTGGAGCAATTATGTTTGTTTTGAGATTTTTCACAGTATTTTTGACAATGTATCACTGAATAACACGTATTTTAGAATCTCAAGGGTGTCTTTGTTGAATGCAAACTTTTAATTTATTTATTTGCTTGGCTTCAGCAGTTCTCAGTGGTGGCATATGGGATCTTCAAGCTTTGTTGTGGCATGCAGGAACTTTTAGTTGCAGAGTGTGGGACCCGTGGGATTGTTTCATTTCAGCATGGGGGAATCTTTAGTTGTAGCATGCAAACTCTTAGCTATGGCATGTAGGATCTAGTTCTCTGACCGGGCCCTCTGCATTGGGAGCACAGAGTGTTAGCCACTGGACTGCCAGGGAAGTTCCATAGAATCTCAAGTTTTAATTGTTCTAAATTTTGTGGGGAGTAAGAAGATAAATGCGAAGACTTTTAAATCTCTAATAGATCTAGATATTTCTAATTGAAATAGGCCCACAAATAGTTCTCTGCCACGTAATCAACTTCATGTAAATTATTAAAAGAGGACTTTCCCGCTGTGTGTCTAGAACCTGCAAAAACAGCATGGTATGTATACCATATGACATGAAATAAATTTACTGTGCCCATTGCCATCTAGCAGGATATTGTCTGAGGCTAGAGGGTGAGATAGAAATGGTAGAAAATTTTTCTGACCAAGAATATCTTTCTTCTTGGATATTAGAAATATCGCAGTGTCCCATAGGGACACACCCTCTGAAGGAATGTTTTAAGAAGTGATTTATCTCTAACGATATCTCCACATCCTCTCTTAATGTTCATCCTTGAGAAACGAGTTTAAGTGTAACAGCCATAGCAAGGCCAAAATATACCATTCCATCTTGAGGTGAGAGGATTATTTGACTAGATCCTTACCTTGCATGCTCAGTTACTCAGTCTTGTCTGACTCTTTGCAACCCCGTGAACTGTAGCCCACCAGGCTCCTCTGTTCGTGAAATTCTTCAGGGAAGAATCCTGGAGTGGGCAGCCATTTCCTTCTCCGGGGGATCTTCCTGACCCAGGGCTTGAACCCACATCTCTTGTGTCTCCTGCAGTGGCAAGTGGATTCTTGATCACTTTTACCACTGCCCCACCTGGGAAGCCTCAGTTCCTTGCCTTATTTGGACTTTATATCTAGAGGCAGCACATGAGTACTTTGATCCCTCAGATAATCCATGTCTTGAAGCTGAAATAATAAGTTAACTTAGTGAAACTGGTATTTTTGACTTTATTAGAAAACAACATGAAGGCATTTTATAACGGTTGGTCATTAATATTAAGAACAGTGAGTGATAGTCTAATTCTGAACTTAAGTTTTCAATATAATATAAATTAGAGGACGTTGATTATTGTGGCTAAGTGATCAATACAAAGTACCAAACAGGGCAATTCATTTTCTGAAAGTCTTTTGGGAGACTGAATTACCTGCTTTTTCTCTCTCCATTGACAATCTCTTTTGTATGGCTTTGCCTTAAGGCAATGATGAAAAATATGTTTACTTTTACAATTTGGTTCATGTAAAGTGCATATTAGAGGAGTTTCAAAACAAGAGTTGTGGGACTTCCCTAGTGGTCCAGTGGTTACGACTCTGCGTTCCCAATTCCAGGGGGCTCGGTTCAAACCCTAAAGTTCATTCAAGTTTTTCTATTCGATGTGATGGAAAAACCCAAATGGACTTCTTGGGCAACCCATTAGATCCTGAGTGCTGCAACTAAGACCTGGTGTAGCCAGAAAAAAGAAACCTGTTGATTTTCTGTCTCATGGTTAAGACTCTATTCACCTTCCCTTTAAAAGTTGGGACTCTCTGCAACTCCATGGACTGTACCC
This sequence comes from Bos indicus x Bos taurus, assembly GCF_003369695.1. Taxonomy (NCBI): domain Eukaryota; kingdom Metazoa; phylum Chordata; class Mammalia; order Artiodactyla; family Bovidae; genus Bos; species Bos indicus x Bos taurus. The sequence goes on from NC_040099.1 coordinate 29,512,249, forward strand.
CGCTAGGATCCTCAGTCCATGGGGATTCTCCAGGCAAGAATACTGGAGTGGGTTGCCATGCCCTCCTCCAGGGGATCATCCTGACCCAGGGATCAAACCTGCATCTCCTGTGTCTCCTGCACTGCAGGAAGATTCTTTACTTGCTGAGCCACTGGGGAAGCCCAATAACATGTATTAATTGATAATAATTTAAGAGACCAAATATTGGTTTTCTAGGCTAGAATTGAAGGAGAATTAGGTAGATTATGTTTTACTCTTGATACAGAAAAACTAACCTAAAAATACTCAAGTGTACAAATAAGCATCTTATCATCTTGAACTGTGGAGAAAGAAATGGCAACCCAGTCCAGTATTCTTGCCTGGAGAATCTCAGGGATGGAAGAGCCTGGTGGGCAGCCATCTATGGGGTTGCACAGAGTCTGACACGACTGAAGCAACTTAGCAGCAGCAGCAGCATCTTGTACTGGAGATTCAAACATGTCATTGAAAATGAAATACTCTGTGAGTAATAGAAATTCTGGCATAGTACGTTAAAGAAGCAAAGGTTCTGTCTCTCACATAGAAATAAACAGTCCAGGGCAAGTCCATTATCATAAGATATAGTTCTTGACATCCATCCTCACCTCATAGTCTCTGGATATCCAGCCATCTTTTCTAGATTTAATTCTGAAATAAGGCAGGTAGGTATTAAGAGAAGAAACCTCCCTTTCCTGTGAGAGACATTTTAGAAATTCTTCTCATGTGCCATTTACCAGGACTTGGTCTCATGGGCCGCATGGCTTGTGGCTGGGTCTACTGCAGAAAGAAAAGTGTGGAAATGGATTAGGAGTCTTCATCACAGCTATAGTAATTAAAACGATGGACCTGGCATAGTGAGAGAAACAATAGAAACTACAGATATTTCTAAGAGCTTGTTGTGTGTCAGGCATTAAACTCAGTGCTTTATATACTTTTTTTTTTCATTTAACATTTAAAATAACTATTTGCAAATGAGGAAAACAAGGGAAGTGTTAAGTAACTCAGCCAGGAGATACACAAGAGTGGCAATACCAGATCTGAACACAGATTACTCCACACTGTATTACTTTGCTAAAGTAACAGTGAATTAATAGAGAAGAATAGAGAGCATATATAATAATTTAACATAAAGTCAAGTTGTCATTTATTCATTAGGCAAAAATGATTATAGAATTTATGATACTAGGATAATTGGTTTTTTATTTGGGAAAAATTCAACCAATATTCTCAACTCACAGCATACAACAAGATTAAAATTATATGCATTTTTAAAAACCTTAAACTACAAAATACTTTAATAAAATGTAAAAGTATTATTAATAATGTATCTACTCTAATACTGACTTAGCAAGGAACTTCTGACCAGATATATGAGGAGTAAAATGCAAATGAAAAATTGATTTGACTTTAAAACTGTTCAAAAAATTAAAAAAAAAAAAGCTGAACTAGCAAAGAGAATTTAAAACAAAATTTCTAGGACAAAATTTAATTTTTCATACATCAAAATTTCATTCCAATCTGAATACACAAAATATTGGCAAAAATCATGAACAGTAAACAGGAAACAGAAACCCAGGAACACATTAAACATGAAAAAATAAGTAATATTTTTTAACCTATCAAAAATTAGCAAAATTAAAAAGCTAATTGCATTTATGTTACAGCATTCTCATGTGTCCATAGGCCTCTTCTAAAAAAGCAACTGAGCAGTATCCCTCAAGCTTTCTTGAAGAAACCACACTGTAACTTAAAACCTTGACCAATTAATCCCTCTTTAGGAATCTATTCTAAGGATTTTGTGAAAGAGAAGTTACAGATTTATTTCCAGCTGTGTTTATGACAGCATTATTTGTAGACACACAGAAAAACTGTATACTATGTAATGACAGCACAAACAGTATAACGTGGGGAAGACGGCACCCTACAGAGCCACAAACTGAGCTCCGTGCTTACTAGCTTTGAGATCCTGAGAAAATTGTCTAACTTTTCTATGTCTCTGTTCTTTATCTGTAAATGGGTATAACGATAGTAATGATGATATCTACTTCATGGAGCTGTCTGAAAGGAAAATATTAATATATGTAACAATACTTAGAAATCTGTACAAAGAAAAGGCTATTGTTTCAGTTATTATAATTATCATTATCATTTTATGACTATTTTTATGGTGTATATATCAGATAGACTTCTATTTAGCAAAGCAAAGGAAAACTGTTCTCAAAATGAATGACATGGAATAGCTCTTAATGAAATGTTAAGAAATATACAAATTATAGAATTACTATTTTCCTTTTTTTTAGCAAAGAAGTTATATTTACAGATTAAAGACCGGAAAAAAATTTGATAAAATGTGAATAGTAGTTGTCTGTGGGATTATAAGTAATGGAATTCACCATATCAGCAGACTAAACAAGAAAAAACTTAGTCATCACAAATAGATACAAAATACATTTTGGTAAAATCAACATTCATTCATAATAATAACTCTCAGCAAACTAGAAGTGAAAATGAAATTCTTATACTTCATCTATGGTATCAATCAAAACATTTACCATTAGCATCATACCTTATAGTTGAAAAACTGAATTTTTCCCCAAAGATAGGAAACAACGCAAGAATGTCTACTCCTACTCCACATTCTACTAGAGGTCCTAGACAGTACAATAATACATGGAAATTTTGTCAAAGGCAAACAGATTAGAAATGAAGACATGAAACTGTATTGATTTACAAATGATGTGACTGTATGTAGTGAATTTCAAAAAATTTATATATGATCAAATTATTTTCAACAAAGGTGCTAAAGCAATTCAATGAATAACTGGTCTTATTTTCAACAAAAGCTGCTGGAATGACTGGGCATCTATAAGCAAAAACATAATTCCTGACCCATACTTCACACAATTTATAAAAATTAACTCAAAATTGATCATAGATCTAAGTCTAAATCTGTAAAACATATACCAGAAGTCATATAAGACATTTTGATTATCCTTTAGGCAAAGGTTTTTTTTTTTTTTAGACAAAAAGCAGAAACTATAAAAGAAAGTATTGATAAATTAATTAGACTTGAAATTGAAATGTTTTAACTCTTTACAAGTCACTAAGGAAAAGAAAGAGACAAGTAGCATAGTTAAAGAAAATATTTGCCCATATTCTGTATTCAGAATATAGAAACAACTCCCACAATGCAAGGATAATAATAACAAATAAAAAGTGAGAAATGAGTTGAAAAGACATTTTATTATAAAACAGCTGTGGATGTCAAATAAGCACAAGAAAAGGTATTTAACATCCAGACATTAGAGAACTCCAAATTTAAACCAAAGATACTGGTACTTATATATATTAGAATGCCTGTATTTAAATAAAATGACAATACAAAATGCTGGCAAGGATGTGCAGCAACAGAAATGCTCGCATATTGCTGGTCAGTTCAGTTCAGTTCAGTAGCTCAGTCGTGTCCGACTCTTTATGGCCCCATGAATCACAGCACGCCAGGCCTCCCTGTCCATCACCAACTGCTGGAGTCCACCCAAACCCATGTCCATTGAGTTGGTGATGCCATCCAATCATCTCATCCTCTGTGGTCCCCTTCTCCTCCTGCCCTCAATCTTTCCCAGCATCAGGGTCTTTTCAAATGCGTCAGCTCTTCGCATCAGGTGGCCAAAATATTGGAGTTTCAGCTTCAACATCAGTCCTTCCAATGAACACCCAGGACTGATCTCCTTTAGGATGGACTGGTTGGACCTCCTTGCAGTCCAAGGGACTCTCAAGAGTCTTCTCCAACACCACAATTCAAAAGCATTCAAAAGCAATTCAGCGCTCAGCTTTCGTTATAGTCCAACTCTCACAACCATACATGACTACTGGAAAAACCATAGCCTTGACTAGACAGACCTTTGTTGGGAAAGTAATGTCTCTGCTTTTCAATATGCTGTCTAGGTTGGTCATAAGTTTCTTTCCAAGGAGTAAGCGTCTTTTAACTTCATAGCGGCAATGACCATCTGCACTGATTTTGGAGCCCAGAAAAATAGAGTCAGCCACTGTTCTCATTGTTTCCCCATCAATTTACCATGAAGTGATGGGACTGGATGCCATGATCTTAGTTTTCTGAATGTTGAGCTTCAAGCCAACTTTTTCACTCTTCTCTTTCACCTTCATCAAGAGACTAGTTCTTCTTCACTTTCTGCCATAAGGGTGGTGTCATCTGCCTATCTGATGTTATTGATATTTCTCCTGGCAAACTTGATTCCAGCTTGTGCTTCTTCCAGCCCAGCGTTTCTCATGATGTACTCTGCATATAAGTTAGATAAGCAGGGTGACTATATGCAGCCTTGACGTACTCCTTTTCCTATTTGGAACCAGTCTGTTGTTCCATGTCCAGTTCTAACTGATGCTTCCTGACCTGCATACAGGTTTCTCAAGAGGCAGGTCAGGTAGTCTGGTATTCCCATCTCTTTCAGAATTTTCCACAGTTTATTGTGACCCACACAGTCAAAGGCTTTGGTATAGTCAATAAAGCAGAAATAGATGTTTTTCTGGAACTCTCTTGCTTTTTCGATGATCCAGCGGATGTTGGCAATTTGATCTCTGGTTCCTCTGCCTTTTCTAAAACCAGCTTGAACATCAGGCATAAATGCTGCAGCCACATTGGAAAACTGTTTGGCAGTTTCTTCAAAAGTTAAACACACACTTACTCTACAACTCAGCGATTTTCCTCCCAGGTTTTTATCCAAGAGAAACTTATGCACAAGTCCTCAAGAAAAGCTTATGCAAACATTCATAGCAGCTGTAGTCAAAATACCCCCAAACCGGAAACAATTCAAATACCATCGGCTGATGAATGCAGAAACAAATTGTGCTACATTCATGGTATGGAGTGTAAAAAGCTATAAGAAAAAAAAGAAAAAATGTATCCTACCAATATACCGAACATCATGGTTGAATCTCAAAAGCATATGCAAAGTGAAGAGAAGCCAGACTGAAAAAGCCAAAATACTACATAAATCCATTGTATGCCTTTCTGGAAAAGAGAAAACTTAGGTACAAGGAAACCGGCCTGGGGTTTCCAGGAGGTGGGCATAGAAGGAGATGGTCAGCTATGAAGTTCATAGGGAAATTTTTGATATGATTGAAATATTTTATATCTTGGTTGTTGTGGTGGTTATTTGACTGAATACATTGTCAAATCGTAAGAACTATACACCTAAAAGGAATTAGTTTTATTGTATGTCCATTCTACCTCAATAAAACTGACTCAAAACCAATATTAACAGACAGAATTGGTGACTATGGAAGCATTCAGAACCTATGAAGACCCCTAAGACCTCAGTAGCATTCAATTCTTTCCAGTAATTATTCCTTGTTCTTTCAACAACACCTCCTCGTGACTGAAAGTATTGGGGATAGTGGATTATTAAGTAAAGAGAGGTTTATTTAGTGTTAAAACTCCAGCATCTGAAATAGATCTTTTGATCTCCTTTACCACAGGGTCAAGGACTTTGAGCCTTATTTCTTTTTTATTTAGTGCCTAGTACATGCTGGAGAAATGTGTCTTAGGTTGAATAAAATTGGGAAGGGATAGTCAGGGAGTTAGAGATGGACATGTACACACTGCTTCATTTAAAATGGATGACCAGCAAGTACCTACTGTATAGCACATGGAACTCTGCTCAATATTATGTGGCAGCCTGGATGGGAGGAGAGTTGGTGGGAGAGTGGATACCTGCCTGAGTACCTTCATTGTTCACCTGGAACTATTACAATATTCAGTTCAGTTCAGTTCAGTCACTCAGTCATGTCTGACTCTTTGCAACCCCATGAATCGCATATTAATTGACTATTTGCTAAGTCGCTTTAGTCGTGTCTGACTCTGTGTGACCCCATGGACAGCAGCCCACCAGGCTCCCCTGTCCCTGGAATTCTCCAGGCAAGAACACTGGAGTGGGTTTCCATTTCCTTCTCCAATGCATGAAAGTGAAAAGTGAAAGTGAAGTTGCTCAGTCATGTCCGAGTCCCAGCGACCCCAGGGACTGCAGCCTACCAGGCTCCTCTGTCCATGGGATTTTCCAGGCAAGAAGAGTACTGGAGTGGGGTGCCATTGCCTTCTCCGATTAATTGACTATACCCCAATACAAAATAAAAGTTTTTTAAAAATTGAGAAAAATCCTCTGAAGTGGTAAATTTTGCACCATCATTCATCTCTGTTTACCCAATAATCCTAGATCTGAACATTTTCCTGTTTCTGTGTGTTAGTCAGTCAGTCGTGTCCAACTCTTTGCAACCCCATAGACTGTAGCCCACCAGGCTCCTCTGTCCATGGGATTCTCCAGGCAAGAATACTGGAGTGGGCTGCCATGCCTTCCTCCGGGGAATCTTCCCAACCCAGGGATCAAACCCACGTCTCTTATGTTTCCTGCATTGGCAAGCATGTTCTTTAGCACCATGTGGTTCATTAGCACCATCTGGGAAGCCCATATTCAATATAAAACATGGATCCTTTTTTTTTTTTTTACTATTAATATATTCTTTTAATCTACCTTTTTGTTAAGTAGTGCAGCAAAAGGCATCTTCATTTTAACATGTGGTGTAGTTATAATGCCCATTTAACTTACTAGATATGCCCAAAACACTTCTTCACTGATTCTGTAGCAGTCTATGAATTCATAATCACCTTGAACATTTTGACATAAGCAAAGCAAGAACTGAAGGAAAGAGACCCAACAAAAGTGAAACAGAATGCTGTGTATGCCTATCTCAGACTTTCAAAAATGGCGTGTCTTCTGTGGTCTGTGAGAGCCCAGGAAACAGCAACTCTACTGGGGGGATACACAGAGCTGGAACTCGGAATCAAGGTCTCTATGTGGATGGCAGCTGAGACACCAATAAGGACAATAGCGTCTCACTTTCTCAGATTTTGGGCATTGTCATTTTTAGAGATGATTGGGTACATGTTGAAGGCATAGCCACTTTATGCTTCCGCTTTCCAGTGTCTGAGTCTTTTGTTCTTAGGGAACACCTCATGCAATATTTCTAGAGACATCTTCCTTATTTATACAGAAGGAAAGCCTCTGGTCATGAGCAGCATTTAGAAGAGCCCGCCATCCATCTTCGGGGAAGGCCAAAGTGTTCCATCTCAATTGTGTAATGTCCTAGAGGTACCCTGGACAGCACCATCTCTGCTGAAAGCGTCTCTACTTGTAGATTAAAAAATAAGAGTGTGCAGAGGGTCATAATTCTCCTCTGTACCTATTTCTCCCAGTTACAGTAACTTTCTTTGTTTAGCAGAGCAGGAAAATAATATACACAGTGCTCTTGGAAAACATATTGAGCCGTCATCATGAGGCATGTGCTCTCGACAGGGTACCTACTGCTATTGTATGTTCAGGAAGAATGGAGGAGAAGCAGAAGCATCTTTATGTGTAACTGTCTGCCCTGTTAGAAGTAGTTCACAGAAAAGCAGCCCCTCGTCTTGGGGGAAGGGCAACAGCATCCTGTTTCTGACCTCAGAGTCCAGTGATGTGGTAACTGAAAGTGAGGGTCACTCAGTCGTGTCCGACTCTTTGCTACCCCATGAAATATACAGTTCATGGAATTCTCCAGGACAGAATACTGAAGCACGTAGCCTCTCCCTTCTCCAGGGGATCATCCCAAGCCAGGGATCAAACCCAGGTCTCCCACATGGCAGGCGGATTCTTTACCAGCTGAGCTATCAGGGATGTACACGCTATCTTGTTTGCTTACCATGCCAACTACAGTTGGTAATGCAGCGACCATGATCCTTAATGATCAGAGTTCATTTTTGTCCTCCTGGACATGGAACAACAGACTGGTTCCAAAGAGGAAAAGGAGTACATCAGGCTGTATATTGTCACCCTGCTTATTTAACTTATATGCAGAGCACATCAAGCAAAATGCTGGACTGGATGAAGCACAAGCTGGAATCAAGATTGCTGGGAGAAATATCAATAACCTCAGATATGCAGATGACACTACCCTTATGTCAAAAAGTGAAGAAGAACTGAAGAACCTCTTGATGAAAGTGAAAGACGAAACTGAAAAAGTTGCCTTAAAACTCAACATTCAGAAAACTAAGGAAACTAAGTGACAGCATCTAGTCCCATCAGTTCAGTTCAGTTCAGTCGCTTAGTCGTGTCCGACTCTTTGTGACCCCATGAATCGCAGCACGCCAGGCCTCCCTGTCCATCACCAACTCCCAGAGTTTACTCAAACTCATGCCCATTGAGTCAGTGATGCCATCCAGCCATCTCATCTTCTGTCATCCCCTTCTCCTCCTGCCTCCAATCCCTCCCAGCATCAGGGTCTTTTCCAATGAGTCAACTCTTCGCATGAGGTGGCCAAAGTATTGGAGTTTCAGCTTCAGCATCAGTCCTTCCAATGAACACCCAGGACTGATCTGATCATATATATATATATATATATATATATATATATATATATATATATATTTAGTTCAGTTCAGCAAATTTGTTCAGTATATAATATGTATATTATATACATATAAAAGTCATATATTCATAAAATGGATTTATATACATATGATCTATATGAATACATATATGAATCTTGGGAATTTCTATTTTGTAAAAATTTTTGAAATGACCAGGTTTGAGCACACTTAGGGTTTCCCTGGTGGCTCAGATGATAAACATTTTGCCTGCTAGGCAGGAAACCAAAATCCATGGAGATTCCCGGGTGGCACCAGTGATAAAGAACCTTCCCGCCAATGCAGGAGACATGAGGCACGGATTCAGTCCCTGGGACAGCGAGATCCCGTGGAGAAAGAAATGGCAACCCACCCCAGTACTCTTGCCTGGAGAATTCCATGGACAGAGGACCCTGGCAGTCCTTAGGGTCGCAAAGAGTCGGACATGACTGAAGCAACTTAGCAGGCAGGTGAAAGCACACATGTGAAATCCCCAGTGAGCCCTATTTTAAGTAAGTCACAGACTCTAGGGCATGGATTCTGATGGGCAGACAGTTGTGGGGATCCTCTCATTAGGATAAGAAAGGTTAGCCAGGCTGCCTATTCCCAACCCCGTTCTCACACATGAATTTTGTCAGTCTGATATAAGATATCTAATTGAATTTTTTTTCTTTAGATTTATGTCCACCACTCCATGTTACCTTAATCACCATAGTTATGGGTTTGAAGATGGCCTGATAGCTCAGATGGTTAAGAATCTTCCTGCAATGCGGGAGATGTGGGTTCAATCCTTGGGTCGGGAGGATCACCTGGAGAAAGGAACAGTTACTCACTCCAGGGTTCTTGCCTAGAAAATCCCAGGGACAGAGGAGTCTGGTGGGCTACAGTCCATGGGGTCGCAAAGAGTTGGACATGACTGAGTGACTGACACTTTCACTTTCATACACTTGAAACTAAAATCGTGAAAATACACTTGACTTGCTATCCTGCTTCTCCCGCTCACCCATCTTAACAAAAACATAACCTTATAGCCCATTGCTTTAGTCAGAAATGTAGAGGTTTTCTATGATTTCTTGCCTTCCATTACTCTTCAATTTAATTTGTAACCAAGTCCTATTGATCCTACCTCCTGAACACTTCCCAAATCTATGCTTCTCCCTTTATTTATTTTCTAAGAACAAGCTTGGAGAAGGCAATGGCAACCCACTCCAGTACTCTTGCCTGGCAAATCCCATGGACGGAGGAGCCTGGTAGGCTACAGTCCATGGGGTCACTAAGAGTCGGACACGACTGAGCGACTTCACTTTCACTTTTCACTTTCATGCATTGGAGAAGCAAATGGCAACCCACTCCAGTGTTCTTGCCTGGAGAATCCCAGGGATGGGGGAGCCTGGTGGGCTGCCGACTCTGTGGTCGCGCAGAGTCAGACACGACTGAATCGACTTAGCAGCAGCAACAGCAAGAACAAGCTTAATGAACTTTTTACTGCATCAAATCTGAAAACTTGGAATGTACAGCTTGGTGACAATAGTTAACAGAAATGTATGCTTGAGAGTTGCTAAGATAATAGATCATAAGAATTCTTATCTCCCTTTACACACACACACATTGTTACTATTGGTGGTGATGAACATTAATCAGACTTGTGATCATTTAGCACTATATACAAATAGCAAATCATTATATCATATATCTAAATTCACATGTTATGTGTCAATGATAGCTTTTTTCAAATGTTTTTTATTGTGGTAACGGTCACATAAAATAAAACATGCTATTTTAACCACACTTAACTGTAGAGTTCAGTGGCACTAAGTACATTCACATTGTTGTGGACTTTCAGACATCATCCACCTTCCGAATTTTTCACCTTCCTAAACTGAAACGCTGTCCACATTTAACACTGTCTCCTTACCCCCACTCCCCATCCCTCAGTGCACATTCTGACTCTATGAATTTGACTAGTCTAGGTACCTTGTATAAGTGGAATCAAACAGTATTTGTCTGTACCTAATGTATGTTGTGCCTGGAAAATCCCATGGACGGAGGAGCCTGGTGGGCTGCAGTCCATGGGGTTGCGAAGAGTCAGACATGACTGAGCGACTTCACTTTCACTTTTCACTTTCATGCATTGGAGAAGCAAATGGCAACCCACTCCAGTGTTCTTGCCTGGAGAATCCCAGGGATGGGGGAGCCTGGTGGGCTGCCGTCTATGGGGTCGCACAGAGTCGGACACAACTGAAGCGACTTAGCAGCAGCAGCAGCAATGTATGTTGGAATGCATTTTTAAGGTGAACTTAATGTATGTCCTACAAACAGATTGTATCTTTTTCTTTCATTATCAATCCTATTGCAAACCTTCATCATCTCTTTCCCAGATTCTGCAATAGCTGTGTAACTGGTCTCCCAGGCTCCAATCCACATCCCACCACAACCCATTTTCTATTCAGCAATAGTCATCCACAAAAATACTCTCTAGATATTTCCCATCAGATTTAAAATATCTCCAGTCTTCTTAGCCCAGCTTATGAGTCTCTCCAAAATTTGGCCCCGCCTTAGCCATCTGTCCTCATCTCATCTCCCTCCTCTGTTCACCCATAGGTACAGACTGGCTTTCCTTCAGTTCCCCGAGGGCACCCAACTCATTCTTGCCTCAGGAAGTGTCTGTCTTCTAACTATGTGTTACCCCTCTGCCCTTTTTAGTTCTTGACTTGAATGTCACCTTCAGAGTGTTTCATGAAAGATTATCTATTGTGTAACTGTTTTCTCAGCTTCTAGAACAAAGAATGACAAAAAGGTAGATTCCAGAATACTGATGGAGCTAAACCTATGCAGATGAGAACACTGATACCTGAAGAAATAAAATTACTCTCAAACAGTGAATGGCACATGGGGAATACCATTTCAGATCCCAGTGCTCCTGACTGCTTTATTCCCCTGCTAGAATTAGACTCTTGACTTTTTGCTATGCCTGTGTTGTCCTCCCTTCAAAACCAACCAGCTAAGAACTCCTTTGATGTCATTACTTGGAAAACCTTTACTGGTTCTCCATTGCCTATAACTTTCTAGCATTTAAAGTCCTTACACTGAATTCATTTCATCTATGAAATATTTTTTCCACTGCCATATAGAATTCCTGTCCTCTTGTAGCCAGTGTTTGCCATGTTAAAAATTCCTCTATTTTTTGCTTTTACCTCTCATCTTTAGAATTCTGTTCACATTTCTGGGTTTTCCCCCCACTGATGTGATACTAATTCATTCATTAGATATTCACAGAGGGTCAACTCAGTGTTAGTCATTGCTCAGATTCAAAACCCTCCCCTGAGCCACAGCATTAGTAAAGGTTGTGTTCTAGAACTTTCCAAATGCACACTTGTTTGGGTACAATGCCCTTGATGGTAGCTCCTGCTGAGCCACTGTTCTAATGATTCAAACTCTAGTTTCATAAATCAGGAGCTCCCTTTTGACTCTGATTTTTAAGTTTTCTAGAAAATGAGTGGCAAATGATATAAATCCTACTGCAAAGTTAATATGAGCCTGAAATTATTCTCCTTTCGTTCTATCAAAGTTTGTAGTGAGTGAATTAAAAAGAAATGAAAGAAAACTAGGTGCTCTCAAACTTCATCTGTAGAAGCCCACTGCCATGTTGAGGCAAACTTTAAGAAATATATACTTTTAATGAAGTCCCATTAAAAACAGATATACTGTGCAGGATAGCTTTTATATATTTCTTTTCACATCATTTCTGATTTCCCAAGGTACTTGTGTTCACAGAAGCCCTCCTTTTCCTATCAGCCTGCTTCTCCTGCCAAATGCATTCGCTGAGGCCACAAGGCAAAGATTTAGAGAAAATGTCACAATGGAAGCAAAATGATGCCTCTAAAACAGTGCTGTAATTTTGAATCATAGACTAGGAGCACACTGATATGAAAAGAGAGTTTGCTTCCATTATAATTGAGGAAACTATGTTGAGTAATATAAAGCAAAGAGAAGAAAAGAAAAAGAAGGAATAATACATAACCTCCAATTATTTTTTTTTTTAATGTTAGTGATCAGAATTTGGTCACTTGTGACACTGCTGGAACATTCCTTCCATCATTTCAAAGAAACTATGACTTTGAATTCTAAACCAAAAATGGTGGCCCTGAAACTTATTCCCATGCTGCAGGGGTAGCTGGTTTAGTCACCTGCTTCTTCACATGAGGACTAGATTTCTCTACTGAAACTGGAGGCACAGGGTGTAATTCTGGTGGCTGACTCCTCAAAAATAAGAATCACCTTGAGTCCTCCTAGGAGTTTTAACTTCTAGAAATTACAGCTAGAAATACCAGATGATGCATCTCCTGATTTTCTAATAGTGCTTACTGCCTAAACTTGGTCATTTTTATTTACCTTTCTATGGTTTATTTTTTTCTATCCATTAAGTTAAACAATACCTGTATTATATGACTAACGTAAGAATTAAATGAGTACTAGGACAGTCCTCATCACTGCCTTCTCACTCTAAAGTTCACCATTTTCTTTTGACATAAATATCTTCTTTGAAGATAGGATGGTATTCCTGAAATTCTGTCTCTACATCTTCTTGTATGTATTCATTTTTTTGGTTGATATAATCACTTGCTTCCTGAGATTTCTATTTATTGCTTCCTGATCCCCTACTCTTGCATAAATATCCCCTGTTTGTTTATTGCTAGATTTCCCAGATATAACCTGCTTGCCTTTTAGAACTTCTTTCATTTATTTATTCATTCATCCCACAATTATCTAATGTCCAGCTGCTCTATGCCAGGGACTAGGCAAGGCCCTGTGAATAACAAGACAAAAAATGGAACTCCCTATGTTGAAGGGGAAATTCTGTTAATTATGATAGATCAGGGCTAGATAGATCACAGCTAGATAGGTTAGTAGGAAGTTTCTAGTGGAGCCCTGAAACAGAAAGTAACACAGTTCGGAGGAATTATGAAAAAGTTCTGCTCGTCATCTGGGTATTCCAAAGGAGACTAAGACAAAGGCTTAAACATTGGTTCCCGGATGAACAAGAGAGAAGTGTGGCAGATGGGACATGGAAGTGAGAAAGCCAATAAGCAGTGTGTTGATGGATGGACTGTGGGTGACCGAAGCTCACTCTGAAGAACCTTATAGAATTCAGCTCAGAATTTTCCCACAAGGAAATGGGAAAGCTGGGAATATTTTTCTACCAATTGTATACCTCTTTGGTTGAAGAGTGTTTTCTGGGTGTTGAATACCTGCCTTGAACTTCAACTGAAAAAGCTAACCTAGGACCAAAGAAAGCCCTCAGGCAGAGAAGCAAAAAAAAAAAAAGGCAGGTGTCTTCAGTGGGTGCTATCAGAGTATATGCAAACTGTTCACTGGGGCTATAAATGTACATGGAAAGGAGCTGAGAGGACAGAGGACAGGGCTGACACAGAATCTGCTGCACAATTCTAATTTTTCAAAGTTCCATCCTTTAATTGCTGTTCTCTAGTTGCTCACCTAACCACTGCTCCAATCTTACTTGAATCTCAGCTCTTACAGAAACAGCTATTTTGTTCTAAACAAGCACACATTGTAGAAGATATCTTGCCTTGCATTTCTTACCTATAGTTGGTCTTAGCCATAGATATCAGGATTTTCCCCAGCAGAATCAAAGTTTGTGTGCTTTAAGATGGCTGGAATGAAAGATGGCTTCCCATTATATCTCTCTGCTCCAATAGACATTAACTGGTGGGTCTTTATACTCGGGAGTAGGCAAGACGTAATGTGACTTTCTTTACTCATTAATCGAGATAAAACTTTTCTCTGGCCTGAAAGTCTTTTATGAATTGTGCTACTTTTCCTAAAGTGAAAAAATTATGTACAGATATTTTTGAAACTGTTTCATTTGTATCACATGATTCCTGATTACAGATACCCAAAATATGGTGAATTCTATGAAGGCAGTGACCTTTGCCTTCCAGCCAACCTCTTTACCTTATCCTTTTATTACTATCAAAGTTATTTTTCTAAAGCAAGTCCAAAAATAGCATTCCCTTCCTGATAAATTTTCACCAGCAAGCTCAGACTTTGGCATGGTATTCAAAATCTTTAAGAGTCTGGTTTCATCTTTTGATTTTGAATACTTTTTTAAATACTGAAACATATACCATTTTATATATCTAAACATATTCATGGCCATTTCCAAAATTCTATCCCAAAGATATGCTGCCAGTATTGTTAGAAAAGTACCCACACAAGGCCATTTGTTGTAGCCCTATTGGTAATAGCAAAGTCTGCGAACAATCCGACTTATCATCAGTAGGAAACCAGTAGTTGAATGACAGTGTTGCAATTACACAGCGAAATGTTAAGCAGCTATAAAAGGGAATGAAATGTTAGTTTTTATATTCTATGGAATAATCATAGGTTATATCACAGAGTAAGTATATATACTCAAACTTTAGCATCTCTAGGAGGTTACACTTGTTTGATAAGATGGAATACCTGATATGTTTTACTGGAGTTCTTAGACAAGATCCAAGTTTCTCTACTTCAGATATTATGGTATCTAACAAAAATGCTTGATTCCCTTTACTGTTTAGCAAGTTAGATGCTTGGAAAAATATCTGATCACTTCTAAACCATTGGATCATCAGGCTGATATTATTGGTATAACAGCAGTACATTTTGTCTCTGGGACTTTAGCTTCTCATTTATTAATATTGTTTCTACCTTTCATATAATCTTGTCAGTTAGTACCCTGGCTCAGTAGCATTCATTGAGCATTGCATCAATCCATTTGAACTTACTGAGTATCAGATGTAGCAGAGAAAGCTAGATGTTTTCCAATATCATTCTTAGCAAAATAATTTATAGCTGTGTTATGAAAACCCAGTAAAAGATTCCATTTCTTATACTCCTGTTAAGCTACATGTGGTCGTGTGACTAAGTGCTGCCCATTGGGATGTGCATGTATTTTCCAGTGCAGTTTCTGGGTTGTACACTTCAAAGGAAGAAGCATGCCTGACGCCTCCAGTGACCCCTTCCCATGGGCCATAGTGTGGATATATTGACAGTAGCTGGGATGCCCATTTTGAGCAGTGAAATGCAAACTCTGAACTGAGAATGACATAGCAACAAGATGGAAGGGGTGTGGGTCTCTGTTGATTGTGGTACCTCCTACTGGCCTTGGATGACTGAGCCAGACTTTTATGGAAGAAAAAAATAACTTCCTCTTCTATCAGTTCAGTTCAGTTCAGTCGCTCAGTCGTGTCCGACTCTCTGCAACCCTGTGAATCGCAGCACGCCAGGCCTCCCTGTCCATCACCAACTCCTGGAGTTCACCCAGACTCATGTCCATCGAGTCAGTGATGCCATCCAGCCATCTCATCCTCTGTCGTCCCCTTCTCCTCTTGCCCCCAATCCCTCCCAGCATCAGAGTCTTTTCCAGTGAGTCAACTCTTCACATGTACTGGAGTTTCAGCTTAAGCATCATTCCTTCCAAAGAAATCCCAGGGCTGATCTCCTTCAGAATGGACTGGTTGGATCTCCTTGCAGTCCAAGGGACTCTCAAGAGTCTTCTCCAACACCACAGTTCAAAAGCATCAATTCTTTGGCGCTCAGCCTTCTTCACAGTCCAACTCTCACATCCATGCATGACCACAGGAAAAACCATAGCCTTGACTAGACAGACCGTTGTTGGCAAAGTAATGTCTCTGCTTTTGAATATGCTATTCAGGTTGGTCATAACTTTCCTTCCAAGGAGTAAGCGTCTTTTAATTTCATGGCTGCAGTCACCATCTGCAGTGATTTTGGAGCCCAGAAAAATTAAGTCTGACACTGTTTCCACTGTTTCCCCATTTATTTCCCGTGAAGTGATGGGATCAGATGCCATGATCTTCGTTTTCTGAATGTTGAGCTTTAAGCCAACTTTTTCACTCTCCACTTTCACTTTCATCAAGAGGCTTTTGAGTTCCTCTTCACTTTCTGCCATAAGGGTGGTGTCATCTGCATATCTGAGGTTATTGATATTTTTCCCAGCAATCTTGATTCCAGCTTATGCTTCTTCCAGTCCAGCGTTTCTCATGATGTACTCTGCATATAAGTTAAATAAGCAGGGTGACAATATACAGACTTGACGTACTCCTTTTCCTATTTGGAACCAGTCTGTTGTTCCATGTCCAGTTCTAACTGTTGCTTCCTGACCTGCATACAAATTTCTCAAGAGGCAGATCAGGTGGTCTGGTATTCCCATCTCTTTCAGAATTTTCCATAGTTTATTGTGATCCACACAGTCAAAGGCTTTGGCATAGTCAATAAAGCAAAAATAGATGTTTTTCTGGAACAGTCTTGCTTTTTCCATGATCCAGCGGATATTGGCAATTTGATCTCTGGTTCCTCTGCCTTTTCTAAAACCAGTTTGAACATTAGGAAGTTCACGGTTCACATATTGCTGAAGCCTGGCTTGGAGAATTTTGAGCATTACTTTACTAGCATGTGAGATGAGTGCAATTGTGAGGTAGTTTGAGCATTCTTTGGCATTGCCTTTCTCTACAAACTGCCATTATTACGATCTCTCTCTTAACAGAAATCAAACTTTCACCCTAATACATTAAGAAATAACTTAGATTCTGGGAGGAATAAAGGCAATTTGTTAGTTCTCAGCACTCTTCACAATGGCTTAGTTTTTTTTTTTTCACTATCTTTTTAATGTTTATTTTAATTTATTTTGTCTTAGTTGTGGCATACACGATCTTCAGTTGCAGCATGAGGGATCTGTGGCATGTGGGATCTAGTTCCCTGCTCAGGGATCAGACCTGCCCTACCTTCCCCCCCACCCTTGGGAGCACAAAGTCTTGGCCACTGGACCACCAGAGAAGTCCCCAGCGGCTTAGGTTTTTTGAAGTAGAGACTAAAAGTTTAAATAGTTTCATAGTTTGAATATCTGTGCTGATAGAAATTGATTATATCTATAATTCTAACATGTTTTTTGCCCTTGTGCTCTTAATCTTTCATAGTTTGCTCTCAAAACTGTAAAGCAAATTGAGCTGAGAAACAATGTATCAAACAGTAGCGGTTGAAGCAATTTACGGACACCAGTTTTAATATCAATTTTATAGTGATATTGCCAAATGTCAGAAGAGCAAAATGAAATCCAGTGTAAACCTTGCCCTAAAAATAATTGTCTAAAATGTTTAAGTTCAAAGAATATGTGGGTAACCTGAGGCCTTAACCATACTTAAAAATTGGAAACGGCAGTTGTAATATGAGGGGAGAAAAGTGTGTGTAATTTTCAGACTGTGAGAAAGCAATTATTTTCTTGGGTCAGAAAAATTGCACTAGGTAATTTTTCATCCCTGTTTTTCAAGCTAATAGCTTCCAGGTTCTTTTAACAAGCCACCTAACTTTCAAGATATCTGGCATCAAAATAGTTTCATATTTTAATGCTCAGTAAAGAGTCAAATGCTTGACAACTGTGGAACTCAGGAATGTGTATCTAAAGTATTTTAAGAATAAGAGGGAGTTATGAACAATTCAGCTGTGAGACAGCATTTCTCAAGGTAAAGATCAAGGATCACCAGAGTCAGAAGCTCTAAGACTGAGTACTAAGAAGTGAAATATTTTAGAGGCTCCCCAGGAGATCTGTTTACACACAGAAGTCAAAAACCAATGATTAACTGTATAAATGTACAAAGGCAAAGTATGATATCTATAGTTACCATTTATCAAATATCTATTACATATCAACTTTGCTCTCATGAGATTTCATTTAATCCTAACACTTCTAAAAGATAGACAAGAATTCACTGTTTTACAAATTTGTAACTTGAGAGATAGAAACCTTGAGTAATCGCGGAGTCAGGCTTTGGACCGATGTTGATTCTCACTGCGATATACACAGGCATTTAATGTTGCTTAGGTTTAATAGTGATGCAGCTGATATAGTGATCAGAGGCTTATGAAAACTATTTAATCACTGAGTGCTCAAAATCTCTAATGCTGGGATATGTAGGTTCTTTCAAGATGCAAAGAAGAAGAAGACATAAGGTCCTTCCTCAGTGACCTTAAATTTAGTTGGAGAAAGACAACATGTAGAGAATAAAAGTAAAATAACAACACAGGATGGCCCAGAGATGACTCTCCATAATGCTGGCCTTGAGGCTATGGCCAGGATGTACCTAACATAAAGAGTGAGTAAAAGGACTTTCCAGGGAGTTGATATTTAAGATAATCACTTGCATTTGGCAAACCTTCTCTAAGTCACTTATGTTTAAATCATGAACACATTTAAATCATCCTAATCTTTGAGGCCCCCAATTATAATTGTCAGATACAATAGGGTATATCAATCTTGCTTAAGGAATTACATTGCCTTCTCTGCTTGATATTTTGGCAGATCTCAAAGGTGAGTGATCACCTATTCTGTCTCCATGTTTCATAGATGAAGAAACCAAGGTTTGCAATGTAAAGTAATTATCCAAGGTTGTTCAGTGTATCCATCGTAGTTCAATGAAACAAAGTCAACTATTGGTAGGGTTGGAATCTATTCCCAACATCTGCTCATAAATATTTAGTAAGGAAAACCATCTGGGATACATGTTTTTAAATAAAACGCATTCTGAGAGCCTTTTGGGAACACTCAGTGGAAATGTGTTGTATTTTGATATTGCTTCAGATTACATTCAGTATAATACTTTGCCACCTCCAATTTGGAGCACATGACTAAGGGATTTATAGACATGACCAAGGAGGGAGCAGAGATGTCACATCACTGGGCATGCAACACAATTTCAGAGCATCTTTATCCTGAAGAATTCAACATGCTTTGCAAACATAGTTTAATTAAGCTTCACAGCAGGGGAATCTAAGGTGGAAGAGGGTAAGAAAGATTGTAAAAGAGAAGCACGTGAATGCTTAGAAAATGAAATAGATGTGAGGGTGACCTTTCTATGATCATTGCCACTTTATTGATCTCAAAGGTGGGTTAGTTCCCTTCTCGAAGCTGTACACATTGCATTAAAGAAGGTGACCTTTTTCTCAGTTGACACATGTTTTTAAGTCAAATATATGTCCATCTTTGCCTTTAAACATTTTTTCATCCTGTTAACTCAGAAAACAGCTACTGAGAAAGTGCATCAATTGGTACTTTGCTACATACTGTGAATAAAATGAATAAATAGTAAAGATGAGTGGGTTATAGCTCTTAATAACAAGGAAACTACAGTCTAGTAGAGAAATGAAGAAATGTATAAAAACTACTGTTAATGCATAACATAATAAATACAATATTAACTCTATGAAAGAACATTCAAAAATTTATAACAGATGGAATGACTCTAACCAAAGAGAGCTGATTTTTGGCCTTCTGTTAATTCAATTCATAAAGTTGAAATTTAGGAATCTGAGTATTACTGGTTTTACCTAACATGCTTTTTTTTTTCTTTTCTTACAAATGAGTTGAGTAAAGGTGTAGATGACATGACAATAAGAATTATGAATAGTATGAGACTAGGAGGGTTAGAAGAAATAATGAAAGTGAAAGTTGCTCAGTTGGGTCCGACTCTTTGTGACCACAAGAACTATAGAGTCCATGAAATTCTCAGGCCAGAATACTGAAATGGGTAGCCATTCCCTTCTCCAGGGGATCTTCCCCACCCAGAGATCAAACCCAGGTCTCCTACATTACAGGCAGATTCTTTACCAGCTAGCCACAAGGAAATACCAAGAATACTGGAGCTGGCAGCCTATCCCTTCTCCAGGGGATCTTCCCAACCCAGGAATTGAACTTGGATCTCCTGCATTGCAGGTGGATTCTTTGTCACCTGAGCTATCAAGGAAGCCCCAAAGGGGGATGAAAAATCTGAGATCTAAAGCAATATTAATAGTGTGGACAGATGGGCTGCATTTAATAAGAACACAGGTAGTGGAAATTCATTTTTTAGTTCTGTATTTGAATGCAAAAACCAATGCTATAAGTTTATAAAGCTCTACTCACAAAGCTCATTTAGAAAAAAAAAACAAACACTGTAACAACAACAGCTAGGACTCACAGTATTTACACTATGTGCCAAATACTCAACTATATACTTTAAATATAAATATATATTATATATTTAATACTTTAATTAGGTATACATTATATATTTAATACTTTATATTATATGTGTGTGTATGTATATATATATATATATATACTCCTCACAATAGACTATGCCCTGGGCACTAATATTATCTTCATTTTATAAGTGAGGAAATGAAGTATTGCATAAGTTAAGTAATTAACCCAACTTGATTGCTGAGCCAATTATTTGAAGCATGATCTGTTTTGTGACAGATCAAGGCCCCAATTCCCCACTTAATTTTTCAGTTATAATACGTAGGAGTGTTTTCTGGGCACTTAAGTACAAAGTAATGATGATAATAATGCTTTAAGGTGGATTCTGAGCTTCTTTTCAGATCTTTTTGGAGTAAAATACAAATTTGTTGTTGTTGTTTAGTCACTAAGTCGTGTCCAACTTTTCTGTGACCCCATGGACTGTAACCTGTCAAGCTCCTCTGATCCATGGAATTATCTGAGCAAGAATACTGGAGTGGGGTGCCATTTCCTCCAGGGGATCTTTCCGACCCAGGGATCAAACCCTCCTCTCCTGCACTGGCAGGGGATTCTTTACCACTGGAGCCATCTGTATGTGTGCTGGGTGTGTAAACTCAGTCGCTCAGTCATGTCTGACTTTTTGCAACCCCACCTAGGAAGCCCAAAATACAAATTACTTATGCATTATAAACTCTATTTGATCATCTTTCAAAGTAAAAAATGTCATAAAGACATTAATAAAAAATCATTTATTTAATGTTGCATGAATCATTGTAAGGACTGATGTTGACGTTGAAACTCCAATACTTTGACCACTTGATGCGAAGAGCTGACTCATTTGAAAAGACCATGATGCTGGGAAAGATTGAGGGCAGGAGGAGAAGGGGACGACAGAGGATGAGATGGTTGGATGGCATCACTGACTCAATGGACGTGGGTTTGGGTAGACTCCAGCAGTTGGTGATGGACAGGGAGGCCTGGCATGCTGTGGTTCATGGCAAAGAGTTGGACACAACTGAGTGACTGAACTGAAATGAGTTATGTTTTCTAGATATATTTGGTGAGCAGAAAATCTCATATCATTAACATTTTTAATGAAAACCACCCCTGATGGAGTGTGTTGTGAGTTTTGAGTAACCTACATTATTTTTATTTCTGTTAAGTGACCTTGACATTTTAATTGGCTTGCTTTGCATTTTAGAGATTTTGCCTTGCTTTCTATTTGTTCTTCTCTGCATGGAAGGATAAACCTTCTTCTCACTTAAGTCAGTTAACATCAAAATGTATTTTTTACCTTTCCCATTAACAAATAAGGACTCTGCTTAGAGTTACAATAATAAAACAAAATATAGTTTAAAGTAGAATTAAAATCCTCTCCCTGTGACAGCCTAGTCTTTTTCTTTACCTTGGTAAATACAGATGACCCTTGAACAAGGTGGATTTGAATTGCATGGGTCCATTATATGTGGATATTTTTTTCCATAGCAAAATACTAGATTACTATACCACCCCTGATTGGTTGAATCCCTAGTGTGAAACCAACCATGTGTTCAGAGGGTTAATTATAAATTATACATAGAATTTGGACCGTGCCAAGAATCCATGCCTCTAATTCCCCAGTGGTGGCACTTCTAATACCCACCCCCACATGCTGTTCAAGGGTCAACTCTACCAAATATTTTAAATGTTGAACCTAAGTTTCATGTGCATATCTGTTCCTCCATAATGTCTGGCATTGTGTTCCCACTCTTGAGTACATTTAACAAATAATTGTTTAAACATGACCTTGGAAGACAAGTTCAGAAAAATCAGTATAATTTATTTGACATCAAAACACGGACTTAAAAAATACAGTAGACGCCCTGCATATGAACCTTCAAGTTGCGAACTTCCAAAGATATGAACGTGCGTCGACGTGTCCAATCACGTGTAAGTTCAGGTATCTAAAGCACGTTGTCACAAGCCTGCATCCTCTGCAAATGGTTGCGCTTTTGTGTACTTTACTTTACAGTGCCGTATAGAGTACAGCTGAACAATAAGCTTTATTTCAAGCCCAGGATGTCCAGAAGCAGGCATGAAAGCAACATTTATAGCCAATTGTATTAGCTGGGTACCTAGGCTAACACTGTTGGACTTACAAACTAATTGGACTTACAAATGTGCTCTCAGAATTGAATTTTTCCTTATGTAGGAAAAATATGTATGACTGTTTTTAGTATCATAAACTACCAACTTTCAAAGCCCAACTAAAATAGAATACAAAGATTGGGTCTTATAAATAAAAGTAATATCAAATATCCTTTCTATAAAGCCACCTAAAACTAAATTCATATTGAGAGACTCAAAGCTATGTGCATGCATGCTCAGTTGCTGAGTCAAGTCCAACTCTTTGCAACCCCATGGAATGCAGCCCTCCAAGCTCCTCTGTCCATGGGATTTCTCAGGCAAGAATACTGCAGTGGGCTACCATTTCCTCCTCTAGGAGATCTTTCTGACCTACGGATTGAACCTGAGTCTCCTGTGTCTCCTGCATTGGCTGATGAATTCTTTACCACTGAGCCACCTGGGAAGCCCCAACCCAAAGTTGAGCTTTCTAAATTTTGCTTTCAAATGTTCTAGACCCACCATAGCCCTGGAGCTCTCCACAGCTGAGTCTCTTGGGAAAGACAGGGATGCTTATGGGTGTTGGGATAAATTACTGTCTGTCTTTCATCATTTCATCTGCTCTTTAAAACTTATCTCCCTGATGGCTTTGTTTCTCTAAAAGTGTTATATCAGAAGAAGTACAGAAGTCCCATGAGAAAGAAGACATAATTCCCCATGCTGGGTGGAGACTCCCTATAGGACCTTGAAGGAGTGATGACCTGTATCAGTCTATAGCAGTACTCCAGGGAAGTGGCAAGACTTGGAGATTCTAGAAGAATGGTGTGCCTGTGAGGCCAGACTCTGTTTATTCATTCCTAATTCATTCAACAGTTCCCACTGAAGCTTTCTGTGTGCCAAGCACTGGGATAGACACCTGGGATACATCACCAGAGAAATGAAAAATTGCTGCCCTTCAGGAACTCACATATTACCTGGAAAAGAGAGATAATAGACAGTGTTCATCATAAATAAATATCTTATAAAGGATGCTCAAGCAATAATTATCATTTTAAAAAGAGACACGTGTACCCCAATGTTCATCGTAGCACTGTTTATAATAGCCAGGACATGGAAGCAACCTAGATGTCCATCAGCAGATGAATGGATAAGAAAGCTATGGTACATATACACAATGGAGTATTACTCAGCCATTAAAAAGAATACATTTGAATCAGTTCTAATGAGGTGGATGAAACTGGAGCCTATTATACAGAGTGAAGTAAGCCAGAAAGAAAAACACAAATACAGTATACTAATGCATATATATGGAATTTAGAAAGATGGTAACAATAACCCTGTATGCAAGACAGCAAAAGAGACACAGATGTATAGAACAGTCTTTTGGACTCTGTGGGAGAGAGAGTCGGGGGATGATTTGGGAGAATGGCATTGAAACATGTATAATATCATATGTGAAACGAATCGCCAGTCCAGGTTCGATACAGGATGCTCGGGGCTGGTGCACTGGGATGACCCAGAGGGATGGTACGGGGAGGGAGGTGGGAGGGGGGTTCAGGATGGGGAACACATGTACACCCATGGTGGATTCATGTTGATGTATGGCAAAACCAATACAATATTATAAAGTAATTAGCCTTCAATTAAAATAAATAAATTTAAATTTAAAAAAAAAGCAAGGTCAGAGTGATCACTCAGGGATGTGGGGAGGGGGCCTGATAATTTTAAATAGAACCATCAAAATAGGCTTCACGAGGCCTTCATGTCTTTGAAAAGAAGACTTGAAGGAGGCAAGGGCTTAGCTCCTGAGCTGTTTGGAGAATGAATGATCCAGGTAGCCAGAACAACTCATTCAAAGGCCTCAAGGCAGGAAGGGTCCTGACATTTCTGTAGAAGAGAAGGAGGCTAGTATGTGTCGGGGTGGGGAGAGAGTGAATGTATGTTTGTGGGAGAGAGACAGATGCTGGCTGTTAGCCATTGTAAGGATTTTGGCTTTTATTCTGAATGAAAAGGTGAGTTATTGGAGTTTTGACCTGAGCAGTGCCACAATCTTTGTTTTCAAAGGATCACACTAGTTTCTCTGTTAAGAATAGACTGTTTGGGGATAGGATGGCAGGGATGGGGAACTCAAAGGGAAAAAACCATTAGACTGACAAACCAGGGAAGACAGGCTGACAGCTTGAACCATGCCTGCAGCAGTGAAAGCTGAGAAAAATGGCTGGATTGTGGCTGCACAATGAAGGTAGAATCCATAGGATGGCCTCATGGCCTAGGTAGGAGATGAGAGAGAAAGACCACAACTGAGATTAAGAAACCAAAGACTCAAGTTGCAAGCATCTCCGTATCGGGTTAAAAAAATTTCTAGTTTGTAAGCAAATGGGAGTATCTAAAAGGAACACATGATTTCAAAAGGAGGACATCCCTGGTCATCACAGTAGCCTGAAGCTGAAAAGTCTTGTCTCAATTTTTGGGTGCCTCAGAAATCTCTCCAGATTTTCACATGATCTGAGAGAGGACAGGGGAGATTAATAATTTAAGTTGCATGTCCCCATAATCTGTCAGCTGTGCTGTGCTCAGTGAGTCGTAGACTCTCTGGTCCGGTTACAGCTGCTCAAATATGTGCTTACACACATCGTAAGGGTGCAGCTTGTCAAGTTTCCCACAAATTGGACACACCTGTGGAACACGCCCCTCTTAAATAGCGTTGTATACTTCATCCCTCTCTTCCAGTCTCTGCTGTAGTCCAGCACAACCGCTAACCTGCCTTCTCAGATCCTAGCTTGATTTTGTGTGTGTTTCTCTGTCAATTTGATTCCTTTGGCTCAACCTGTGGCTTATAAATCCATCCATTGTGTTGCTTGTGGTTTGCTCATTCTCTCCTGAATTGAAGATTCGCAAACTTTTTTCTACAAAAGGCCAAAGAGTCAATATTTGAGGCTTTGTAGGCCATGTATAGTCTCTGGAACGCATCCTTCCTTGTCTTTGCTATTTGTTTCTTTTTGTTGTTGATGTGGCTTTTACAACCCCTTTAAAAATATGAAAGGTCAAAGGTCAATAATAAAGCGGGCATTGCGTCAGCCTTGATCTGTAGGTCATAGTTTCCCTGTAGGCTGTAGTCTCGTCTGCTGACTGCTAGGCAGAGTATAGCTTCCCAGGTGGCACTAGGGGTAAAGAGCCTGCCTGCCAATGCAGGGGACGTAAGAGATGCAGGATCGATCCCTGGCTGGGGAAGATCCCCTGGAGGAGGGCATGGCAACCCGCTCCAGTATCCTTGTCTGGAAAATCCCATGGACAGGGGAGCCTGGCCGGCAGCAGTCCACAGGGTTACAAAGAGTCAGGACCAAAGTGACTTAGCACACACACGCAGAGTAGACAACTGTGTGTGTGTCTGTCCTGCTCTTGAGGAATGTTTGGGAAGTTTCTAGTCTGGGGCTACCTGTTGGAGCCTGCTAGGGCATGTCTTCTGGTGCACATAGATACACGTTTTTATCGAGAATATACCTGACTGTGGAATTGCTGAGTCATAGGGTATAATTCCGGAGAAGGCAATGGCACCTCACTCCAGTACTCTTGCCTGGAAAATCCCATGGATGCAGGAGCCTGGTGGGCTGCAGTCCATGGGGTCACTAAGAGTCGGACACGACTGAGTGACTTCACTTTCACTTTTCACTTTCATGCCCTGGAGAAGGAAATGGCAACCCACTCCGGTGTTCTTGCCTGGAGAATCCCAGGGACTGGGGAGCCTGGTGGGCTGCCGTCTATGGGGTCGCACAGAGTCGGACATAACTGAAGCGACTTGGCAGCGGCAGCAGCAGCAGGGTATAATTCTGTATGTATATGTATGCATGTGTGTGTCATGTGTATCTGTATTCAACATAATTAGACATTTCCAACCAATCTTTCAAAGAAGCTATACCAATTTACACTGCCAATACTTGGTGTTTTTCATATTTTTTAAAATGTCACCCATCTGATGGATAGGCAGTGGAATTTTACTATGGTTTTATGTATATTTTCTTAATGATTTATCAAATTAAACACCTCTCAGTTTCACGGGCTATTCTGATAAATATAAACTGTTTTTTTTTTTTTTTTTTTTTTGGCCATGACATGTGAGAGCTTTGTTCCCAGACTAAGGATTGAATGCACTCCCTCTGCATTGGAAGTATGGACTCTTATCCATCAGACTGTCGGAGAAGTTTCCTGATACAAATCAATTGAATTAAAGTAAATAAAAAATAAATCATAATTACCAAATATGAGTTTGTGAGCTAAGATTATTTCATCATATTATTCTGGTGGCTCCCATTTCAAGTAGAGTAAAATGTAAACAGTTTGTAAAACTATACAATCTGGTCCCTGGCTAGCTCTCTGACCTAATTTCTTGAACACATATCTTCGGTTATTGTGACCTTTTAAAAGCTAATTGCCACAAGGCCTTTGCAGCAGTTGTGTCTTATGAAATGAGGAGTAATCTTACCCTGATCTTCTTATGATTGGCTCCTCCTCTTCAACCAGGTGTCAAGTTAAATGTGACCCACTGTGAGCATCCTTCTCTGCTCACTCCATCTGACCAATCTGGCAGTCACTTTTCTCATCACTGTACTAGAATTCTCCACATGGCGCTCATCACCTCTGACAATTTTAGAGACTGTGTCTGTCTGTCTTTTATATTTGCACCTCCTAGAGCAGTACTAACACAGAGTATGCTCTCAGTAAATGTTAATAAGAGGATATAGGTGATAGCATACGGTGAACAATATCGGATTCGTGATCTCCAAAGAAGAAGATTTAGTTTTGGGATCAGGGACCAGGCTTGATCACTCAAGAGCGTTTGTGTAGCAGAGTTTTGTTAAAGTAAGAAAAGGGACAGGGAAAGCTTCTGACACAGACATCAGAAAGCGGACAGAGAGTGCCACCATCGTTAGTGTTAGCAAGGGAATTATATACTTTTTAAATTAGTTATTACAATAAATCATAAGAATGTCTCAAGTTTGTGAAAATTTTACCAGACCCGCTCCCACAATTTACATTTTAGGATAACAGGATTAGAACTTAACAATAGAAAGATCCTACCAGACCCACTCCCACAATTTACATTTTAAGGTATCAGGATTAAGTTCACTTCAGTTCAATTCAGTTGCTCAGTTGTGTCTGGCTCTTTGCAACCCCATGGATTACAACATGCCAGGCCTCCCTGTCCATCACCAACTCCTAGAGTTTACTCAAACTCATGTCCATTGACTCGGTGATGCCATCCAACCATCTCATCCTCTATTGTCCCCTTCTCCTCCCACCTTCAATCTTTCCCAGCATCAGGGTCTTTTCAAATGAGTCAGTTCTTCACATCAGGTGGCCAAAGGATTGGAGTTTCAGCTTAAGCATCAGTCCTTCCAATGAATATTCAGGACTGATTTCCTTTAGGATGGACTGGTTGGATCTCCTTGCATATCAGGATTAGTCAGAAGGTTTTCAGGAAGGAGAAACTGTCCTCAAGCAGGATACATTGTTGTTATATAATCCCTAGTACAGAGTTAGACTAAGTTGTGTAATCATCAGTTCTGGGCTTAAAGGAAAAACAAAACAAAACAAAACATTTTATGTGACTAAGACAAAGGAATAGTGGAAAAAAAAAAAAAGTCCTTTCCTCTTTCTTGAGAATTCCAGACCCCTGTCTCCTCCTCGGGGACCCCAGACTTCTTATCAACTTGCCTAGGAATTGACTCTCTCACAGGTACTAGGTATGTCAGTCATGGTATCTGGCTGTCCTCATCATTTATTTGGGGAATGTCTTCATCAGTGGTCCTAGCATGCAGCCACCTTGTGACAAAACTGCATTGAAAACGTAACTTTAATAAGAACTCTTCTAAAATCCAGGGCTTCCCTGGTGGCTCAGTGGTAAAGAATCTGCCTGCCAATGCAGGATATGTAGGAGATGCAGGTTCAATCCCTAAATTGAGAAGATTCCGTGGAGGAGGAAATGGCAATCCACTCAAGTATTCTTTTTTTTTTTTTTAATTTTACAATATTGTATTAGTTTTGCCAAACATCGAAATGAATCCGCCACAGGTATACCTGTGTTCTCCATCCTGAACCCTCCTCCCTCCCCCCCACCCCCCCATACCCTCCCCCCCATACCCTCCCTCTGGGTCATCCCAGTGCACCAGCCCCAAGTATTCTTGCCTGGAAAATGCCATGGACAGAGGAGCCTGGTGGGCTGTAGTCCATGGGATTGCAAAGAGTCAGATGCAACTTAGTGACTGAGCACAGGCATGAGCCTCTAACATCTGAGTCCGAAAGCAAAGAAATAACTGCCAGAAGACAGTCAACCTACATCTGAGAGATCATGAAATCGAACTGTGACTGGAGAAGCTGTGCCAGAATAGAATATGCTGAAGTGAGAGGCTGGGGAGTGCAGAGGGAGAAAACTTGAAGTCAGCAAGGGAAGGCAGCTGAGAGAGAGTGAGAGCTAAAAGGATCACCTTGGGGATGCAAGGGCAGAAATGGCTCTCCGCAAAGTCAGACCTGCAGCATTGTGACCCTTGACCTTCAATTTCCATAGAATTCCACTTCAATTCAAAGTACAGCACAGGGAACTCTGCTCAATATTCTGTTAAAACCTAAATATGATAAGTATTTGAAATAAAGTAGATACATGTTTATGTATAACAGAATCACCTTGCTGTACACCTGAAACTAATACAGCATTGTTAACCAACTACACTCCAATATAAAATAAAAGTTATAAAAAACAAAGGAAATCACGCTTTTTTGCAGTAGCTTGAACAAAACGGTATTCTTTATATACAGTTGAAGCCTGACCATAATACTATGGTAGCTTGTGGGTGATTACTTAATCATCAGTTGATTACTATTTATTTACTGAACATCAGGTCAATTTATTTGTTTTGTTTTTGTTTAATTGCTAAATTGCGTCCGCCTCTTTTGTGACCCCTTGGATTGTAACCTGCCAGGCTCCTCTATGGGATTTTCCAGGCAAGAAAAGTGGAGTGGGTTGCATTTCCTCCTCCAGGGGATCTTCCTAACCCAGGGATCAAACCTGCATCTCCTGCATTGCCAGGTGGATTCTTTACCAGTGAGCCACCAGAGGAGCCCATTAGATCAAGTCACTAAAAGCATTAATTGGATAATGTCAATTTCAAGTTAACCATTCTAGGAAACTTCAAGATATAATTTTAACAATAAAGTAATAGAGTAAAGCTGAAATAGTTTTGTTTTCTGTGAGCCCTTCCCCTCCTGGCAGTCAGTGGGCTCCTTGCATTTTTCTGTAATGATCTGAAACCTCCTACAGTGAACAAGACAGCCTCCACATAATCAGGAGCAATCATAAGTGGGATGATTTTGCACTGTTTGGTTATAATTAGACCAGCTTTTTTTTTTTTTTTTAATTATACATGGCTTTCAAAACCAACAACCTTCATCTCAATTCCTCTTGGAAGAGGTGCAGAGTGGTAAACTAGATTGAGGACTTGGTAACTAGGACAAGGGAAAAGGAAACAGAAAAGAATATTGCTGGATTTCTCTTCATCCCCAAACTGCAAACTGAAGAGCAGACAAAAATAATAGCCTGATTCCCTGCACCTTTGAACAATAACCTTCATTACTCTGTTCCCAAAGGAAAGCTGGCTGACAACAGACCCTCAAAGTACTGATGGACTTTCTCATACACTTGTTTTAACCCTAGTTTTTCCTTTTCATTTCAAGATCAGAGACACTGTGTGTATATATGTGTGTGTGTGTGTGTGTGTGTGTGTATATATATATGAAATTCAGACATCCTATGGTTTCCTGGCCACTGTCTTCAGTTGTCTTTAGTGTATGAGGCATATAAATGTTTTAACTCAGTGGTATTAACTGTTCAGTTCAGTTCAGTCACACAGTCGTATCCAACTCTTTGCGATCCCATGGATTGCAGCATACAATCCATGGGATGTGTGGCTTCCCTGTCCATCACCAACACCTGGAGCTTACTCAAACTCATGTCCATTGAGTCAGGGATGCCATCCAACCACCTCATCCTCTGTCATCCCCTTCTCCTCCCTCCTTCAATCTTTCCCAACATCAGAGTCTTTTCCAATGAGTCCGTTCTTTGCATTAGGTGGCCAAAGGATTGGAGCTTCAGCTTCAGCATCAGTCCTTACAATGAAGACTAAGGACTTATTTTGTTTAGGATAGACTGGTTGGACCTTCTTGCAGTCCAAGTCAAGAGTATTCTCCAACATCACATTTCAAAAGCATCAATTCTTCAATGCTCAGCTTTCTTTATAGTCCAACTCTCACATCTAATGGAGAAGGTGATGGCACCCCACTCCAGTACTCTTGGCTGGAAAATCCCATGGACAGAGGAGCCTAGTAGGCTGCAGTCCATGGGGTTGCACAGGGTCAGACATGACTGAAGCGACTTAGCAGCAGCAGCAGCTCACATCTATACATGACTACTGGAAAAACCATAGCTTTTACTAGATGGACATTTGTCGGCAAAGTAATGTCTCTGCTTTTTAATATGCTGTCTAGGTTGGTCATAGTTTTTCTTCCAAGAAGTAAGTGTCTTTTAATTTCATGGCTCCAGTCACCATCTGCTGTGATTTTGGAGCCCCAAAAAATAGTCTCACACTGTTTCCATTGTCCCCATCTATTTGCTATGAAATGATGGGACCAGATGCCATGATCTTAGATTTCTGAATGTTGAGTTCTAAGGCAACTTTTTCACTCTCCTCTTTCACTTTCATCATGAGGATCTTTAGTTCTTCGCTTTCTGCCATAAGGGTGGTATCATCTGTATATCTGAGGTTATTGATATTTCTCCTGGCAATCTTGATTCCAGCTTGTGCTTCATCCAGCCCAGCATTTCTCATGATGTATTCTGCTTATAAGTTAAATAAGCATGGTGACAATATACAGCCTTGATGTACTCCTTTCCTGACTTGGAACCAGTCTATTGTTCCATGTCCAGTTCTAACTGTTGCTTATTAACCAGCATATAGATTTCTCACGAGGCAGGTAAGGTGGTCTGGTATCCCCATCTCTTGAAGAATTTTCTACAGCTTGTTGTGATCCACACAGTCAAAGGCTTTGGTGTAGTCAATAAAGCAGAAGTAGATGTTTTTCTGGAACTCTCTTGCTTTTTTGATGATCCAGCAGATGTTGGCAATTTGATCTCTGGTTCCTCTGCCTTTTCTAAAACCAGCTTGAACATCTGGAAGTTCATGGTTCACATACTGTTGAAGCCTGGCTTGGAGAATTTTGAGCATTATTTGCTAGCATGTGAGATGAGTGCAATTTTGCATTGCCTTTCTTTGGGATTGGAATGAAAACTGACCTTTTCCAGTCCTGTGGCCACTGCTGAGTTTTCCAAATTTGCTGGCATATTGAGTGCAGCACTTTCACAGCATCATCTTTTAGGATTTGAAATAGCTCGACTGGAATTCCATCACCTCCACTAGCTTTGTTCGTAGTGATCCTTCCTAAGGCCCACTTAACTTATTCTAGGATGTTTGGCTCTAGGTGAGTGATCACACCACTGTGGTTATCTGGGTCATGAAGATATTTTTTGTACAGTCCTTTTGTGTATTCTTGCCACCTTTTCTTAATATCTTCTGCTTCTTTTACTAACTGTCACATGGCCAATGTCACATGTACTAACTGTCACATGGGCAAATACACAGTATTTGTGGCCATTATCATTTCGGCATGGGAAAAGTTAGTTATAGCCATAGCAGACAAGTTTCTGATTATTTATTGAAGTCAATATTTAGGAATCATTGAATAAGCCTTCACATGAAGGCAGACTATAGGTCCTTCAAGAACGATGGTAATTTCTTTTTCCTTATTTATGTATTTTGCATGTATGTGCTCAGTCCCATCCAACTCTTTGTGATCCCAGGGACTGTAGCCCACCAGGCTCCTCTGTCCATGGGATTTCCCAGGCAAAAATACTGGAGTGGATTGCCATCTCATTCTTCAGGGCATCTTCCCAACCCAGGGATCAGACCCACATCTCCTGCATTGCAGGTGGATTCTTAACCACTGAGCCACTTTGGGGAAACCCAAAGTATAATTGCTTTACAGTGTTGTGTTAGTTTCTACTGTACAACAAAGTGAATCAGCTATATGTATACAAATATCCCCTCTTTTCTGGATACATGTGTAAAGGGACTTTAAATGTTGGAGAAAGAAGAGACTGGTGTATTGAAGCTCTCCTGAAGTCAAGAAAGTGCTTCTCAAGGTGTAACAGGAATACAAAGAGCTTGTTAAAAGACATTCTGATTCAGCAGTTCTCAAGTAAGGTCCAAGAATCTCCAGTTCTCACAAGTTCCAGTGGAGGCAATGCCATGGATCAGAAGATCACACTCTAAACAGTGAGGGTCCAGACAAATGCTAGCCAGGGGCAACATGTTATGAGCCAGATAAGTAATTTCCTAGTGGCCATGTTAAAAAAAGTAAAAATAAATAGATGATTTTAATATTATATTGCATTTAACTCCATATATCCAAAACATCATTTCAACATGTAAATAGCATATATGATGTTAATAAGATATTTCTCATTATATTTTTCAAAATTTCCTACTGAATGAAAGATTATTTAAATTCTTGCTAGTCACTCAGTTGTGTCTGACTCTTTGCAATCCTATGGACTCTAGTCTGCCAGCCTTCTCAGCCCATGTAATGTTCCAGGCAAGAATACTGGAGTGATACTGAAATGGGTTGCCATCCCCTTCTCCACTGGATCTTCCTGACTCAGGGATTGAACCTGGGTCTTCTGCATTGCAGGCAGATTCTTTACCACCTGAGCCACCAGGGAAGCCTTTAAATTCTATAGTGCTTTACAACTTTCAAAAGTTTCACAGCCATTATTTTATATGATCCTGTAATCATCCTCCCCCCTCCTATATTGCCCCCACTTCCTTCTCCCCACTTATTACTGCAGTTTGTTCTCTGTATCAGTGAGTCTGCTTCTTTTTTGTTATATTCACTAGTTTGTTATATTTTTTAGATTCCACCTATAAGTGATATCATAAAGTATTTGTCTTTTTCTCTCTGACTTATTCATTTAGCATAATGTCCTCCAAATCCATCCATGTTGCTGCAAATGACAGAATTTTATTCTTTATGACTGAGTAGTACTTCATTGTGTGTGTGTGTGTGTGTGTGTGTGTGTGCGCGCGCACGCTCGTGCCTATACCTTATCTTTATTCATTATCTGTTGATGGACCCTTTGGTTGCTTCCATAGCTCGGCAATTGTTAATAATGCTGCTATGAATACTGGGGTGAAAGTATCTTTTTGAGTTAGTGTTTTGTTTCTTTTAGATATACACCAGGAGAGGAATTGCTGAGTCATATGGCAGTTGTATGTTTATTTTTTTAAGAAACCTCCATACTGTTTTCCACAGTGGTTTACCAATTTATGCACCAATTTACATTCCCACCGACAAGGTGTACCAGGGTTCCCTTTTCTCCACATCCTTACCAACAATTGTTATTTGTGTTCTTTTTGATGATAACTATTCTGATAGGTGATTGGAGAAGGAAATGGCAACCCACTCCAGTATTCTTGCCTGGAGAATCCCAGGGACAGAGGAGCCTGGTAAACTGCCGTCTATGGGGTCGCACAGAGTGGGACACAACCAAAGCTACTTAGCAGGAGCAGCAGACAATTAACAATGTTGAGCATCTTTTCATGTGCTGGTTTGCCCTCCGCATTTTCTCTTTGGAAAATGTCTGTTTAGTCCTTCTGCCCATTTTAAAATCATATTGTTTGTAGTTTTTTTTGATGCTGAGTTGTTTATATAAGTTGGATATTAACACATTATTGGTGAGATCATTTGTAAATATTTTTCCCCATTCTGTAGATTGTCTTTTCACTTTTGATGGTTTCCTTTGCTGTGCAGAAGCTTTTAAGTTTAATTAGGTGCCATTTGCTTATTATTTGTTTACGTGCTTCTGTTTCCTTTGCTTTAGGAGATGGATCCAAAACATAGTGTAACTTATGCCATAGAGTGTTGTTCCACGTGTGTTTTCCTCTAAGAGTTTTATAGTATTCACTCTTACACATTTTAGGTATTTAATCCACTTTGAGTATATTTTATACATATTTTTATATACACATATATAGCTAAAGAATGTTCTAATTTTATTCTTTTATAAGTAGCTGTCCAGTTTTCTTAGCACCATTTATTGAAGAGACTGTCTTTTCTCCACTGTATATTCTTGCCTCCTTTGTCATAGATAATTGACCATAGAGTGTGTTTATTTCTGGGCCCTCTATCCTCTTCCATTGATCTATGTGTTTGTTTTTATGCCAGTATCATACTGTTCTGATTACTTTAGCTTTGTAGATGTATTTTTAATGCTATGCCTTGGAAATCCAGTGTATAGTTTATACTTACAGCTCATCTCAATTTGCACTAGGCATGTTTCAAATGGCTCAGTAGCCATATATGTCTATTGGCTACCATGCTGGAGAGAGCAAGAGCTCCGGGGACAAGCATAACCTGTTATCAGTGAAGTAAGTGTCTATTTATCTTAGTGAGCTGTCAAACTACCACAGCATGTATTTTGCAAGAATATCTTTCTTACCATTTTGCTAAAGTCCTACTTATTCTTAATTCTTTTAAACTGAATTATATAAAAAGATTAGATTACATTGTAGTCACAAATGATGGTTTTGTATCCAGTCTCACATGTACACCCGTGGCAGATTCATGTTGATATATAGCAAAACCAATACAATATTGTAAAGTAATTAGCCTCCAATTAAAATAAATAAATTTAAATTAAAAAAATTTAAAAAAATGAATTATGTGTCTTTGAGCAAACTATTTAATTCAAGTCCATTTAGAGTCCATAAAGTTACAAAGATATTATCTCATAATATCTTATGCTTGTCTGTATACTATTTGCTCACTGAATCTTATTTGAATCTGATTATTCAAATTTTAAACATGAAAAGCTGGTGTGGAAGGCGAGTTTAATTAATCATTAATACTTTTTCATGCCCATACCTGGAAGAGTTAAGTTTTCAGATTGCTAAATCTTAAAAAACAAGGATGGGGGTCAGATCAACTATGCTGTGATGGGGAGCAGTAAAAATGTGGGGAAGGGAGAGGTGGTTCAAAAAATAACAGGAGAGTAAAACAAAGATTCCACAGTAGGACTCACTGGACAGTGGACTGGGTTGGAAAGGACTGAGGATGTGTTTCTCAGGGCTGCTGCTGCTGCTGCTGCTGCTGCCGCCCAGTCGCTTCAGTCGTGTCCGACACTGCGACCCCATAGACGGCAGCCCATCAGGCTCCCCCGTCCCTGAGATTCTCCAGGCAAGAACACTGGAGCGGGTTGCCATTTCCTTCTCCAATGCGTGAAAGTGAAGTTGCTCAGTTGTGTCCAACTCCTAGCGACCCCATGGACTGCAGCCCACCAAGCCCCTCCATCCATGGGATTTTCCAGGCAATAGTACTGGAGTGGGGTGCCATTGCCTTCTCCGGTTTCTCAGGGCAGTGAGAGGAAATAGAGAGTAGACTACATGGCATCATTTAGAACTAACTAAGGTGCCATGTTATTTAATTTTGAAAGCAAAGAAACTACATAATTAAATGGCATATCATAGTTGTTTAAACATAGAGCATTTCATCTAAATCCAGAGTAGGGTGTGACTGAGAATTGTCTAAGATTCAGGTGAGAAGACAACTCAAATGATATGCATACCCACAGAGATTTTAATTACTTCTTCATGGCCCAAACAGATTACAGAATATAGTCAGTCCTCATAATTTTCATGTGATGTGTCTTTAGCGTTGAAAGCCACTGTGTTTATATTTGAAGTGGTTTTACTTATTGTAGCCAACAGTTTATTTAGCCTTTGGGAGCAAAATATATAACAATACTAAAACTGCTTTTCTATTTTCCATTTATTCATTCATTCTTATTTGCTTGACATATGATTCAATGCATACTCATTAAGAGTGAATAGCTCAGTCTCTACAACTTTGAGAAATTTCTTTCCCTAAACTTTTGAAGCTAGATATGCAGATGACACCACCCTTATGGCAGAAAGTGAAGAGGAACTAAAACGCCTCTTGATGAAAGTGAAAGTGGAGAGTGAAAAAGTTGGCTTAAAGCTCAACATTCAGAAAATGAAGATCATGGCATCCGGTCCCATCACTTCACGGGAAATAGATGGGGAAACAGTGGAACAGTGTCAGACTTTATTTTTCTGGGCTCCAAAATCACTGCAGATGGTGACTGCAGCCATGAAATTAAAAGACGCTTACTCCTTGGAAGGAAAGTTATGACCAACCTAGATAGCATATTCAAAAGCAGAGACATTACTTTGCCAACAAAGGTCCGTCTAGTCAAGGCTATGGTTTTTCCTGTGGTCCTGTATATGGATGTGACCTTTGGACTGTGAAGAAGGCTGAGCGCCAAAGAATTGATGCTTTTGAACTGTGGTGTTGGAGAAGACTCTTGAGAGTCCCTTGGACTGCAAGGAGATCCAACCAGTCCATTCTGGAGGAGATCAGCCCTGGGATTTCTCTGGAAGGAATGATGCTGAAGCTGAAACTCCAGTACTTTGGCCACCTCATGCGAAGAGTTGACTCATTGGAAAAGACTCTGATACTGGGAGGGATTGGGGGCAAGAGGAGAAGGGGAGACAGAGGATGAGATGGTTGGATGGCATCACTGACTCGATGGACGTGAGTCTGAGTGAACTCTGGGAGTTGGTGATGGACAGGGAGGCCTGGCGTGCTGCGATTCATGGGGTCGCAAAGAGTCGGACACGACTGAGCGACTGATCTGATCTGATCTGATCTGATCATTTAAAGATCATGTACTATTTGCAAAACAGGAATAAAGACACAGACATAGAAAACAAATATATGGACACCAATGGGAGAGAAAAGGGATAAGAGGAATTGAAAATTTGAGATTGACACAAATATACTATTGATACTATGTATAAAGTAGATCTTTAATGAGAACCTGCTCTGTAACTCAGGGAAATCAGTGCTCTGTGGTGCCTATATGGGAAGCAAATCCAAAAAGAGGGGATATATATATGTGTGTGTGTGTATATATGCAGATATAGATATAGATATCTCTATAGATATCTATATCTCTATAGATATCTATATCTCTATAGATATCTATATCTGACTCACTTTGTTGTACAGCAGAAACTAACACAACATTGTAAAGCATCTATGCTGCTAAGTCACTTCAGTCGTGTCCGACTCTGTGCAACCCCATAGACGGCAGCCCACCAGGCTGCCCTATCCTGGAATTCTCCAGGCAAGAACACTGGAGTGGGCTTCCATTTCCTTCTCCAATGCATGAAAGTAAAATTGAAAGTGAAGTCTCTCAGTTGTGTCCAACCCCCAGCGACCCCATGGACTGCAGCCTATCAGGCTCCTCCGCCCATGGGATTTTCCAGGCAAGAGTACTCCAATAGAAATTAATTTTAAAGATAAATAAAATAATAAAGATTGTGTATTGTTCCTTTCCTAATTCGCACCTCTCAATTTTTGTACACAAGTTTTACATGTAGCTAGATCTCTCCTTGCAGCATTAGACGGTTGAGGTAATGTGTAATGAGACCTCATTAATTCCAACCTCACGAATTCAAAATGTGTGTGAATTCAGACTTGGTCTTACTACCATTTAGTTTTATGGTATGTATTAAGTACATGCAAATTTAATCTATAGTTTCAATCATACAATTCTAATCTATTAAAGCATTTGGTCATGTCAAATTTTATATAATTTTCTCATTCATAAATAATCCTCTTCTCTATATTAAATCCAGTCTGGAAGGGCCTCTATTTCCTGGCATTCATTAACCATTAATTGCATGCATATATAACTGTGGGTCAGGAAATTAAATTCAATTTAAGACCAGCTGTAAATGTGATGTTCTATTCATTTAGACTGATCCTCTTTCCAATTGTGTTATTAGAGCGGTTTAATCTCTTCTGAATTTTTTGTTCTATATAACATGGATTAGACAGAAATCTAAAAATTTTCCAAAATGTATAATAAGTTGACTATTCAATTTTGCACGCAGTAGTAACTGACTCTAAGCCTAGGGTCGGGGACCTGAATTTTCTTGACTTTCTCCTTTTTTATGGCTGCAATGTCATTTAGAAAACAAACACACAACTGCAAAATAGGAAACTAATAAAGTATGTATCTTTAGGGCTTTAGTATGTGTGCTAACCAGGAAACTTCCTGATCTGAAATCTCATTCTTCATAAACTAAGCCTCTTAAGTAGACTGTAGTAAAAAATCAGCTTACTCATCTTGCTTTTTGAAATTTATTTATTTTTAATTGCAGGATAATTGCTTTACAATATTGTGTTGGTTTCTGCCAGATATCAACATGAATCAGTCATAGGTATACATATGTCCCCTCCCTCTTGAACTTCCCTCGCACTTCCCACCCCATCCTTCTCCTCTAGGCTGTCTCATCTAGGCACAGAGTGCTCTGTGACATCTTGCTTTTGCTCATGGATTATCTAGATGCTTCTCTTCCAATTTTCTTGGCTCAGTGCAAAATACCTGAGTAGACATTTTCATGTGTTCTTTTATTCATGCGATCTATTTTTGACCGTGGATGTTTTCATCCAGAGCGATGGGTCAGTATCATAATGGCTTTTCTGTTTATGTGTCCAGATCACGAGGCTTATGAAAATCACTTTTCATCAAGGGGTTCGCTGCCTGACTGCACTGGGAGATCTCCAGGGTGATGCAACACTTGCAAGATTTTATTGCTTCCATTGCTTCTGCTGTGTTTAATGGGTTACATTTCAAAAGTTCACTCTCCTCTCACCTCAGGTATACCCTATTAGATTATCTCATTTTAATTACCTTGTTCCTATTTTCATCACATCACCATAATTTCCCTTCATGCCTAATTTGTTAGCTACTTTAATGGAAAAAAAAAAAAAAAGCATGCCCTGGTCTTTCAGCCCTGTTTCTGATCATCAGAACTGAATGTGTCATGGCAAACTTGCTAATGAAAACCAGCTGATGACAAGTTCTTGACTGTAACTTTGGGAGCCTGCTGAAATAAGGTGAAAAAAATCCACAGCTTTAATGCTTGAAAGAGGTAGAGTAGTCTCATCATAAACTGAGAAATGTCTCAACAACAGCAAAAGAATGTCAACTGAAAAGTTTTCCAAAAGCTTTTTTATTTGTCCAGATATTTTCAATCCAGAGGAGACTGTCACATACCATATTACTATGCTAATATGTTATCTAACAGCTGTAATTTTGACATAGTTATTTCTGACAAATGGGCAAGTATTTAAAGCTATTTTAATATATTTGCATCATTTATCTCATATACACATATATACATACTTTGTCTATTGTTATCTCCCTCTATTCTGTTAGGTTTTTTTTGTTGTATTTCATGAATATCTTCGTCATTCTGAGGGGGAATTTTTTCTTCCAGGCCAAAACAGATTTTTTTTAAAAATGAGTGTATATTTCCCCTATGTCATGATGTAACCATTTTAAATACATATATGGAAAAAGTACTGTGAGTCTGACCAACATCAGTGGAATTTTGATCCTGCTGCTTTTTACCAGTGTGATAGGCTGATTTTTCCTTACTTCTGTGACCTTCACCATTCTCATCTGTGCGTGCATGCATGTGTGCTAAGTCACTTCAGCCATGTCCAACCCTGTGCGACCCTATGGACGGTAGCCCACCAGGCTCCTCTGTCCATGGGGTTCTCCAGGCAAGAATACTGGAATGCATGCCTTCCTCTAGGAAATCTTCCTGACCCAGGGATCAAACCCTGGTCTATTCTATCTCCTGCAAAGAACTTGCTGGCAGGTTCTTTACCACTAGCACCACCTGGGCAGCCCTGTTACCTGGGAGACAGAGATAGATCCTGACAGATACAACCACCCCTTCCTGCCTGACAATCTAGGTTCCGGAAACATTAAGTGGCTTGGACGCATAATGCATCTCTAACCAAACCACGTTCCTTTTCTCTTTTATGACTTTAAGCTGCACTCTCTGCTCTCCGCTCTCCCAGCTACTGTGCCAGTCTCAGATCTACACCTCTTTCGGCTCAGGTATCTCTTCCTGCAGGAAAGCTTCAACAGGTGACCCACCCCTCCTCATTCCATTTAGCCCCAGGTTGGGAGTACCTTCTCTGTATCCCCACACCTCCAGCCCCATCACCATCATGGCATCTAACAAAGTGCATTTTAAAATGTATCTACATGTTTGTACCCCTTATGGTGGTTGTTCAGTCGCTCAGTCATGTCAGACTCTTTGGGAACCCATGGACGGCAGCCCGCCAGGCTTTCCTGTCTTTCACAGTCTCTCAGAGTTTGCTCGAACTCATATCCATTGAACCCCTTCACAGACTGAAAGCCACAGGGGGCTGAGGCCACCCGTGCCTGAAGCATAACTTTATCTCCTTAGTTAACACAGTGTCTGTCACAAAGAAAGCAGTCTATTAGGACCATCCCTTCCCTCCCTGGGCTCCCAAATCTTCCTGGATTCACCTAAGTGCTGTGTTCAAATTGTTTACTATGGCTGAGAGGTCCTCATGAGTTTTCCGTGGTTTCTAGGCCACACCATAATCATAGTGCTCCACACGTTATTTCTTTTTAGTCTATCTTCTCATCTATACTGTGAGATCTTTGAAAGCCAGAGTTTCATCTTTTTCATCCCAAGATCCTCAGAGTCTTTTATAAGACCTGTCATAGAATGGGTACTTGGCAAACACCAATTGAGATGAATAATTACTTTGGTAATAATCATTACCAGCTTTCTAGTTAAGAGAAGTTAAATCACATTCTGGTTTGTAAATATCAGCAACTTAATTGATAAAGATACAAAATTTTCTATTTGTGTATCATATGTGGAAATTTCTACCTACACGTTGTTTGAATTCATAAAGAAGCTGTATTCTATTCTTCTGTGAAAATAAAGTGTAGTTTTTTTTAATTAAATGTTAAAAATGTTTTTATCTCTCTCTAATCTATCCCTGTTTAAATGCTGTCTGGAGGCAGCCTTTAAAGTTATGAAAGGAACTTCACATGTGCTTTCAAAGATTAACGTCCACCTCAGTGATCCATTGTGAGGTCTTACTGCTCACTATAATAGACTCTACCTAATTGGGTCATTTGTTAACATCATACCACTTAATTCGATGCATTGGCATTTGTAGTCATGACTCAGCCTTGGCCAGGCCTTCAGTGTGTCCATTGTCCTGCCTTTTCACCCT
Organism: Bos indicus x Bos taurus; assembly: GCF_003369695.1. NCBI lineage: Eukaryota > Metazoa > Chordata > Mammalia > Artiodactyla > Bovidae > Bos > Bos indicus x Bos taurus. The sequence goes on from NC_040099.1 coordinate 29,554,161, forward strand.
TACTTAACTCCCTGGCTCATTCTAAACAACAGATAATTCCAACGTTCGCCATTTGTTTCAAATTCATAATCGCAGGCAGAGCACGCATGCTTAGTTCACTTTGCCTCCTACTTCAGGGATACAGTCAGTGACAACTAAGCTTGATCTCCGCCATTTGTAAACCTCTCTGATTTTCCATATCATCAGTTCTGCTCACCCTGTCTGTCTCCTCCTCCTCTTTCTCTTCCATCAAGTTTCCATTCCATTATTCTTTACTGAAAAATTTTCTAACAAACTTTCTATTTTATCCCCATATATAATTCTTTGACTCCTTGCTCATTGAGACCACCAATGAACAATTTATTGAAATAGATATGATTCCTTCTTATTTTGCATAAAACTCAACCTTTCCACTGCATAACTTGAAGCCATCGAATGGCTTCAAGACCTCTCCCTGCATGACATCTGCTTCCAATCCCCTTGTTTTGTTCAGCCTATACCCAATACAATGTAACCCCAATAAAAATGATCTTTTTCCTCTGCAAATGCAGTTTCAACACTAATGGTCTACTAACTTCCCTTTTTATTCTTAAGCACCTTGTGCACAAAAACTCTATAGGTATCAGTGCTGCCGTATTTGACACTACTGGTTATCCACTTCCTTCTAGAAAGTCTTCCTTGCCTCTAAAATGAAGTTCTCTTTTCTTCCTCCTCTTCCTTCAAAGTTATTCTTGCTCTCTCTCTCCTCTATAGTTCCCCCTTGCTTCTGCTGATCTCAGTCAGGATTTCTTTAAGGATCTGGCCTGGGCTCTTTGCTCCCTGGGATAATTTCATTCATTCTTTTGGCTCCAATTATCACCTTTCTTTTAATCACTCTTACATTGTCAACACCAAATCTAACCTCACTTTTTTTTAAAGTAACCCCTAAATACACAGAAGAGACTATTATCAATACAGGGGTTCTCTAAATGCCTATTAAGATGATTTATGTGCCTATGGTTTATTGACAAAAACAAATGTAATGTATTTTAGTATGTAACAAATTACATACTGATTTTAGTATGTAATTTAATCTGGTTCTTATTTTTATTCAAGAGCTATTGAGTTGACATCCTAGCACTTTCAAAATACGTTGCAAAAAACATTTAACTTTTTGTTGTTGTTTGTTTCAGAAATCCCTTACACAAAATAAAGAGATCCACTTAAACTATGTGGGCTAAATATACAACTGGTGTTTGTTTTCTCATAGGACATGGGGAATTTGTCTGTTTTGCAGCACTACCTACAATATTTAGGCCTGAAAAGACTAGAACTTTGAATCTCTTAAGGAAAGAAAGTATTATTTTGATAACTTCCACAAAACTTTCCCTACTCCAAATAGAAAGCCAATGTCACTGTGATAATTTGTACTAAGATTTCTGATTAATTGCCTTGTGAGAATTTAATCAGCTATATTTTATCCTTTAGTCAGAGAAGCAAACTCATTGTCCATATGTAGGTGAAGAGTGTACATATCAATAACATCAATGGCAACTACAATGGAAATTGATTAGGTGCTGGCTCATATGGTAAAGAATCTGCCTGCAATACAGGAGACCCAGGTGCAACCCCTGGGTAGGAGAGATCCCCTCGAGAGGGGAATGGCTACCCACTCCAGTATTCTTGTCTGGAGAATTCCATGAACAGAGGAGCCTGGTGGGCTACAGTTCATGGTGCTGCAGAGTCGGACACGACTGAGCAACTAACAGACTATGTGAAAGCACAATACTGAGAGCTTTACATATGTTCTTATTTAATCCTCACAATAATCCAAAGGGGTAGTAGATACTATTTTTATCCTCACTTGATAAATAAGGACATTGAGGTTCGGGGACCATCAGTAACTTACCTGAATGTCATATAGCTAGTAAATAGCAGTCGGGATTTGAATTCATATCTGTCTAATTCCAAAATCAGCCTTCTTATCTAGCATTGGGGGTAAAGAGCACAAATCTCTGTGTCTAAGTAAGTCTCTCATCTTAGCTCTGCCATTATCCAGCTCTATTACTTTGAGCAAATCACATAAACTCAGTGGGTCTTAACATCTACACAAACATACACATCATTAAATTGTGAACTAAAGTCCCCTATAAGTCCAAGCGTTTCCCACCTTTTGTTTCTCAACTTTAATTCCTCAGATCCTCATGATAATAAAATAGAGTTTCAGACTGGGAGTCAATAGATAAATAGTTTTATAAAGAAAAAGCTATTATAATCTCAGAGTGAGAAATTGATATATTTATGTTATCATTATATTTCAACCAGTTGAGATACTACTATAACCTAGGGACTGTAAGCATTAAGTGCACAACTGAGCAAAACAGGATCTTGAACATACTGTATCTGAAAACAAAAAAATCATGGACTCTGTACTTGTCTATCCAGTGCTATGGTAACCATTGGCTGTGATCACCTTTCTAGATTACGTGTTTGAGATTTTCCCCAACTTTCAGGTGGCTCAGTGGTAATGAATCTGCCTGCTAATGCAGGAGACACAGGTCAGGAAGATCCTCTGGGGAAGGAAATGGCAACCCACTCCAGTATTCTTGCCTGGAAAAATCCCATGGACAGAGGAGCCAGGTGGGCTACAGTCCATGGGGTCCCAAAGAGTTGGACATGATTGAGCGTGCACACACATTTTATTCCAAATTTCAGCATTGGGTTTCTGGCGATTATATCAAAATAAACAAGCAAACCCAATACCACAGCATTAGACTATTTGGACCATGTCTTCCTGAAAGCAGAATTGACATAATTTTTTTTATTTAATGAGGAAGAGTAATTTTCCCCCTCCTTTCCTTGATGCCTTCATTTAATGATAACTTTGATGTCCTTGGGTATCCTGATGTCCTTTATAATGATGTATTCCCTATACAAATGATTAAAAATTATTAAAAGCTCAAAAATTCATGTCACATAGTAAGCTCATTTCTACCAAGCAAATTTAAGCATTTTGACGAAAAGTAATTTTGCAACTGCAATGCATTTTCATTTCTCTTTCCTCAAAAACTTGCTTACATTAAAAAACTGTATAATGTGTATGAAAATCATCTAAGTTTTCTGTTATAACTTTTTTAGTCTTTCACTTATAGAGGGAAGAAATGCGAGATATTTGCTCTGTAAGGAAAATAATATAAACTTTAAAATTATGATTTTCTAAAATATATGATATATAAACTTACCATACTCAAGCTAACAATAGCTAAATATAAAACAAAATATAAGTACAATAGCTAAATATAAAACAAAAGAGAGCAAAAGACATAGCGTGCTCTTTAACCCATTGGAAAGCTAAGAAATACGAAAGCTAAATGAAAGATAAGCTATTGCTCACAGAAGACTGACATAGTAGTTTTCATCCCTGGAGGGAATGGAGGAAGGAGAAATAAGGAGAAATCACGCCAAATTGCTGAAGTTTTACTAATAAAGTGTGAGCTGGTATGGAAGATTAGAAACATGAGGAGCCCTGGCCACAGAGAAGGTCAGCACCTAGCTCCTCACACTTTCTCATGGGACTGTACTGAGCCCTCTGAGGGGATGAAATTTTCTGCTGAGTGTAAGACAGCAGTCTGCCTAAGACTGAAAGCAGAGAAGGCGAACTGAGAGAGACCCTCCTATCTCAGGAGGCTGGTGAAAGTGGTGAAGGGCAGCACGTTTGAACCTCCCCCATATCCCCTAGCAAGTACCTTGCAGACACAAGTTGAGAGTAGGGGCAGGCAACAAGGATGAGAAACCATTTAGGGTGCAGAAAGTGTTCCTGTGGTGGGCAGAAGCTCCAGTCTCAGTTCTCACGCTTCAGCCTTTAATTGTAAACCTCTTTGTACCATATATATGTGTGTGCGCTCAGTCATGTCTGACTCTTTGCAACCCCATGGACTGTAGCCTGCCAGTTCCTCTGTCCATGGGATTTTCCAAGCAAGAATACTGGAGAGGGTAACCATTTGCTACTCCAGGAGATCTTCCTGACCCAGGAACATCCAACATCCAACCTGTATCTCTTGCACCTCCTGCATTGAATGCAGATTCTTTACCACTGCCCCACAAGGCAAGACCCACCATACACACACACACACACACACACACACACACACACACACGCACATATATATGATTTATTGGTCAGCCATCACAGAGTGTCCACAAAGAAGTTGGAACATTAGTCAGCCTGGGCTGCTATAACAAAATACTATAGACGGGCTGGTTTAAACAACAGAAATTTATTTTTCCACAGTCCTAGAGACTGGAAGTTCAAGATCAGGGTACCATCAGGGTTGGTTTCTGGTGAGAACTCTTCTTGACTTGCAGACAGCTGCCTTCTCTCTGCGTCTTCAAATGTCCTTTATTGTGCGTGCACATGGACAGGGACTCTCTGGAGTCTCTTCCTCTTCTTAAGAGGACACCTATCCTATCAGATAAGAGATACACCCTTATGACTTCTTTGACCATATCTCCTTAAAAGTTTGTCTCTAAACACAGTCACCTTGGGAGTTAGGGCTTTAACAGATGAATTGGAAGCTGGGGGACAAAATTCAGGCCATAACAGTTTCTCTCCTTCCTGGGAGTCCCCACCTCCTTCAGTTTGCAATGTCTGTCGTTCCCTTCAGTGAATTCCTTTAGGGAATTATTTTGTTTTATTTGTATGTTTTTATTTATTTATTTCGGAGAAGACAATGGCACCCCACTCCAGTACTCTTGCCTGGAAAATCCTATGGATGGAGGAGCCTGAAAGGCTGCAGTCCATGGGGTCGCTGAGGGTCGGACACGACTGAGCAACTTCACTTTCACTTTCATGCACTGGAGAAGGAAATGGCAACCCACTCCAGTAGTCTTGCCTGGAGAATCCCAGGGATGGGGGAGCCTGGTGGGCTGCCATCTATGGGATCACACAGAGTCAGACACGACTGAAGTGACTTAGCAGCAGTAGCGTTTATTTATTTAGCTGTAGGGGTCTTAGTTGCAGTTCACTGATCTTCAGCTGTGGTGTGCGAACTCTTCCTTGTGGCATGTGCAATCTAGTTCCCTGATCATGGAGCAAATCTGGGTCCCCTACATTGGGAGTCTTAGCCACTGGACCTCCAGGGTAATCTCTGTATGTTTTTGCATGTTCCTGTTTATTTGGTTTTCTTTATTTTGATCTTACTTGGTGTTTTAAAGGTTTTCTGCATCTTTAACTTGATGCCCTTCATCAGTTTTAGAAAATCATTTCTTCAGGCATTACTTATGCCTCCCTTTCTACCACCTTTCCTTCTGGAATTAGAATTCTTTTATTGTAGATTCTTTAACTAGATGCTTTCTTTCACATAGCTTCCATTCTTTGTGTTTCTCCTTTATTCTTGACATTTACTTTTAACAATATTTTCTCTTTATTCTCTCTTTACTAGTATCTGCATGCTAAGTCACCTCACTCATGTCCAACTCTTTGCGACCCCATGGACTGCAGCCTGCCAGGCCCCTCTGTCCATGGGATTTTCCAGGCAAGGATACTGGAGGGGGTTTCCATTTCCTTCTCCAGGGGCTCTTCGTGCCTCAGTGACTGAACCTGTGTCTCTTAAGTCTCCTGCACTGGCAGGCATGTTCTTTACCACTAGCACCAGGTAATAGTAGTACTAGCATCCACTCCATTGCCAAGTCTCATCCAACTCTCACCTCTACACATTGAGACCTTAGTTATTGTATTTTTTAATTCTAGGATTTTCATTTGATTATTTACATGATTTTCAGTTCTCGGCCAAGTTCTCAATAGTGTCCTTTTTTTCTTTAAATGTCTGTGTTTGATAACCCCATTGTTTGGATTGCCAATGCTTCTCGTACTATTATCTGTTATTTCTCATAGCTTTTATTACATTGTGTTTAATTAAAAAAACACACAGATTAAAAATCTTTTGTGTGTTTGTTATGGATATGTACATGAAAAGTTGTAAAATAATTTCAAGCCTAGGGTAGCATTCTCCTTACCTAAAGAACATTTTTATTTGCTACTGCCAGATATTCTGGAATACTAGTTAGCCACAGATCAATTTAATCCAACTACAAGGGTTGAGATTATTTGAAGCTGGGCTTTATAAATTCAACAATTGGTCTGCTTCTCATTACATTTACCAATAAGATGTAGTCTTCTGAGTCCCAATCCCAATTCACACAGATTTGTTCAAGCTCCCCATCCTTGGCAGACACTGAAGTTCAATCCAGGTACACCTTGTTTTACGGCACTTTGCTTTATTGTCAATCGTGTGGAAAGTTCTAGCATTCGTGCTAGAATTAGCATTAATGCTAGAACTTTCCACATGATACCTTGTTTTACTGCACTTGCAGATACTGTATTTTTTTTAACCCATCAATGGGGAGTGGCAATCCTACATTGAGAATGCCTATCATGCCATTTTCCCGATAGCCTTTGCTCACTTTTGTGTCTGTGTCACATTTTGGTAATTCTCAAAATACCTCCAGCTTTTCATTATTACTGTATTTGTTATGGTGATCTGTGATGTTACTACTGTGACAAGAAGGTTCAAATAATGTTTATCATTTTTGTAGCAATAAAGTATTTTCAATCAAGACATAATACTATTGTCCACTGAATAAACTGTAGTGTAAATGTAACTTCTATTTATGTTAAACGTAAACATGACATTGCATGTGTGCCAAAAAATTTCATGTGATGTGCTTTCTTGTGATATTCACTTTTTGCAGTCATCTGGAACCAAACCCACAATATCTCTGAGGTGTGCCTGTATTTGTCCTCTGACCCTGGAAGACTTAAAAACTTCTGTTCAACTCCTCACTCTGCTGGTTCTTTCTTCTGGAATTAGTGGAAACTTCTTGCAGAAAAGCTGCCCCAAGTGTCTGGTTCACTTACCTAGATTTCCTTCTTCTAAAGAACTCAAGATATATAATTTGTCGTGTTTTGTTTTCTTCCTAATGTATTCAAGCAGATGAGTTTTATATCTTGTCCGTCTTTTCTTGTGCTCAGCAGGTGGGTTATTTTCAATTCATTGTCAGCGACTACCAAAAACAGAAGGTCTGCAATCTGTTTTCTAAATTAACTTGGGCTATATTTAAAACACCTAAAAATACATGAAAACCCATCAATGGTTTCTCAGTACGTTTATAATAAAAGCCAAATATGCTATTACGGTCTTCAAGGTCCTGTAAGACCTGACCCTACTCTATGCCTTCAACTTGGCTAATCTGTACTAAACTCATTAACTTGTGTGAGGTTAACCTTTCTGTTCCTCATATACATCAAACAACTTCCTGCCTCTTGGGCTTTACATTTATTATTCATCTTGGAGCACTAATGCTAGAACTTTCCACATGATTGACTTCTACACATCCAGTTTGTTCAAATTTTACCTCCTCAAAACAGACTAACCTGTCCTCCCAACTAATGAAGACTTTCATACCTAGTTACCCTCTCTTGCAACAATACCTTCTTGATTTGTCTTACAGCATTTACCACATCTGTAATTATCTGTCTTTTCATCAGAATTTTATTCTTTTTATAAGGAGAGAACTTTGTGAGTCACCACTGCTTCTTTAGCACAGTGAATAATGCCTTACACAAAGCAGCAACTCAGTAAACGTGTATTTAAACAAATGAATTATCTCTCATGACAGTGAGAATATTCATTAACCTTCAGGTCATATTTTGACCTTCAAGTTTTCACCTTTCACTCTAAAGTGGGGTGATCATAATAAAAATGCTTAGCAGGCTTAGTTTTAATTAAATAATAAACTCAAAAATGTCTAACACCAAGAAAATTCAATAAACTCATTTTTCCTTCCTTCATTTTCCCTTTTCCTTTCTAGTTTAGTTCAAATCAGTTCAGTAGCTCAGTCATGACTGACTATGTGACACCATGAATTGCAGCATGCCAGGCCTCCCTGTCCATCACCAAATCCCGGACTTTACTCAAACTCATGCCCATCGATTCGGTGATACCATCCAGCCATCTCATCCTCTGTCATCCCCTTCTCCTCCTGCCTCCAATCCCTCCCAGCATCAGGGTCTTTTCCAACGACTCAACTCTTCGCATGAAGTGGCCAAAGTATTGGAGTTTCAGCTTTAGCTTCAGTCCTTCTAAAGAAATCCCAGGGCTGATCTCCTTCAGAATGGACTGGTTGGATCTCCTTGCAGTCCACGGGACTCTCAAGAGTCTTCTCCATCACCACAGTTCAAAAGCATCAATTCCTCAGCGCTCAGCTGTCTTCACAGCCCAACTCTCACATCCATGCAGACCACTGGAAAAACCATAGTCTTGACTAGATGGACCTTTGTTGGCAAAGTCATGTCTCTGCTTTTGAATATGCTATCTAGATTGGTCATGACTTTCCTTCCAAGGAGTAAGTGTCTTTTAATTTCATAGCTACAATCACCATCTGCAGTGATCTTGGAGCCCCAAAAAATAAAGTCTGACACTGTTTCCAGTGTTTCCCCATCTATTTCCCATGAAGTGATGGGACCAGATGCCATGATCTTCGTTTTCTGAATGTTGAGCTTTAAGCCAATTTTTTCACTCTCCTCTTTCACTTTCATCAAGAGGCTTTTGAGTTCCTCTTCACTTTCTGTCGTAAGGGTGGTGTCATCTGCATATCTGAGGTTATTGATATTTCTCCCGGCAATCTTGATTCCAGCTTGTGCTTCTTCCAGCCCAGCGTTTCTCATGATGTACTCTGCATATAAGTTAAATAAGCAGGGTGACAATATACAGCCTTGACGTACTCCTTTTCCTACTTGGAACCAGTCTGTTGTTCCATGTCCAGTTTTAACTGTTGCTTCCTGACCTGCATACACGTTTCTCAAGAGGCGGGTCAGGTGGTCTGATATTCCCATCTCTTTCAGAATTTTCCACAGTTTATTGCGATTCACACAGTCAAAGGCTTTGGCATAGTCAATAAAGCAGAAATAGATGTTTTTCTGGAACTCTCTTGCTTTTTCAATGATCCAGCGGATGTTGGCAATTTGATCTCTGATTCCTCTGCCTTTTCTAAAACCAGCTTGAACATTTGGAAGTTCACGGTTCACGTATTGTTGAAGCCTGGCTTGGAGAATTTTGAGCATTAGTTTACTAGCGTGTAAGATGAGTGCAATAGTGTGGTAGTCTGACCATTCTTTGGCATTGCCTTTCTTAGGGATTGGAATGAAAACTGACCTTTTCCAGTCTTGTGAGCACTGCTGAGTTTTCCAAATTTGCTGGAATATTGAGTGCAGCACTTTCACAGCATCTTCTTTGAGGATTTGAAAGAGCTCCATTGGAATTCCATCACCTCCACTAGCTTTGTTCGTAGTGATGCTTTCTAAGGCCCACTTGACTTCACATTCCAGGATGTCTGGCTCTAGGTCAGTGATCACACCATCGTGATTATCTGGGTCGTGAAGATCTTTTTTGTACAGTTCTTCTGTGTATTCTTGCCATCTCTTCTTAATATCTTCTGCTTCTGTTAGGTCCACACCATTTCTGTCCTTTACTGAGCCCATCTTTGCATGAAATGTCCTCTTGGTATCTCTAATTTTCTTGAAGAGATCTCTAGTCTTTCCCATTCCGTTGTTTTCCTCTATTTCTTTGCATTGATCACTGAGGAAGGCTTTCTTATCTCTCCTTGCTATTCTTTGGAACTCTGCATTCAGATGCTTATATCTTTCCTTTTCTCCTTTGCTTTTCACTTCTCTTCTTTTCTCAGCTATTTGTAAGGCCTCCTTAGACAGCCATTTTGCTTTTTTGCATTTCTTTTCCTTAGCTATGGTCTTGATCCCTGTCTCCTGTACAATGTCATGAACCTCCGTCTATAGTTCATTAGGCACTCTGTCTATCAGAGCTAGTCCCTTAAATCTATTTCTCACTTCCACTGTATAATCATAAGGGATTTGATATAGGTCATACCTGAATGGTCTAGTGGTTTTCACTACTTTCTTCAATTTAAGTGTGAATTTGGCGATAAGGAGTTCATAATCTGAGCCACAGTCAGCTCCCAGTCTTGTTTTTGCTGACTGTATAAGGCTTCTCCATCTTTGGCTGCAAAGAATATAATCAATCTGATTTCGGTGTTGACCATCTGGTGATGTCCATGTGTAGAGTCTTCTCTTGTGTTGCTGGAAGATGGTGTTTGCTATGACCAGTGCGTTCTCTTGGCAAAATTCTATCAGCCTTTGCCCTGCTTCATTCCATACTCCAAGGCCAAATTTGTCTGTTACTCCAGGTGTTTCTTGACTTCCTACTTTTGCATTCCAGTCCCCTATAATGAAAAGGACATCTTTTTTGCGTGTTCATTCTAAAAGGTCTTGTAGGTCTTCATAGAACCGTTCAACTTCAGCTTCTTCAGTGTTACTGGTTGGGGCTTAGGCTTGGATTACCATAATATTGAATAGTTTGTCTTGGAAACGAACAGAGATCATTCTGTCGTTTTTGAGATTGCATCCAAGTACTGCGTTTCGGACTCTCTTGTTGACCATGATGGCTACTCCATTTCTTCTGAGGTATTCCTGACTGCAGTAGTAGATATAATGGTTATCTGAGTTAAATTCACCCATTCCAGTACATTTTAGTTCGCTGATTCCTAGAATGTCGACATTCACTCTTGCCATCTCCTGTTTGACCACTTCCGATTTGCCTTGATTCATGGACCTGACATTCCAAGTTCCTATGCAATATTGCTCTTTACAGCATCGGACCTTGCTTCTATCACCAGTCACACCCACAACTGGGTGTTGTTTTTGCTTTGGCTCCTTCCCTTCATTCTTTCTGGAGTTATTTCTCTATTGATCTCCAGTAGCATATTGGGCACCTACTGACCTGGGGAGTTCCTCTTTCAGTATCCTATCATTTTGCCTTTTCATACTGTTCATGGGGTTCTCAAGGCAAGAATACTGAAGTGGTTTGCCATTCCCTTTTCCAGTGGACCACATTCTGTCAGACCTCTCCACCATGACCCGTCCATCTTGGATGGCCCCACATGGCATGGCTTAGTTTCATTAAGTTAGACAAGGCTGTGGTCTATGTGATCCACATGGCTAGTTTTCTGTGATTATGGTTTCAGTGTGTCTGCCCTCTGATGTCCTCTTGCAACATTTACCATCTTACTTGGGTTTCTCTTACCTTGGTCATGTGGTATCTCTTCACGGCTGCTCCAGCAAAGCACAGCAGCTGCTCCTTGCCTTGGATGAAGTGTATCTCCTCACAGCCACCCCTCCTGACGTTGAACGTGGAGTAGCTCCTCTCGGCCCTCCTGCACCCATGCAGCCGACGCTCCTTGGACGCTCCTACTTTCCCTCTAGGTAATTATTAAATAATTAAACAAAGTAAGTATCATTTTGTCCTTTTGGCACGATCTTTCCCTGATGAATGTATTAAGGAATAATTTCTAGTACAGTATAATTACAAGAAAGGGGCAGTGTTCAATTCTCCCTGGAAGCACATGGGAATTTGGGTGTTTTTTGAGTGGTCATGACATTTTTTTTTAAAGCAGTCATTTTGCTTCCTGAAAGCAAATGTTTCCATATGTGAAAATGTCAAAATAAAATGCATATTTCTTTGATTTGAGTTTGGCATTAACTGGTGTACAGTAATAGTATTAGAGAGACAGTAAAATGCTTGCCTCTGGTGTGAATCCATTATTGGCTGTCCCTTCTAGTTCCCCAGTCACTATCTAATTAACTCATTGCTTGGATTCTATGTCCTAGAAGCGAGGTGGACAGAATTTATTTACTGCAGGACTTCTGGCTACATGATGGTTAAAGGGTCTGAGTATATGTGGCTGTTTATTAACTATGATATAACTATGATTTGGGCCCTGTTAGTGTTGAGGTGCTTTGGAGCTTCAATTCCCACGTATCCCATTATTTCTGTTCTTGGGTTTTTAATGAACGAGCATTTCACCAAGTAGATCTCATTAGTAGAGATACGGCAGGATAGGTAGGTTTCTACTGTACTGCATTGCATGGGGGAGCAGTGTGATGGCATTCTACAGAGGGTGGCAAATATATAGTCTACTGCCCTGAGCTATAGAAAAGATAATGCGTGCATAAAAATTAGCAATTTGAAACATTTCTTCCTTGATTTAATGTACCTGTAAAATATACATATAAAACCTTGTTCTAGGAGAAATATTTCCATTAAAAGAGACTCAATTCCATCAAATTGTCTCTGCTAAGGTATGTCTGGCATTAGAGTAAGAAATACTTATTTATTAGGATTTTGCACTTAAATTCTGTGCATTCTGTTTTGTTTGTAGATAGCAGTGACTACAGATTCTTTGTGCTTAAATACTTGGTGACCCCATTAGAGAGCGAGCACAGTGTGAAAATATTCAGTGTGTCATAGACAGTCATTATTTCTAGCACATACTGAAAATTACCAGTATCAGCAAGGATATGGAAACCTTCAAATTAAAGGCACAAGATAAAACATAGTAAATAACCACTCTCTCACAATGAATGTGAGGCTATAAATCTAGCAAATGTGAAGCTGGAACTATACACACTGTGAAGTTTAATATAATACGTCTTGAGAACTTCCTTTCAGGTAGACACATAACTTAAAACATTTTCATTAGAACAACATAACGATTAGAAATATTCAAAAACTCCAATTCTTGGAGTAGGATATTTCTAATATTATGAATTGATTTTGACATGGTTAGTGTATCTCTTCATCTAAAGGTAAATGCTTCTTGCAGAGAAAAAAGATAAAAAGTTTAGCTTCATTAGTTATCTCAGACACACAAAAATGACAAAATTAGAAGCCTTTGAAAGTTCATAATGATATAACTTGGATTATTAATTATTTCTCCTTGTAGGAAAACAACCTTATATTAGTTATTGCTTTGTAGACTATATTAAATGTTCCCAGTTCTTGGATGGGATTGTATTTCCATCACAAACAGATACTTCCTTGTAAATTGCTGACAATTTATCTCAGGAAAATTCTATTGTGTGTGGTGGTGGAATCTCCAATAACCAATAATTAATGAGTCCTAATAGTGGCTGAATTGCTTATATTCGTCTGTTTATTATCCCCTCATTCATTCATTTCTTCACTCACTAATTCATTTTAATAGTATTATCTACATTGAGTTTCTTATAACTCATGTATTTGGGTTTAGAATGGTACTAGTGCATAATTAGAGTTCAGTAAATGTTAATTTATTACTATTTGTAATAGTTTATTATTTCAGCCAATAATTAGATACATTTTGGACAGCTGGATGCCATATAAACATGAGTAAAACAAGTTCTCACACCCATGAAACTTCTCTTCCACAGATGAACCAATTAAACAAACAGGTGTATTCTGAATAGGATGCTTTCCTAACAATCATGCAAGGAAAACACCTCAAAATATCAAGTTGTTTTTAAAATACCTTTTGTTAGCAAACACATTTTCCTTTCTTAAAAACTAAGAATCCTGTGATTTAGCAAAAGCTTCAGTACCATTTTCAGTCTCTGTAGTCTTCATAACAGGAAGAGCCATGTGATTGGGAAAACTTGTTCCAGGTGTTCTCCAGCTGTCTACCTGACCTCAGGTAGGTCATTTAAACTCAGTGGGTCAGGCAGAATGGAAGGCAAATATCTGGAAATTGAGGTCCAGGGATTTGCAGTGTTCAAAAGCTCCCAAGTTGCTTCTAAAATGCATTCAGAGTTAAGATTTTGTGCAACCTTTTCAATTTTCCTGTGCTCGGAGAGTGATTTCGAAAGTAGGATAAATGAACGACGTGGTCCCTCTTTTCTCCCAGGGTGCTGGCATGTAAAAGATGCACTTCAAAGGTTTCTTGTCTTAAGATGATTTTCACTAAGGCACTTTATCAAGTAGACATTATTTGGGATTCATAACGACTTCCATTAAAATCCAATCTATCCTGAGACAATTAGAGATATCCATCCTACTATAGTTTAGCATGGATGATTTCAAAACCTCATTCTTTTAATAACAAGCTGAAATTGGTAGGAGGCCTTGGCTGTGGGAGGGGTTTGAGGTAACTTTCAACTCCAGGATGCAGGTGAGGTTTCTCAGGGGGACTGTGATAGCCAAGAGGCAGAACCAGGGATGTAGGTACTTGGTAAGTAGAGAAGAGATTTCAGAGTTTGGGGAGGTGATGCCAGGGAGATGATGAGGATGCAGAATTCATTCATCCACTCATTAGTGCCACAAATGTTCTTTGAATTCTACTCTAAGCCAAGCATTTATGTTAGCCACCAAAATTATACAGCCTAAATGTAATTAGAGCTTATTGACCAACAATTGTTGTCCACTTAATAATTTTTCCTGGGGTCATGACAGTTAATAACTATTCAGAACCACTAATAACTATCTTATCTCTGCAAATTGATTTATGAATCTGACTTATTTATGCCAACATTTAGTTCCAATATATCACCTTCAGGATGTTTGCCAAACCACATAAATCTCCACAATTAATTACTTTATATTTTTTCTTTGTATCAATTTACTAGTTATACCTAAAGACATTAATTTGAAAGGTAAAATTAAAATGAGTACCATGAGTGAAAAATTAATACCATTTGCCTTAAATATATAGTAACCATAAAAATAAATTCAATGAAAACAAAACAATACTGTAAGTCCCAGTCAGTCACCTGACCAAGGCTCATGGATGACTTTCATATTATTATTATGGGATATTAGCAATCATTGTTGTGAAGTCATGTCCAACTCCTTTGTGACCCCATGGACTATAGCCCACCAGGCTCCTCTGTCCATGGGATTTCACAGGCAGTATTACTTGAGTGAGTTGCCATTTCTTCCTCCAGGGGATCTTCCCAACATTATTTATCACCGAGTCATCAAGGAAGCCCATTAGCAATCAGTAGAAAGTTGTTAAAGATGACTTTTAAGAAATTGTTGCTTTCTCCTAGATCCAAAGCATCCAAAGAAAATATTTTCTATTTTTTAATGTTAATTTAATCATATATTGTGTATAGTATGGAAAATATTAGGGTTACCAAGTGCTTACCAAATGAAATTAAAGGACACTTGTTCCTTGGAAGAAAAGCTTTGACCAACCTAGGCAGCATATTAAAAAGCAGAGACATTACTTTGTCAACAAAGGTCTGTCTAGTCAAAGCTATGGTTTTTCCAGTAATCATATATGGATGTGAGAGTTGGACTATAAAGAAAGCTAAGCACTGAAGAATTGATGCTTTTGAACTGTGGTGTTGGAGAAGAATCTTGAGAGTCCTTTGGACTGCAAGGAGATCCAACCAGTCAATCCTAAAGGAAATCAGTCCTGAATATTCACTGGAAGGACTGCTGTGGAAGCTGAAACTCCAATACTTTGGCCACCTGATGCGAAGAGCTGACTCACTGGAAAAGACCCTGATGCTGGGAAAGATTGAGAGCAGGAGGAGAAGGGGATGACAGAGGATGAGATGGTTGGATGGTATCACTGACTCGATAGACATGAGTTTGAGTAAGCTCCAGGAGTTGGTGATGGACAGGGAGGCTTGGTGTGATGGAGTCCATGGGGTCACAAAGAGTTGGACACGACTGAGTGACTGAACTGAACTGAAATGTACACAATTCTTCACAGAGCCTAGACAATGCATATTGACAGTAAAAATGCATTCACATATGTAGACTATCCCAAAGAATGAACCAAAAATACACAACCCAAGTTGGAACTAATAAGTGATTATAGAAAGGTTGCAGGATACAAAAGTAGTAAACAAAAGTCAATTATTTCCTATATGAACAATTGAAATTTGAAATTTAAAACATAATGCCATTACATTAATCCGGTAGGTGTAAAGAACCTGCTTGCCAATGCAGGAGACCGAACAGACTCAGGTTCGACCCCTGTGTTGGGAAGATACCCTGGAGGAAGAAATGGTAACCCATTCCAGTAGTCTTGCCTGGAAAATCCCATGGACAGAGGAGCCTGGTGGGCTACAGTCCATAGGGTTGCAAAGAGTTGGATATGACTGAAACAACTTAGCACCCTACTGTTTGCATTAATAAACCCTAAAAGGTTGACTTGTGTATCAGTTGCTGGAAATGAGAACTAACGTTTCCAAAAAAATAAAAAATAGAACATTCTGAGTGTTTAAATTCCTATTCCTGTCTGCAAAAGCTTTTTCAACCCAATATGTAGCTGAACATGTACACTCATACTGCTAATAACCTAAAATGCTTGGCCCATCAATTAGAACTTGCTACTCCATTCTCATTAAAGTAGGGACTCGCCAAGTTCTGGGTTGTGTTTATTTATACCCCTGCACCAGTATTTTTGAAAAAGAATAGTGTAGAAAGTCCAGATTTATGGGATGAAAGAGGAAGTTCCTTGGGTGTTATATAATACCTTGGATCCAGAACAGGTGGTGGTTTTTGGTGTGGGGGTAGGGGTGACTCTCTATTTGGGGGTAAATCTTTGGAAGTTTGGAAAACTAAGATCATGGCATCCGGTCCCATCACTTCATGGGAAATAGATGGGGAAACAGTGCAAACGGTGGCTGACTTTACTTTTCTGGGCTCAAAATCACAGCAGATGGTGATTGCAGCCATGAAATTAAAAGACGCTTACTCCTTGGAAGGAAAGTTATGACCAACCTAGACAGCATATTAAAAAGCAGAGACATTACTTTGCCAACAAAGGTCCATCTAGTCAAGGCTATGGTTTTTCTAGTAGTTGTGTATGGATGTGAGAGTTGGACTATACAGAAAGCCGAGAGCTGCAGAATTAATGCTTTTGAATGTGGTGTTGGAGAAGACTCTTGAGAGTCCCTTGGACTGCAAGGAGATCCAACCAGTCCATCCTAAAGGAGATCAGTCCTGGGTGTTCATTGGAAGAACTGATGTTGAAGCTGAAGCTCCAATACTTTGGCTACCTGATGTGAAGAGCTGACTCATTTGAAAAGACCCTTATGCTGAGAAAGATTGAGGGCAGGAGGAGAAGGGGACGACAGAGGATGAGATGGTTGGATGGCACCACCAACTCAATGGACATGAGTTTGGGTGGACTCTGGCAGTTGGTGATGGACAGGGAGGCCTGGCGTGCTGCAGTTCATGGGGGTCGCAAAGAGTCGGACACAACTGAGTGACTGAACTGAACTGACTTTGGAAGTTATGTGGTTGGAAGTTGGGAAGATGTTCGTGTGTGGGTATGGTAAGCTTTTATTTTTCCTTTGCTAAGAGGCTGTCATTTATACGAATGTTCTTAATTTATGAGGATCGTGTATGTGCTCATTTGTACAGTCATGTTTAACTCTTTGCAGCCCCATGGACCTCCTGACAGGCTCCTCTGTCCATGGAATTTTCCAGGCAAGAATACTGGAGTGGGTAGCCATTCCCTACTCCAGGGGATCTTCCCTAAGCATGGTTTATATTTAATGGGTGCTTCTTATGTGCCAGAAGTCAAAGACTTGGTATAGATTGTCTAGTAAAACCTCAAAACAGCCCTAAGAGAAAACAATATTATCATCCTTATTTGACAAAAAGGAATTTTAGGCTTAGATAATTTGAGTAACTTGTCCAGAATCACAGATTTAGTAAGTTATTATTCTTGGACTTAAATTAATTTAGTCTAATAGTAGAACCCACAAATCTGAATATACTATAGACTGCTTCTTAAGGAAGTGACTTAAATAAGGAAGAAAATGCCTAAAAAACAGTCTTGTGTCCATAAACCCATAATGTGATGAGAAAACATAAAATAATTTTGGGCTCTGAGTACTTCAGATCATGAAATACTATGTTTACCAGAAGAATACAAATAAGTATCCAAAAGTCAAAATGAAGAGTTTAGTGCCTGAAAAAAATATGCATAGTCACTTCAGTTTTAATTCAAAGCTGAAAGAGAAAGCAAACTTTTTCCTTCCAAACTGACATATGCATAATCATTTTTTTTCCACATCCACAGGAGCTTTCACTTTTACTAAGTGAAACTGGCTGAAATAATACTTTATTTCCTATTTGATTCTTGATAAGGAATCTGGGTTGGATCCTGGGAACATTGCTGTGAAGAAAAAGCAATAATCAGGTAAATGTCCTATCTGGGCATTATTCTCTTAGATCTTTTGATATGAGGAGCCCTCTAAATGGATGCAGCATGCTGGGGCGGGGGCTAGGCACTGAAACACTTCGCTAACTGTCTCTAAGGGCAACTGTGGGCTGAAGCTGCGGGAGAGAAAAAGAGAGGGAGGGAGAAAACCAGCAGGGAACCTGCAAGGGAACGTTCACACCTTGGGCTGTACCGGCTGACCTGTAAGGCAGTGATGCGAAGCGCATCACAAAAGTGGGACTAGCCCTGTAAGCTTCTAGAAGGCAGTTCTAAGCATCTGTGATTTGCCTCCTGAACATTTGTATCTCACTATAGGAAGGAGGATGAAACAGCTGCACACGTTGTCTCCAGTGCTGTAAACCTGTCATCAGCCCTGCATTGTTTACATATGGCTACAAGGTCTTTAAGCCCAGGATGCCTTAGCTAGACAGCAGGGACCGATATTTACATGACAGCTGTGTCAATTGGAAGCGGCCCTGTGCGCATGTTTGTTTCACCAACGCTCCAGTCACTACCACCCACCCCTCCCCCCTGCCCCAAAGACACAAATCTAATTCTTCCTCTTTTTTAAATGAGCTCCATGTTAATAATAGAGCTGCAGTGCAGATGCTCAAAATGGAAATAGCTGGCATTTCCCTAACAAGACTCATAATTCTGCTAGAAATAATGGATTTCAAGTGAAATAGCTCGAGTCCAAGAAGAGCGGTTATAATTCATGACCAGACGCCCAAATGAAATCAAAATCTGGGAAACATGCAAAGTGCTAATTTTCTACATCAGTGGAATTTATCAAGTTCCTACTGATTAATTTGAACAAGGGTTTGGTTGTTCAATTGATAGAGCTTTGTTTGCCTTGCAAAGACATCTGAATGACATTGATTCAAATCTTATTGCAACTTCCTGGTTTTGTGAAAAGCTTTTTAAAAACTGTAACCTAAAACCCTCCATATCACAAGTAGCTGATATTAAATGATTTTATTTTGATTATTCTTTACCATTTGAGGGTGAGACTCATCAAATTTATTTCACCAAAGAGATAAGCAGCAATACGTCTGGAAAACAATTACTACGCAATTCTTAAGGAAGTGGAGCTTAATCCATTACTGTTGATTTAGTTTATTGTTAGATTTTGCAAAGAAAATATTTATTATTTAATAATGACTATTTACAATTAGCTTGATTGAAAAATAAGCCACTCCCAAAATGCTTATAAATAGTTTAACATCAATAATATAGCTTAAAGTCTCTTTTCCATTAAATATAAAATAGAAAATATTGTCTGGCTGTGCTGGGTTGAGTAATGATCCCTACCCCTGACAACATGATGCCCATGTTCTAATCCTGGAACCTAAGAATGATACTTTATGTGGCAAAGGTGCCTTGTGGATTCTGAGATGAGTAAATCATCCTGAATTATCCTGGCAGGCACTATGTCATCACAGAGCTTCTTACAATAGGGAAGTAAGAGGTCAGAAATAGGAGAAGGGGATGACAGAGGATGAGATGGTTGGATGGCATCACTGACTCAATGGACATGAGTTTGAGTAAGCTCCGGGAGGTGGTGATGGACAGGGAAGCCTGGTGGGCTACAGTCCGTAGGATCGCAAAGAGTCAGACACAACTGAGCGACTGAACTGAACTGAGGAGGTCAGAGGAATAAATGCTACAGGTTGATGTAAAAAGAAAGATTTGAACATGCTACATTGCTGACTCTGAAAATGGAAAGAGGGACCATGGGTCAAGGAACGCAGTTCTGTGAGCTGAAAAAGATGAGAAAGTAGCTTTCCCCTTAAGACAACAGGTCCCAAATGGAGTAACTTTCTGCTAAGCCTCATGTTACTCAACCAGCACTTAATTACATTTTCAGCTCTCCCAGAAATGGAGAGTTATAACAGTCAATCAGATCAGCACTAGTTAGGTAACCTGCCTGATTAGACCCCTAGAGAAAAGTAAACTTACAATCAACCACTTTTTTGCCTAGTATAACTTTCTTGTTCCTGCTCCCTTCTGCCTATAAAAATCTTTCATTTTGTATAGTTCCTCAGACTTCCTTTCTAACTGCTAGATTGAATGCTGCCTGATTCCTTGAATCCTTGAATAAAACCAATAAAATCGTTAAAATTTACTCAGTTAAATTTTTTTTAGTACCCTAGAGCCTCTTGAGGGTATGTAGCCCTGCCTACATTTTGTTTCCAGCCCAGTGAAGCCCAGTTCTGTTTCACAGCTGTAAGATAATAAATTTGTGTTTTTTTAAATAACTGTTAGTGGTCACTTGTTTTGGCAACAATTTGTAGTTGATACACTGGC
Source organism: Bos indicus x Bos taurus (assembly GCF_003369695.1). Taxonomy (NCBI): domain Eukaryota; kingdom Metazoa; phylum Chordata; class Mammalia; order Artiodactyla; family Bovidae; genus Bos; species Bos indicus x Bos taurus. The sequence goes on from NC_040099.1 coordinate 29,574,495, forward strand.
ATTAATGTGGATACTTAGAGCAATCAATGCCCTTAAACCAAGTAGAAGAAGTGTTTCGTTTGAACTGGAAAATACTGATTAAGATTTAGTAGTTAGCTAGAGACATATGATTTTCAGTCGAGTGAAACACACTCTCTACTATGGAGCCCTGCTAGGTGGTTTGGGAGTCTGATAATTTGAGCATGCTTTGTCACAGAAGCAGTGTGCCTTTGGATACCCAAAGCATGTTTAAGGGACCAAGATAATGAAGGAACTGCCCTACTAGTCAGGAAATGAAAAAAGGTGAAGTACAATCCATGTGCTATCATTGTATATCATTCATCAAGTTAGTTTCAAATTGCTAATTGAGGTTCAATGTTTCTCTAAGTCTTCAAAACAATTCCAGTATATCAGGACATGCAATACCCATTGATCCTTTTTGGAAAATTGAGGAGAAACTTCCTGAAATTCCTATATGAATTTTGAAATCAGCAAATACTCAAGTTCAAATCTCATTCTTACCATTTACTAACTTTGTGATGGTGGGGTGATAACCCAATTTCTCTGAGCCTTGGTTTTATCCTCAGTAAGTTGGAAAGAAAGCCTTCCTGTTGGTTTATTGTAGATATTAAATGAGATAAAGAGTATCTGTAAAGATTATGTTAGATCTTCAGTAACATGGCACCATTTCTCACATTGAAAACCTTCCACATACCTCATCTTAGAAAGTCCTGTCAATCCACGAAGACTCAGGATTTAACTTGAAGCCCAAAACCTACATAAAAGTTTCTACATGAGGAAAACTGACCTAGCTGGGAAAATTATCCCTTATCTGCTTTGAGGAGTGAAGAATGTGTTGCCCAGAAATGAAACCCCAAAGGGCCATCAGTTCAGTTCAATTCAGTTCAGTCACTCAGTTGTGTCTGACTGCAATCCCATGGACTGCAGCACACCAGGCCTCCCTGTCCATCACCAACTCCCAGACCTTGCTCAAAGTCATGTCCATTGAGTCAGTGATGCCGTCCAACCATCTCATCCTCTGTCGTCATCCCCTTCTCCTCCCACCTTCAATCTTTCCCAGCATCAGGGTCTTTTCAAATGAGTCAGTTCTTCACATCAGGTGGTCAAAGGATTGGAGTTTCAGCTTAAGCATCAGTCCTTCCAATGAATATTCAGGACTGATTTCCTTTAGGATTGACTGGTGGGATCTCCTTGCAGTCCGAGGGACTCTCAAGATTCTTCTCCAACACCACAGTTCAAAAGCATCAGTTCTTCAGCACTCATCTTTCCTGATACAAAAGACCTATAGAAGCTGTCTGTTTTCTCCTGGTGGCATACAGCACCTGCTTTATTTATCTTCTTCTTTTTCTTAATCACACAAGGCAGTTATTGCTGTGGAAATATTCTTCCCCAGAAAGGTGTGGTTTAAAATGATAGTGGTCTCGGGAAGCTTGAAAAATATTGAGATCTTGGATGGAAAGAAATCTCTAGGAGTCACCGTTCTATCTAAAAGATGGATTAGAAACCACAGTAAATCATATCTGATTTCTTTGGTTAAATCACATGTACCTCTAACTTAGAAAATAACTAGGCAATATTCACAAATTATTTTTTTCATGATCGTTTGTAACTAGAAACCAAAAGATACTTGAAGGTGAAATTTTTGTTATCTCCTAATTAATGACATTTAATTTTCATTGAGTTCGTTTTGGAATGGGCTGTGACTGGTCATTGTGAAAATAGCAATGAACCAGAGATGATGAAGAATCCCAAATTTAATCTCAATTATATTGAGATTTTATATATATATATATATATATATGTGTGTGTGTGTGTGTGTGTGTGTGTGTGTGTGTGTCTCTAATGTCTTTATACATAAAATTAAAATAAAATTGTCTCCCTTTCAAGATTGCATGTGCAAAACTCTCTGTTGTTGTTGTTCGGTTGCTAAGTCGTGTCTGACTCTTTGTGACTCCAGGGCCTGCAGCATGCCAGTCTTTCCTGTCCTTCACTATCTCGGAGTTAGCTCACATTCATGTCCATTGAGTCGGTGATACTATCTAACCAATTCATCCTTTGCCTCCCTTTTCTCCTTTTGCCTTCAAACTTTCCCGGTATCAGGGCCTTTTCCAATGAGTTGGCTTTTCTTATCAGGTGGCCAATATTTAAAGTACTGGCAAAACTGTATAGCAGATAGTATATATTCTTTCAGAGTATTTTTCTCTGCTCTTTCTTACAGAATGAAGAGTACAGACTTTAGTTCATAAATCCAGATATGTAAGAAACACAAAATAGATTATCTAATACTCAGTGTTGAATTCAAGAATGTTGTTACTTTCCCTCAAAGGAGAAGAAATCGCAGTCTGAGTCTACCCTCCAGAATTGCTCTTTTTGAAGCAATGAAAACTGTTCTTCGGGGAACTAAACTGCCTGAGTTTCAATCCTGGCTCCACCAGTATTTGCCTCTAAGACCTTGGACAAATTACTTTACCTTTTGGTGTCTCAAGATATTCATCTGTAAAGTGGGTATAATTGCTATACATCCATCACAGAGTTTTGTGAGATCAAGTGAATTAAAAAGTAAAAACACATAATGATAAAGACACATAGTGAGCTTTTTAATGATGCTAGCTATTTTGAAAATTATTATTATTATTACTACCAAATTGACTGAAATTGGCAAAGTTGGGATGGAAGGATGTGTGGAGGTCTGTATCTCAGATGTTGATTCTCTCCGTATGGGCCTGAATTCTGTTTCCAAATGTTACGGTGAATTTTATCATTCCTTGTATCATCATACCCTCCTTATGTCTGGGACCTGGGTTTCCTCCCTACCTCTTGGGCACACCCACACTTAGTCCAGAGGGCACAGTGAGACTGCCTGAGACCTCATGTACCCAGACAAGCCAGGCAGCCAGTTCTCCTTGAGACCCAGATTCTGCTAATGGTATCAATCTCTCCAGGTCACCTCAACTCAAAGGTCAGCAGATATTTTCCTATGTGATCTTCAGAAGACTTATTATTTGTACATCTAGACCTTCAATCAATTTAAAATTGATTTTTGAGTATGCTGTGAGGTAGAGATTAATTTTTTAAAAATATGGATATTGAACTGATTCAGCACCATTTAGAAAAAGACCGTCTTTTCCCCACTGCTCTGCAATGTAACTCTTACGATCAATCAAGTAACTTTGTACATGAGGCTTTCTTTTCTGTTTCTAGTCTATTAATCTATTTGTCTATACTTGCACCAACACCACACTATTTTAATGGCTATCATTATGTAGAAAATCTGATATTCAGTAGTGTAAGTCCTCTAAATTTGTTCGTTTTCAATATTGCCTGGACCATTCTTAGGCCTTTACATCTCCTTACAGATTTTAGAATCAGCTTGCCAATCTGCACACACTCACTCACACACACACACACACACACACACACACACACACACACATATGCTGTAAGACTGCTGGGAGTTTGATCATAATTTATTGACTCTGTAAATCAATCCAGGATATATATCTTTGTAATAAAGAATCTAATCCATGAACATGATATATCTCTCCATTTACTTGCGTCTTTAAAATCTGTCTATAATTTCTGTTGAGTTACAGTGTTTGTATTTGATTTATTCCTAAATATTTGATGTTTGGGGTGCTCTGTAAAAATGTTCAAATTTCATTTTCTATCAGTTTGTTGCTCATATATAAAAATGCAGTTGAATTTTGTATAACACCTTGTATCTAGTGGCCTTGCTAAATCGACTTTTTCTAATAATTGTCTGTAGATTCTTTTTGCATTTTCTATGCACACAATCATGCCACTTGCAATTAATAAGCAATATAAGTCCTCTTTTGTAATCATTATGACTTTTATCCCAACATCTTGCTTTATTGCACTGATTAGGATCTATAACACAATGTTAAGTAGAAAATATGCTTCAACATCATCTTCCACTGCACTAATCTTGCTTTTTGCTATGTCTACTGCTGTTAGCCCATCTAATAAAATTTTAGGTATTGCTTATTTCAGGTTTGGAATTTCTACTTGTATACTTTTAAGATTTTAATTCTTTAATGAAATTATCTTTTCATCTATTTTCCATCTTTCCTCTATTTTCTGAAATATATTAATTATAGTTATTCTAAAATCTTTGTCTACTAACTTTAATATCTGGATATTTGTGAGTTTTTTTCTTTGTATTGATTAAATGGTCCTGTCCCTTGGCATTTTTAGTCATTTTTTTTAATGTGGAACGATAGACATTTTGTATAAATAACTACAGAGGCTGCAGGTGAATTATCTTTTTTTCCAGAGAGGAATAACAGTTTCCTCTTCTCGGCAGATAGGGTTATGGAGGAAATCACCTTAGTCTAGTCAGGAAACAGTTAAAACTGGTCTATAGTTTTGGTAATAATACATTTGCTCCTGTTCACATCTGTTCCTAGATCATAGCCCTCCAGGGCTTTCAGATGAGTCCAGTGCATTTGTTGAGATCCTTCCCTCTGACAGGTTCTAAACTCTAATCTTTGTTTCCTCAATACCACAAAAGCAAGAAAATTTCATTCCACTTCTCAGAAGTTTGTGTCTTTTCTTTTTATTCTACCACTCTGTACCTTCAGAATTCACCAGTGATATTAAGGGGAAACCTGATGAAAATTGGAGGCCATTCAATTCTCTAGTTTTATCCCACACTCCAGCCCATAAGCCCTTTGAAAGTCCTCATAGTTGAAAATTCCCTGGAGATCCACTGGTTGGGACTCTGTGCTCTCACTGTTGAGAGCCTGGGTTCAATCTTGGATGTGGAAACTAAGATCCCATAAGCCAAGTGGTACAGCCAAAGAAGAAGAAGAAAGAAAGACCTCATGGTTTCTCCCTCCTTAGTGTTAGATCTCTATCCAGACAGGTCTTAGATGCTCAGTTTCTGACCACATTCAGAAATGGCAGTGCCTCTGGGCAAAACTCCCTACCGATGACAGTTCTTACCTTAAGTACCTCACGCTCTGGCACTATCAGAAGATGACTTCTGTGTTCTATATAGGTTTTCTGGTTGTTCTCAGAGTGTGAATTGGCCTACCACCATATAACCTGAAAATAGAAACTTCTAAGGATTTTGAGTACTCCTTAGACATATTTGAGAATGGTTCTTAAAGGGAAAAAAAAGTGGCTTCAAGCAAGATACTTCCTGTGGAAGAGTGATGAGAGTGGTGAAAGTGAAATAACCTGAGACTCTAAGGATAAAGAGGACTATCTAACAGGGAGGCTGGCCACTATGAATGACCACCATCGCTCTCGACCCAGCTGATTTTCAAGTGTAGCTGCACTTTTAGTGACCTACTTTAGAACATCTATAAAAGTTTCCGGGGGATTAGAACTAAAATCTACTTTGCTTTCTCCCTTCTCTACTTGTTTCTTAAGAAAACAGAATGCTAAATGTGTGTTACATTGCAATTAAAAATTTATTTCAACAATTAATTAATTAACACAAACTGCAACAACTTCATCTGTGGTGAAAATGAAAGTGAAGTTGCTCAGTTGTGTCCGACTCTTTCCAACCCCATGGACTATAGCCTACCAGGCTCCTCAGTCCATGGAATTTTCCAGGCAAGAGTACTAGAGTGGATTGCCATTTCCCTTTCCAGGGGATCTTCCCAACCCAGGGATAGAACCCGGGTCTCCTGCATTGCAGGCAGACGCTTTACTGTCTGAGCCACCAGGGAAGCCCATTGATAGAATTTAGTAATTAAAATTATCTAATCCTGCACACATTCTTTTTCTAGAAGTTATTCATTATTTTGCATCTTATACCTTTTTATCATCTCCCCCTCAAATTCTTCTCTGAGCCAAACTATGAAGTTCTCAATTGATATGCTACTGGAGAAGAATGGAGAAATAGCTCCAGAAGGAATTCTTAAAGAGGCTGAGCCAAAGTGGAAACAATACCTAAGTATGGATGCGTCTGGTGGTGAAAGTAAAGTCCAAGGATGTAAAGAACAACATTGCATAGGAACCTGGAATGTTAGGTCCATGAATCAAAGTAAATTGGAAGTGGTCAAACAGGAGATGGCAAGAGTGGATATCAACATTTAAGGAATCAGTGAACTAAAACAGACTGGAATGGGCAAATTTAATTCAAATGACCATTATATCTACTACTATGCACAAGAATCCCTGAGAAGAAATGGAGTAGCCCTCATAGTTAACAAAAGAGTCCAAAATGCAATAATTGGGTGCAATCTCAAAAAAGACAGAATTATCTCTGTTTGTTTCCAAGGCAAACCATTCAATATCACAGTAATTCAAGTCTATATGCCAACCACTAATGCCAAAGAAGCTGAACTTGCACAGTTCTATGAAGACCTACATGACCTTCTAGAACTAACACCAAAAAAAGATGTCCTTTTCATTATAGTGGACTGGAATGCAAAAGAAGGAAATCAAGAGATACCTGGAATAACAGGCAAATTTGGCCTTGGAGTACAAAATGAAGCAAGGTAAAGGCTAACAGAGTTTTGCCAAGGGACCACACTGGTCATAGCAAACATCTTCTTCCAACAACACAAGAAACAACTCTACACATGGACATCACCAGATGGTCAACACCAAAATCAAATTGATTATATTCTTTGCAGGAAAAGATGGAGAAACTCTGTACAGTCAGGAAAAACAAGAAAGGGAGCTGATTGTGGCTCAGATCATGAACTCCTTATTGCAAAATTCAGACTTAAATTGAAGAAAGTAGGGAAAATCACTAGGGCATTCAGGTATGACCTAAATAGCATCTCATGATTATACAGTGGAAGTGATAAATAGATTCAAGGCACTAGATCTGATAGACAGAGTGCCTGAAGAACTATGGACAGAGGTATGTAACACTGTGCAGGAGGTGGTGATCAAAACCATCCCAAGAAAAAGAAATGCAAAAGGACAAAATGGTTGTCTGAGGAGGCCTTACAATAGCTGAGTAAAGAAGAGAAGCGAACAGCAAAAGAGAAAGGAAAGATATACCCATCTGAATGCAGAATTCCAAAGAATAACAAGGAGAGATAAGAAAGCCCTCCTAAATGATCAATGCAAAGAAACAGAGGAAAACGATAGAATGGGAAAGACTAGAGATCTCTTCAAGAAAATTAGAGATGCCAAGGGAATATTTCATGCAAAGATGAGCACAATAAAGGACAGAAATGGTATAGACCTAACAGAAGCAGAAGATATTAAGAAGAGGTGGCAAGAATACACAGAAGAACTATACAAAAGATATCTTAATGACCCAGATAACCACGATGGTGTGATCACTCACCTAGAGCCAGACATCCTGGAATGTGAAGTCAAATGGGCCTTAGGAATCATCACTATAAACAAAGCTAGTGGAGGTGATGGAACTCCAGTTGAGCTATTTCAAATCTTAAAAGATGATGCTGTTAAGTGCGCAGCACTCAATATTCCAGCAAATTTGGAAAACTCAGCAGTGGCCACAGGACTGGAAAAGTTCAGTTTTCATTCCAATCCGAAAGAAAGTCAATGCCAAAGAGTGCTGAAACTACCTCACAATTGCACTTATTTTGCACGCTAGCAAAGTATTGCTCAAGATTCTCCAAGCCAGGCTTCAACAGTAGGTGAACTGAGAACTTCCAGATGCTCAAGCTGGATTTAGAAAAGGCAGAGGAACCAGAGATCAAATTGCCAACATCTGGGCTTCCCCTGTGGCTCAGATGGTAAAGAATCAGCCTGCAATGCGGGAGACCTGGGTTCGATCCCTGGGTTGGGAAGATATCCTGGAGAAGGGAAAGGCTACCCACTCCAGTATTCTGGCCTGGAGAATGCATGGACTGTACAGTCCATGGGGTCTCAAAGAGTTGGACATGACTGAGTGACTTTCACTTTCACTGTATCATACAAAAAGCAAGATAATTCCAGAACAACATCTACTTCTGCTTCCCTGACTATGCTAAAGGCTTTGACTATGTGGATCACAACAAACTGTGGAAAATTCTTTTCAAGAGATGGGAATACCAGACCACCTTACCTGCCTCCTGAGAAACCTGTTTGCAGGTCAAGAAGCAAGTTAGAACCAGACATGGAACAATGGACTGGTTCCAGATTGGAAAAGAAGTGCGTCAAGGCTGTATATCGTCACCCTGGTTATTTAACTTATGTGTGGAGTACATCATGCAAAATGCCAGGCTGAATGAAGCACAAGCTGGAATCAAGATTGCCAGGAGAAATATCAATAACCTCAGATATGCAGATGACACCACCCTTATTTCAGAAAGTGAAGAGGAACTAAAGAGCCTCTTGATGAAAGTGAAAAAAGAGAGTGAAAAAGCTGCCTTAAAACTCAACTTTCAAAAACGAAGATTTGGTCTCATCACTTCATGACAAATAGATGGAAAAACAATGGAAAGAGTGAAACTTTACTTTCTTGTTTCCAAAATCACTGCAGATGTTGACTGCAGCCATGAAATTAAAAGACACTTGCTCCTTGGAAGAAAAGCTATGACCAACCTAGAGAGCATATTAAAAGGCAGAGACATTACTTTGCCAACAAAGTTCCATCTAGTCAAAGCTATGATTTTTCCAGTAGTCATATATGGATGTGAGTTGGAACATAAAGAAGTCTGAGCACTAAAGAATTGATGCTTTTAACTGTGGTGTTGGAGAAGACTCTTGAGAGTCCCTTAGATTGCAAGGAGACCAAACCAGTCCATCCTAAAGGAAATCAGTCCTGAATATGTATTGGAAGGACTGATGTTGAAGCTCCAATACTCCGGCCACCTGAAGTTAAGAGCTGACTCATTAGAAAAGACCCTGATGCTGGGAAAGATTGAAGGCAAGAGGAGCGTGGGATGACAGAGGATGAGATGGTTGGATGACATCCCTGACCTGATGGACATGAGTTTGAGCAAACTCTGGGAGTTGGTGATGGACAGGGAAGCCTGGCATGCTGCGGTCCATGGGTTGAAAGAGTCAGACATGTGTGAGTGACTGAATAACAACAGACAATTGAAAACCTAGTATGTCATCACTCCCAGTTACAGTCAATTGAGATCATCTGTTTCTATCTATCAGCCTTTCCTTGACTTCCACATACTATTAATATTTGTGTATTCCATGTCCCACCTTTGAGTTTTGAAATTCTGACTGGCAGGGACATTGAAGGATCCTGACTGTACACATAGGTTGGCTGTCTGAAGCAATTCCCATATAATTCTTTCCCATAGCATTACATCTTGGCATAGTGCTAGCAAGTTAAATGTACATTTATAATGCATATTAATGTCACTTGAGGGAGGAAGTCAGTGTCTATGCTAATGAGGGATGAACAGTGATCCCTAAATGAAGCCTTTGTGCAGCCAAATGCTGTGACAGCATTGCCTTGCAGCCTATTTAAAAGGCGTACCCATCATGATATGATAAATTCCTCCATATTGGGCTATGCCACTTCACTAACGTAGGAAAAGCCATTCATCTGAAAAGACACAGCCATTCAGGAATCTGAAAACATTTTGATTGGCTTTTAAGAGAGATATCTACCCAATTTTATGTGCATCTTAAAAAGCAGGAATTTGGCCTCTATTACTATCTGTGAGATAAGTAGGTGTTTAGCTTTCATGTGTAGGTGACTCCAGCCATGATCAGAGGCATTGTTAACCGTGTTCCAGGTTGGGCTGTAAAGACTTTGTCATCAGACCAGCCCCTAGACACTTAGGAAGACACATTGTAGCACAGAGGAAATTTGCTCTTGGAATAAACATGGGTAAGTCTCTCTGGCTAGAACATTGTTTAGGAAGTGTTGGATTTATATAAACAAACAGGTCAATATAATTGGCCTTATCAAACTAGCAAGCCTCATTTTGTATTTATTTTTGTGATAGATTGTGGTAATTTAGGGGCAAAAAATAGACTATTTACTTCAAAGTGTCCAATGTAATTATCACTTAGAGATTTTTTACTTCTAAGGGTCATAGAGGATACCTAGGACCTGGAATCATTTGTTCTCATCACTGTTGGCATTTTGCTTTGGGACTCTGCTGTGCTTTTACAACCAAATAAAAAGTAACAAATTTAGGTCTTCTTTCTCACTTCCTACCCTCTGCCTCCTCTAGGCTTGCCAAAGATACAGTCTTTTCAGGTAATTCAAGGCAAATAGGGATCTAAGACTCTGTCTCAATTGAACCTCCAATTATGATGATGTTTTAATAGATCGCAAGCTGTCTCTACAACACAAATAAGAAGCACAAAAACGTTTCCCAATGACCTATACCTCATCTACATCTTTGAATTTATGTATTTTTACTTCTAATCTGTGAAGCAGTTATCTGCTGCTGCTTCTGCTGCTAAGTTGCTTCAGTCGTGTCCGACTCTCTGCGACCCCATAGACCGCCTCCCACCAGGCTCCCGCATCCCTGGGCTTCTCCAGGCAAGGACACTGGAGTGGGTTGCCATTTCCTTCTCTTTACAATTTAAATATGAATTAATTCAACCAGAGACCCTCACTCTCTCTTATAAGGCAATGCAGCTTAATGAGTAAATACACATCAGCCTGTTTTAAAACTGCACATTATTGACCTGAAAGATAAAGGATCCATAATAACTGATTATGTAAATCCTCAATTGCAGATTGTCACCATATTCCATAATGTCATTAATTTACATTAATGTCAGTCTTTCCTTACCAGGCACTTATTAATTAGCTGTGCCTTGACACTTATTCTAATGCAGGCTTTTTGTGAGTCATTAAAGTCCTTTGTGTGGAGACCTCTGTGAAGACCTTCTCGTTTGTGTGTAATTGACAAACCAGATGACAGCTTTTATTGTTGATCGTAAAACTACAGCCAATTCACTGGGGCACTGGATTTATGTTTTGAAACCTTTCCTTTTAACGTTTTAGTGGAGAAAAAAGTTTAAATGCAGGTACATTTTATTTATTAGATGGTCTAAAATACGCCCTTTTCTTCAAAGTCAAGTTCAGATCAGTTCTCTAACCAAATACATGATGGCTTATAGAGATTTTATAATCACAAAACCTCCTCAGAAGAACTCACTTTCTTTGAGTTCTCTGAAAAAGTCTCACATTTTAGGATAATTTTCTAAACCAGCATTTAGAAGTACAGATTTTCATTTGTTTCATTCATTGTCTAACTGAATTAAGCCCTCTAGGTACCCAATGACTGATAACATGTACTTCCTGGAAAAATGCAACATCATTTAGACTTGAATAATGCTTACCAACCAAGGATAGCCAAGGTCCCAGATTGCCTGTTATGTGGTTTTTCATTTGACCTAATCATTGTACTGGGCTTCCCTGATGGCTCATCAGGTAAAGAATTTGCCTGCAATTCAGGAAACATTGGGAAAATCCCCTGAAGGAGGGCATGGCAACCAACTCCAGTATTCTTGTTTGGAGAATCCCATGGACAGAGGAGCTTAGTGGGCTACAGGCTATAGCGTCGCAAAGAATCAGACAAGACTGAAGCAACTGTGCCCATAGCACAATCACTGTACTAGGAATCATAATCATCCATTTTTAAAATTCATTTATTTTTTAATTGAAGGATAATTGCTTTACAGAATTTTGTTGTTTTCTGTCAAACCTCAACATGAATCAGCCATAGACATACATATATCCCCTCCCTTTTGAACCTTCTTCCCACATCCCTCCCCATCCCAGCCCTCTAGGTTGATACAGAGCCCCTGTTTGAGTTTCCTGAAACATACAGCAAATTCCCATTGACTATCTATTTTCCAAATGGTAATGTAAGCTTCCGTGTTACTATCTCCATACATCCCACCCTCTCCTCCCCTCTTTCCATTTCCATAAGTCTATTCTCTATGCCTGTTTCCCCATTACTGCCCTGTAAATAAATTCTTCAGTACCATTTTTCTAGATTCCGTATACGATATTTATCTTTCTCTTTCTGACTTACTTCACTCTGTATAATAGCTTCTAGGTTCATCCACCTCATTAGATCTGACACAAATATATTCCTTTTTATGGCTGAGTAATATTCCACTGTGTACATGTACCACAACTTCTTTATCCACTCATCTGTCAATGGACATCTAGGTTGCTTCCATGTTCTAGCTATTGTAAATATTGCTGCAATGAACAATGGGATACATGTGTCTTTTTCAATTTTGGTTTCCTCAGGGTTTATGCCTAGGAGTGGGATTGCTGGGTCATATGGTGGTTTTTTTTCCTAGTTTCTTAAGGAATCTCCATTCTGTCTTACATAGTGGCTGCATCAATTTACATTCTTACCAGCAATGAAGAACATTTCCTTTTCTCCACATTCTTTTAGTCATCCAAAGTTTTTATTAAGTACTAATTAACTCCACACCCACTACTTAGATTGCAGTGAAATAGATAAAAAACAAATCTCTGCCTGCATTCAGCTTACTTCCCAAGGGGGAGAGGGAATAAACCATAGGATGAAAATCCTGTGGAACTTTGGAAGATAATTAAGTGGGGAGCATGGCACAAAGGAGGGGATAAGAAGTGAAATAAATGCAAGGAGCAGTGGGGGCGGGGACAGGGGCTGAAGTAGAAATTTAAGGTGATCAGGGAAAGCATCCTTGAAAATGAGGGTATTAGACAAGGTTTGAGGAGCAGGAGGGAAGAAATTATGCAAATATCTTGGAGGAAGAGAGGTCCAGGCAGAGGAAACTAAAAGTTCTAGAAGTGCAAGAAGGCTACTGTGATGGAGAAGAGGGAGTAACAGGGGGCCCAGGAGTCAGATTCACAGAGGCGATGGAAGAGGCAGGCAGAGTGCGATAGGCCACTGTAAGCTTTTTAACTTTTACTCGGAGATGGGGCATCCTGGAGGTTTGGTGCAGAAGAATATGAATGTATCAGCCGATTTTTTTCTAGTTTACATGTTAAATACGCCAAGGAGGTGGGTGAGTAGGCAAGCACAAAAGCAGAGAGAAGTTTTAAGAAGATATCACAATAAGCCAGGCTAGGACCAAGGTGATAGTGGGTGATGTTTTGAAAAGAGGCCAGATTCACAATACACTTAGAATACAGAGTAGAAGCTGGAATTTGTCCTTGGAGTTGGCTTTCATTCTATGGAGGATCTTTTTTAGTTCTATTCATAAATATGAAAGATAAAAATATTCATTTGCTTTTCTGGCCAAATTGCTAGGAAAACCCCAAAGAGGTGAGGTGATCCAAATGTAGGTGTTAAGATTAAAGTTCAGGGTATCAGCTTTGAAAGACACTTCATCATTTTCATTGTATCAGGGCATTCTTGCATAGGTTTTTACAATGATCACTTTTTAAATCTCTTTTTAACTAGATCAGGAAAGGGCAAAGGGGTTTTCTAGAGTTGAGGGAAGAGAGATCATGAACAGAAGGCATCTACTTATAAGAGGTGAGCTAACATCTGCACTAAGGCAATAGAGAACAGAAATAAATTAAAGAAAAAAAAAGATGTGATCCTTTTGGATTCTCAGAATTAGTTGTGGAAGACGAATTCCCAGGAAAAAAAATGTAGTTTCTGAAGTTTCTGGATAGTATGTTCTCCTTAGTTATCTATTTTATACATACTATCATAGTGTATATGTGTCAATCTCTAAATTCCTCCCACTCCCCTTTCCCCCTTGGTATCCATGTATTTGTTCTCTACATTAGTGTCTCTGTTTCTGCTTTTCAAATAAGCTCATAGATACCATTTTTCCAGATTCCGCATATATGCATTAATATATGATATTTGTTTTTCTCTTTCTGACTTACTTCAATGTGTGTGACAATCTCTAGGTCCATCTAGAGCTCTACAAATGACCTAATTTTGTTCCTTTTTATGGCTGAGTAATATTCCATCAAGTATATGTATTATACGTAATTTTTTAAAGTATTTTTTCTTTCATTTGCAAAAGTAACAATCCCAGTCTGACATTTCTGATGCCTGCATTTAAAGTTGCTTTTTATATATGACAGTAGCTTTCCTTGTTCATCTTTTTTATCCATACACAACCCCTTTGTGGGGAATGAGAAGATAGCCCCCTGGTTTTGCTGAGTACAGCTGCAGAATAAAATCAAGGTGACTTGCCTACCTGAGGGTTCTTTTGTACTTGCCAACTTCATTAGCTGTGTTGTTTGTGTCTGTGAAATGACTGGCCTGAGATATACTTTACTGCTGTTTATTTATCCTGGAGTCACCATATTTATAGGATAATTGTTTTACCATTTGTTCAAAGTTGTAAGGAGCTCTCTATCTAATTTGATTTCATGGGCCATAATGCAGTTACATTCAAGTAGATATATTTATAAAAAATGCATTGTTTTCTAAATAGATGATACAAAACCTTTGAGTTCATTTTTGGCTGTTATTATTTTTACATCAGGGCTTCCCTGATAGCTCAGTTGGTAAAGAATCTGCCTACAATGCAGGAAACCCCAGTTCAATTCCTGGTTCAGGAAGATCCCCAGGAGAAGGGATAGGCTACCCACTCCAGTATTCTTGGGCTTCCCCTCATGGCTCAGCTGGTAAAGAATCCACCTGCAGTGCAGGAGACCTGGGTTCGATCCCTGGATTGGGAAGATCCCCTGGAGAAGGGAAAGGCTACGCACTCCAGTATTCTGGCCTGGAGAATTCTGTAGACTGTATAGTCCATGAGGTCACAGAGAGTCAGACATGACTGAGTGAGTTTCACTTTCATTTTTACATCAAGAGAATATATTAATGAAGAGAAGTAAAGATGAAATAAGAATAAGCACATGGGACTTCTCTGGTGGCCCAGGGGCTAAGACTCCGCTCTCCCAGTGCAGGGGGGCCAGGTTCGATCCCAGGTCAGGAAACTATATCCCGCATGCTGCAACTAAGATGTGCACAGCCAAATAAGTGAGTAGAAAAATATTTTTAAAAAACTCTGATGCCTGTAGACTTTAGTATTTAAAAATAAATAAATAAAAGATTGAACCCATGATAGACTGAACTAAGGTCCACCTTTAAATTCTCAAATTTGGAGAACATTTGAATTCTTGAATGGCATTATCAATCTAGTTTTGTCCTTTATCATCACTAGAGATCCCCTAGGAAATTGAGTGAGTTTGAGTTCTTGAGAATTTTGATCTCTCTAGGACACAAACTCGTTAAGGATACTGTCTATTAAAGTCACTTTTATAGTCGAAGTAATGAAATACAATTTTGCGTCCTGTTTTAATATGTTTTTGGGGAAGCACCTGACAATTATCAATGGGCTGGACATCAACCTCTCTTCTGGGTTATTTTCTGAAATATATATTAGATTATGTCCCAAATCCTTTTTGCAAGTATTTGATAATTGAGTGCCATGGGAATATCCAATTATAAAGTGGAATTTTGTGAAGATGGGCATTATGATCTATTTTTATCACTTAATTATTCTTTTTATCATCTATGTATGATCAAGACTGGTCCAAAGATAAATTCATCTCTCTTCTTTCTCTAAGCTTCCTCCCACTAATTAACTCCACAATCCTACTTACATCTCCTTGTAATAACCTGCCATCTACTTCTAGTTTGAGTTTCTTCCTAAAAGTCAATTGAAAATAAAATCTGATTCTTCATACACTTATGATTGATAATGACTTGGGTTCAATCCCTGGATTGGGAAGATCCCCTGGAGAAAGAAATGGCAACTCAGTCTAGTATTCTTGCCTGGAAAATCCCATGGACAGAGGAGCCTGGCAGGCTACAGTTCATGGGGTCACAAAGAGTTGGACATGATTGCAACTAAACCACGACATTATTGAAAATAAATAGCGATACTACACTTTCTGTGGGAGGAGGCATTGTACTGAGTCTGTAAAGAATATGATATGGTCTCTCTATGAAGAGATTGCAATTTAATTAAAAGGAGGGGAGGATCACAAGGGCAGTATAGATAATTGGGCTTCCCAGGTATCACAGTGGTAAACAAGTGAAAGTGTTAGTCTCAGGCCTTTCTGACTCTTTGCTACTCCACGGACTATAATACACCAGGCTCCTCTGTCCATGGGATTCTCCAGGCAAGAGTACTGGAGTGGGTTTCCATTCCCTTCTCTGGGGGATATTCCAGACCCAGGGATAGAACTCGGGTCACCTGCATTGCAGGCAGATTCTTTGCCTTCTGATCTGCCATGAGTCCAACTGCCAATGTAGGAGACACAGAAGATGTAGGCTTGATCCCTGGGTCTGGAAGATCTGCTGGTGGAGGAAATGGCAACCTGCACCAGTAATTTTGCCTGAAAAAGTCCATGGACAGAGAAGTCTGATGGGCTGCAGTCCATGGGGTTGCAAGGAGTTGGACACAACTGAGCACTAAAAAAGAAAAGAAATATATAAATAATTGGCAACTAAGTTGTACAAATCCCAAGAAAACATTCTCCATTTGGAATCTGAGGTCTCAAGTAAAGCTGGACTTAGATGTGCTTTGCTGGAAGGATGTAGCTGTATCCTGATCCACTAAAGGAAGAGACCAGTAAACAATGGGATGGTCCCACTTAAAAGAAGTAAGGATTGGGCAAGGGTATAAAAAATAACCCATGCCATCATAAAAATCTTGTTTATATATATCTACTCTTTTTCAGATTCTTTTCCCTGGTAGGTATTACTAACACAACATTGTAAATCAACTATATTTTAATAAAAATTAAAATTAAAAAACAAAAACCAGTCTTGTTTATCTAGCGCTATGACTCTCATCAGAGCCAGACTGCCCCTAGAGAATATTTTGGGAAGGACTTGAGGAGCTCAGGTTTGTCACATCATTAAGGAAGGGGAGTTCTGTTAATTTCTAGTGACTTTTTCAATAAAGAATTTGACATAGGTCATACCTGAATGGTCTAGTGGTTTTCCCTACTTTCTTCAATTTAAGTCTGAATTTGGCAATAAGGAGTTCATGATCTGAGCCACAGTCAGTTCCCTGTCTTGTTTTTGCTGACTGTATAGAGCTTCTCCATCTTTGGCTGCAAAGAATATAATCAATCTGATTTTGGTGTTGACCATCTGTTGATGTCCATGTGTAGAGTCTTCTCTTGTGCTGTTGGAAGAGGGTGTTTGCTATGACCAGTGAGTTCTCTTGGCAAAATTCTATTAGCCTTTGCCATGCTTCATTCCGTATTCCAAGGCCAAATTTGCCTGTTACCCCAGGTGTTTCTTGACTTCCTACTTTTGCATTCCATTCCCCTATAATGAAAAGGACATCTTTTTTGGGTTTTAGTTCTAAAAGGTCTTGTAGGTCTTCATAGAACCGTTCAACTTCAGCTTCTTCAGCATTACTGGTTGGGGCATAGACTTGTATTACTGTGATATTGAATGGTTTGCCTTGGAAACGAACAGAGATCATTCTGTCGTTTTTGAGATTGCATCCAAGTACTGCATTTCGGACTCTTTTGTTGACCATGATGGCTACTCCATTTCTTCTAAGGGATTCCTGCCCACAGTAGTAGATATAATGGTCATCTGAGTTAAATTCACCCATTCCAGTACATTTTAGTTCACTGATTCCTAGAATGTTGACGTTCAGTCTTGCCATCTCCTGTTTGACCACTTCCAATTTGCCTTGATTCATGGACCTAACATTCCAGGTTCCTATGCAATATTGCTCTTTACAGCATCAGATTTTGCTTCTATCACCAGTCACATCCACAACTGGGTGTTGTTTTTGCTTTGGCTCCATCCCTTCATTCTTTCTGGAGTTATTTCTCTATTGATCTCCAGTAGCATATTGGGCACCTACTGACCTGGGGAGTTCCTCTTTCAGTATCCTATCATTTTGCCTTTTCATACAGTTCATGGAGTTCTCAAGGCAAGAATACTGAAGGGGTTTGCCATTCCCTACTTCAGTGGACCACATTCTGTCAGACCTCTCCACCATGACCCACCTGTCTTGGGTGGCCCCACATGGCATGGCTTAGTTTCATTGAGTTAGACAAGGCTGTGGTCCATGTGATTAGATTGACTAGGTTTCTGTGATTATGGTTTGTGTGTCTGCCCTCTGATGCCTCTCGCAACACCTACCATCTTACTTGGGTTTCTCTTACCATGGACATGGGTTATCTCTTCACGGCTGCTCCAGCAAAGCACAGCCACTGCTCCTTACCTTGGACAAGGGGTATCTCCTTATGGCCGCCCCTCCTGACCTTGAACATGGAGTAGCTCCTCTCGGCCCTTCTGTGCCCACACAGCCACCATTCCTTGGACATGGGAATACCAGATAATCAAATTCCTTATGATTATACAAAGGAAGTGAAAAATAGATTTAAGGGACTAAGTCTGATAGAGTGCCTGATGAACTATGGACAGAGGTTCCTGACATTCTACAGGAGACAGGGATCAAGACCATGCCCATGGAAAAGAAATGCAAAAAAGCAAAATGGCTGTCTGAGGAGGCCTTACAAATAGCTGTGGAAAGAAGAGAACCAAAAACCAAAGGAAAAAAGGAAAGGTATAAGCATCTGAATGCAGAGTTCCAAAGAATAGCAAGAAGAGATAAGAAAGCCTTCCTCAGTGATCAATGCAAAGAAATAGAGGAAAACAATAGAATGGGAAAGACTAGATATCTCTTCAAGAAAATTAGAGATACCAAAGGAACATTTCACGCAAAGATGGGCTCGATAAAGGACAGAAATGGTGTGGACCTCACAGAAGTAGAAGATATTAAGAAGAGGTGGCAAGAATACACAGAAGAACTGTACAAAAAAGATCTTCACGACCCAGATAATCACGAAGGTGTGATCACTGACCTAGAGCCAGACATCCTGGAATGTGAAGTCAAGTGGGTCTTAGAAAGCATCACTACAAACAAAGCTAGTGGAGATAATGGAATTCCAGTTATTTCAAATCCTAAAAGATGATGCTGTAAAAGTGCTGCACTCAATACGTCAGCAAATTTGGAAAACTCAGCAGTGACCACAGGACTGGAAAAGGTCAGTTTTCATTCCAATCCCAAAGAAAGGCAATGCCAAAGAATGCTCAAACTACCACACAATTGCACTCATCTCACACACTAGTAAAGTAATGCTCAAAATTGTCCAAGCCAGGCTTCAGCAATAAGTGAACCATGAACTTCCAGAAGTTCAAGCTGGTTTTAGAAAAGGCAGAGGAACCAGAGATCAAATTGCCAACATACGCTGGATCATGGAAAAAGCAAGAGAGTTCCAGAAAAACGTCTATTTCTGCTTTATTGACTATGCCAAAGCCTTTGACTATGTGAATCACAATCAACTGTGGAAAATTCTGAAAGAGATGGGAATACCAGACCACCTGACCTGCCTCTTGAGAAATTTGTATGCAGGTCAGGAAGCAACAGTTAGAACTGGACATGGAACAGCAGACTGGTTCCAAATAGGAAAAGGAGTACGTCAAGGCTGTATATTGTCACCCTGCTTATTTAACTTCTATGCAGAGTACATCATGAGAAACTCTGGGCTGGAAGAAGCACAAGCTGGAATCAAGATTGCCAGCAGAAATATCAATAACCTCAGATAGGCAGATGACACCACCTTTAGGCAGAAAGTGAAGAACTAAAGAGCCTCTTGATGAAAGTGAAAGAGGAGAATGAAAAAGCTGACTTAAAGCTCAACATTCAGAAAACGAAGATCATGGCATCTGGTCCCACCACTTCATGGGAAATAGATGGGGAAACAGTGGAAACAGTGTCAGACTTTATTTTTTGGGGCTCCAAAATCACTGCAGATGGTGACTGCAGCCATGAAATTAAAAGACACTTACTCCTTGGAAGGAAAGTTATGACCAACCTAGACAACATATTAAAAAGCAGAGACATTGCTTTGCCAACAAAGGTCCGTCTAGTCAAGGCTATGGTTTTTCCAGTGGTCATGTATGGATGTGAGAATTGGACTGTGAAGAAAGCTGAGCACCGAAGAATTGATGCTTTTGAACTGTGGTGTTGGAGAAGACTCTTGAGAGTCCCTTGGACTGCGAGGAGATCCAACCAGTCCATTCTAAAGGAGATCAGTCCTGGGTATTCCTTGAATGGACTCATGCTAAAGCTGAAACTCCCATACTTTGGCCACTTCATGCAAAGAGTTGACTCATTGGAAAAGACCCTGATGCTGGGAGGGATTGGGGACAGGAGGAGAAGAGGATGACAGAGGATGAGATGGCTGGATGGCATCATCGACTTGATGGACAAGAGTTTGGGTGAACTCCGGGAGTTGGTGATGGACAGGGAGGCGTGGCGTGCTGCAATTCATGGAGTCTCAAAGAGTCGGACACAACTGAGCGACTGAACTGAACTGAACTGAAATGAAATGAAGAATTCCCGCTAAATATCTCAAATAACAGGCTTCCCTGGTAGTTCAGCTGGTAAAGAATCCACCTGCAATGCAGGACACCTCCAATTCAATTCCTAGGTTTGGGAGTTCCCATGGAGAAGGGATAGGCTTCCCACTCCAGTATTCTTAGACTTCCCTGGTGGCTCAGATGGTAAAGAATCCATCTGCAATGCTAAAGATCTGTGTTTGATCCTTGGGTTGGGAAGATCCCCTGGAGGAGGGTATGGCAACCCACTCCAATATTCTTGCCTGGAGAATACCCATGGACTGAGGAGCCTGGTGGGCTACAGCTCATGGGGTTGCAAAGATTCGGACATGACTGCATGACTAAGTACAGTGCAGCGCAGGTGCAATGGCATTTTAATAGTGATGATGGTAATGATAGCTAGCACTGAGTATTTACCATGTCCACAGTCCTAAATCCTCATCGCAACACTATGTTTTTGAATAAATTTTTATTTTCATTCCCATTTTATTTTTAAGGAAAGGTCACTGGTTCTTTTTCTTTTATAATTTGGCTCTGTTTGGGCTTAGTTGCCACATGTTAAATCTTCTTTGCAGTGCATGGACTCTTCAGCTATGGCACACAGACTCTACATACACACACACACACACATGTTTACTTAATATGTTGACCAGTTTACTTAATTTAGAATTGTTAGCTTTTAAGTTATGCTCAAATTAGTCTGCCAGTATCTGTGGATTTCAGTATGATGGCTTTAAAATCAAGGAACTCTGCACTTGGATTTATTTAATGGGCTGATAAACTGCTAGGATTGTGAGTTCATTGTTAAACATTAGCCTGGAAGTGAAAGATAAGAATGCACATGCTTTGTCTGTAGATGGAGAGACTTTTCATTCAAAGCTGGAAAAATATAGCTTAGGAGTTTAAGAACTGAAGGGAACATAAGTTCAAGACCCAGGAGGAGGACACGAGACCAGACAATATGCCAATTAATGGAATTAAACTGAAAAGATTTAAAATGAGGTCCCCTCAGGAGACAATATAAAAGAAAAGGCAGTTAATTCAATAAGGACAAAAGGATAAGCGAGCTAACTATGAGAGGATCAGAATATTTAAAGTTGATAGTGTCTTAAGAATTCAAGAACATTGGCTTGTGATTGCTTTGAATTTATTATGCCCCAGTAGCTCAGTCTAATTTGGTCCTCTTCATCCTCTGAACAAATATGCTCATCCTGAAATTCTAGGACAAAAGAAATAATCCTTTTCTTTTTGCAGTCAAGCTATAAAAGTGATTATGATCAGCAGTCATTCATAGAGGAATAAATAAGGGACCATCCATCATGATAGTAAAGTTTCTGTCCATCTGTCATGTTGAATTTCAAAGACTGTTTCCTCATATTTTAGTTTTTTGAAAAGGTGTACTTAAAAAATAAATTGTATACTTGGAAACTCCCCGGTACACTGAGAGTGTAAATGTATAAATATAAATTGTCTTTTGCTAAGCAGGTTTTAGCTTGCCAAAGGCATGGCAGGGGGTGGTTGGTGACTGAATGCAATAGGGTGACTCTGGATGTGTCTGTAGCAAATAACTGAAAATCTGAATTTAAGAAATTCTGTTATAGGCTGTATTATCTAGAAAAGCAGTGGCTCAGTGTCATTATTCAATTGTGTATCAACAAATATACCTCTAAAGACCAAAGTCAAAAAGCTATAGCAAGGAGTAGGTTTAAAATCCTACACAAAATACAAAAGTACCAACACCTGGTAGCTGGGCTTCAGTAAATGCACACTTGGAGGGATGACATTATGGAGAACACATGACTGATGGAGGCAAATAACGTTATCTGAGGACAGAGGGATATAAACTTAGAAGATCATTTACAGGGAAAGAAAGTTTTTCATCAATAGATGTCAATGAGGCTGAAACAAAGCAATTATTTGAAGGAGCTTTCCAATGTGATATCATACCTGATGACTATCAGCCTTTATAATTGTCCTGCAGCTGATAAATTACACACTTTTATAATTTTTTTATGAAGCCCTTGTCCACACAAATTTCATCATCTGAAAAATTCAGGAGTTAGACCAATACATTTTATGAGAGTTTTTTTTGTTTGTTTTTTTGGTGTGAATGACCTAGATTTTCTGGGAAATGAACTATGCCCATACATAATTTTCTTTCACTCTACTTCCCTAAAGCCTATGTGTACATACAACTAAAATTAGTTCCTTAGAAGTGGCAACAAAAATGTTCTCAGTCCATAAAGAAGTACTGCTGCTGCTAAGTTGCTTTAGTCGTGTCCGACTGTGTGCGACCCCATAGACGGCAGCCCACCAGGCTCCCCCGTCCCTGGGATTCTCCAGGCAAGAACACTGGAGTGGGTTGCCATTTCCTTCTCCAATGCATGAAAGTGAAAAGTGAAAGTGAAGTCACTCAGTCGTGTCCGACTCTTAGCGACCCCATGGACTGCAGCCTACCAGGCTCCGCCATCCATGGGATTTTCCAGGCAAGAGTACAGGAGTGGGGTGCCATTGCCTTCTCTGATAAAGAAGTACAGGAGTGCCTTAACACGTTAGTCTGTGAATTATTTGTTCTAAATTATTTCTTTAAAATATTTACTTCAAACTGGAGATGAAGGAGGGGTATCCTCCTCTATTAAACAAGCAGTCCTGTCTTTCCTGGTTTTTGTTTTTGTTTTTATTTTTTGCTCAGTATGTAGGCAGTAAAGTGTCTGTCTGCAACGCAGGAGACATGGGTTCTGTCCTTGGGTGGGAAGATCCCCTGGAGGAGGGCACGGCAACACACTCCAGTATTCTTGCTGGAGAATCCCATGGACAGAGGAGCCTGGCTGGCTACAGTTCATGAGGTCACAAAGAGTTGGACATAATTGAAGTGACTGAGTATGAACACATATAGTTTAAGAGACTCACCATTCAGGTTACTGATAGAACTAAGTCATGATAGAATTTCTGACAGCTGTTCATTTCAATGACTCTTAGCAGTGACTGAGAGGAAAAGTGAGAGGAAAAGTCCCCCTCTTGGGACTCCTGGAATCCCTAATCCCTTCTGAAGAGGTCCTTCTCAGGATGGAGCAAGTCTAACATTGTCATAGATCTGGTTTCCTAGACGTTTTAATATACATTGACCCTTGAACATTGTGGATTTGAATAGCATGGGTCCACCTTATACACATATATTTTTCAGTAGTAGTAATAAATAGTATGGCACTACATTCTTGGTTGAACCCATGGGTGCAGAGGAACACAGAATATAGAGGACCAACTACCCATTACACTCAGATTAACCTCCTAAGTTGTTCAAGTGTCAATTTTATGTCAATTAATGAATATATACCCAAAGGTCCAACAATGAGACCCCACAATGAAATATACCTGAAATTTGAATATATACTTGAAATACAGTTTATGTTTGATATCACGCTCAGTACTTCATAACACAATCTAAAGAGAAAGTGAAAGTGATAGTTGCTCAGTCGAGTCTGATTCTTTACGACCACCTGGACTGTAGCCCACCAGTCTCCTCTGTCAATGGGATTCTCCAGGCAAGAATACTGGAGTGGGCTGCCTTGCTCCAGAGGATCTTCTGGCCCTGGGGATTGAATTGGCATCTCCTTTGGTTCCTGCATTGAAGGTGGATTCTTTATCATCTAAGCCACCAGGGAAGCCCAACACAATCCAAAGGTGAATGCCAATGTTCACATTACTCAGTAGTAGATCCATCTCATGTTGGTATCAGATTAAGAAAAGGACCTTTTTTGGTTAATGGACCTCATGGACCTCAGGCAACATTTATCTCAAAACTCTGTAATCCAGTAGTACAGTGGAGTTGGAAGGTCTAGTAAAAGGATAATTAAAATATTCTACCTACTATGTGCCTGGCACTGTGGCAGGAATAAGAGGGGAAAAAAGCATATATGAGATACAATTCTTAATCAGCCAGAAATCACATGTGTGGTAGACTGTTCTCAGCCAATAGGGCAAGTGAGGGGGGGTGGAAACCAGCAGCTTCATGACGGCTTTTGACCTCAATCCAATGGTCTTTTTGGAGGAAGATGGGGAGAGGGTAGGTGACTAGTATGTTTCAGATCTTAGGTGAAAACCTTATAGATTTTAGGTAATGTCATTAGTGGTGCAAATAATACAGGCTCTCAAAGTTAGCGGTGAAAATGTAGAGAATTATTGTGGGTTTGACTATTTGGAGAAAGCTTCATGAGAAAAATGTCAGACGGGTAGAATTAATGGGTTTTAAATAAAATGGGTTTGATGGTTGTGGGGAAAGAAGGCCTTTGAGATAGAAAGCAATCTAAGAAAGGCAAAGGGGGAGAAATTTGTATGATTTTGGGGGGGTGAGGAGCATGACAGTATCACTGTGCCACTCATTTGTCATTCCAGTGGTGCTTCACTGACCCAAAGTTATCAATAATTCATCTAACCTGTTTACTTTGATCGCCACAGAAACAAGCCAAAGCCTATCCTTTTTCATTTGTTGAGATTCATGGCATGGAGCAAATGATCATTCAGTGGATACACGCCAACTCCTTGTTCTGCAAATTGCAAATATTATAGCCGAGCTGTTCATCTATTGTTTTTGTCAGTGTTGAAAGGTCAACGTTCTCTTTTTATACGCAAAACAGTCAGAGCCACTTTAATCCCAGAGAAGGTGTCTGACTTACAATGTACGGTGATTTGTTTAGTCAGCAAGAAATTATCTTGTAATATAATTCTAAAATTGCTGACTAAAACATCTATTCAACTTGAAGCCCCTGCTCCTTCAGCCAAAGAAAATTCTGTGACTTGAAATCACCTGTTAGAGAAAGTTGCTAATCTCCCGATGAGGTGCTCTTTGATACCTTGGGTAAAATAACCAGACCAGGAGAAAAAGAAAGACAATTCTGTTAAAATGGAGATCAGAAAATTCAGACATAGGGACCTTCAACTTTTACTTTGCCTCTTTATCTACTGCATTTGGAAATGAGTTTGACACATGCCTACGTGTCATTGTTAGAGTGACAGTGAAGACTTGAGTTTTCCACTGGAAATCGAGAATTTACGAGCACAGTCTAAATTTCCCCAGAAATTTCTGTCTTCTGGGCTATTTTTTTTTTCTTTTAATATCCCCCACTAAATTAACTCTCAGTTCTCATTTTGCAGGGATGAAGAAATTCTGTGCTCTTTTCATGAATTTTTAAGAAAGGGAATGTTTGGTGTAAACTGGATATCACTTGTCACCTCTCCCTCCAGACTGCCACCCAGGCATTTGCCTCCATGTCTTCCTGTTACCTAATGACTGCTTTTAGTATTGCATTGATTTTTCTGATCTTGCAAATCCCTACCTTTCATTCTCCTAAACTCCACTGAACCCAGGATTTTCTGTTCAGGAAATTATAAGGAAATTAACCAGAAAGCAAAAGTAAGACTTCAGCTGCCCAATTGTCTCCTGGCCACATTCTATTAAAGATGGAAAGATGTCTTGCTGGCCGTCTCTCTCTTAGGATCCTAGCCTGCTGGCATCTTGCAGAACCCCTCTCATCATCCCTAGGAACATAGTTTTTTTTCTTTTGGTTTCTCTGCCTAGTCCTTGGATCCACCAGAGAAAACCTGCATACCTTCAGAAATATTCTCTGCAGAAGTTCAATTCCCATCCATACCATGGAGAAGACATCTAAATTATTTCTGGATACATTTCTCTTAATTACTTCAGTCTCTCTCACCATATAAAAATCTGTGAAGAAAATGGCTCTGAAAGTAATTCCCTCTCCCCAAAATACTGCCTTTGTGAGCTGGAATGCAGAAATGGCTATTTGATATCTTTTAGAGCAGCAATAACTTTTTTCATCCTTGGGCTCAAGCTGGAACCACAGAACCAAGGAAGAGGCCAGGATGAGCAGGAGTAAAATAAGGAGAGACTGGAGCATTGCATCCTGTGGGTGGGAACTGCTCTCAGATTTTAGGATCCTGTAAACTAGAACCTAAAAGTTGAACACGGCTGAAATTTCTAAGGTCAGCAGCCCAAGTGTGGTAACCTGAAAATACCCCTTTTTGTTAGAAAAGACATCTGCCTTGGAGGCAAGTTCTGTTTTGTGCTCAGAGAAACTCCCAGACCATTTCTACAAATCCATTATGAAAATTTTCATCTGAAGATCTGTACCCCTTATATTAAAATAAGAAAGTGTTCCTGATCATTTCCTCATTTGATGCCAAAATAATTTACAATAGTAGTCTGCAAAAATAAAGGGCCTTTTTAAATGCAAATAATAGACTTCATTATATTATATTCTTAAAAGTAGATATATGAGGAGGGCAATTAGGCATATGGAATGAGAAACATTCATCAGAAACATGCCTGCAAATTTCATGGCAAGAGTAGACAATTCATTTTCTGGAAAAATTATATTTTAAACACCTCTGTAATATATATTCAATAAGGTACATTTTTTAAAAAGCCATTTTACCTTCTATCCTAAAGTGACTGACCAAAAAACAAACTAAAATATGTATTTGGAAAAGAGCAAAAAAAAATCTGTTTTCTATGTTGTCATTACTGGTATCATTACTGAGTCTTTTATAAACTTATTGTTTTCTGACTACATTTGTTACAGCTAGTGGTAAACACCATAAAATTTCGCACATGGGCGTCAAGACAAGCAAATGATGTTGTTTTGGTAATCTTGGGAGTAAGAAATCTCTTTTTTCCTCCCTTTTTATAGCTGACCTTTTCAGAAATAAATCCCTCCTGAGAAGTCCCACTTTAATTTGTTATATTTTTCAAACTAGACTGTCACATATGCTTTAATGACATAGTATTTCTTAGCACCTAGAAATAAAACTAACACCATTTCTGTGGTTTTAACACTCCTGTGGTCTTATACACTGAATACAATCTTCATTAGTAACATATCATTTTATATATTTTCCTGTTAGAGATTTTTTATGTACTAGGATGGATCTCATGCTGAACAGAATTAAAAAAAAAAAAAAAAACCTTAGAAAGTGCTCTGTTTGCTATTACTTAGGTGGGAAAATTTCTCCTTGGTCAAGAAGGTTAAATGAAGTTCACAAAAGAGCTCTTTTGTGATTCCTTATGCAGGAGTCAGTGGAGTTACTCACTTCTGTTACTTCAAGGGTCATGAGAGATTTTAAGTTAGTGCCGAGCTAAGTAAAGAAAAAAGAACGTTGGTGGATATGCTTTTTCCCTTCCTTTGGTTTTGCTTCTTAGTGTCATTCCACATCAGGTAGTAGGGAAATCATGACCTAGTTGTTTCTGCCCCAAATCTCTTAATTGCTCTAGTCCTCAGTTTCCACATTTATGAAAGATGTAGCTTATGTTCATCATGCTTAAAACCCTAACTAACTGTACATATCATATCTTTGATAAGGGACTTGTAGCCAGGATATTTAGAGAACTCTTATTAGAGCTCAACAATAAAAATATAAAACCCAATTAAAAATAGGCAAAAGACCTAGATAGATGTCTCTCAAAAGAGTATTTACAAATGAGAAACACTGGACTGGAAGAAACACAAGCTGGAATCAAGATTGCCGGGAGAAATATCAATAAACTCAGATATGCAGATGACACCACCCTTATGGCAGAAAGTGAAGAGGAACTAAAAAGCCTCTTGATGAAAGTGAAAGTGGAGAGTAAAAAAGTTGGCTTAAAGCTCAACATTCAGAAAACAAAGATCATGGCATCCGGTCCCATCACTTCATGGGAAATAGATGGAGAAACAGGGGAAACAGTGTCAGACTTTATTTTTCTGGGCTCCAAAATCACTGCAGATGGTGGCTGCAGCCATGAAATTAAAAGACACTTACTCCTTGGAAGGAAAGTTATGACCAACCTAGATAGCCTATTCAAAAGCAGAGACATTACACTGCCAACAAAGGTTCATCTAGTCAAGGCTATGGTTTTTCCTGTGGTCATGCATGGATGTGAGAGTTGGACTGTGAAGAAGGCTGAGCGCCGAAGAATTGATGCTTTTGAACTGTGGTGTTGGAGAAGACTCTTGAGAGTCCCTTGGACTGCAAGGAGATCCAACCAGTCCATTCTGAAGGAGATCAGCCCTGGGATTTCTCTGGAAGGAATGATGCTGAAGCTGAAACTCCAATACTTTGGCCACCTCATGCGAAGAGTTGACTCACTGGAAAAGACTCTGATGCTGGGAGGGATTGGGGGCAGGAGGAAAAGGGGACGACAGAGGACGAGATGGCTGGATGGCATCACTGACTCGATGGACATGAGTCTGAGTGAACTCCGGGAGTTGGTGATGGACAGGGAGGCCTGGTGTGCTGCGATTCATGGGGTTGCGAAGAGTCGGACACAACTGAACGACTGAACTGAACTGAACTGAAATAAACATTACTAATAATGGTCAACAAGATTAGCCCTTAGGGAAGTGCAAATAAAAATCACAATAGATACCACTTTATATCTGCTTGGGTAGCTATAATAAAAAAAAAAAATAGCAAGTTTTGATGAGGATATAGAGAAATTGGAACCCTCATACACTGCTAGTGGGAATATTAAATGGTACAGCCAGTGTGGGAATAGTTTTGTAATTTCTCAAAATGTTAAAAATGGAGCTATCATATAACCTAGCAATTCAAATCTTAAGCATATAATCACAAGAAGTAAAAACATACATTCACACAAATACTTGTACATGAATGTTCATAGCAGCATTATTTTGTAATAGTCAAAAAAACAGCTGAATTTCCTCTCAACTAATGAATAAACAAAATACTATATATTCATAAAATGAGATATTATCCTTAGGAAGAGATATTTATATTCGTAAGAGGGATCAAGCACTAACACATGCCACAGCATGAATGAACCTTTACAATATTATGCTTAGTGAAAGAAACTAGTCACTATGACCGCACAGTATATGATTCCATTTATACAAAAGTCCAAATTAGTCAAGTCTATTGAGAAAGAGATTAGTTGTTGCTTGGATTGGAGGAGGGTAGGAGAACAGGGATAGGGATTAACTGCTGACAGGTGCAAAATTTCTATCTGAAGTGATGAATATGTTCTAAAATTGATTGTGGTGATGGCTGAACAACTTTGAATATACTAAAAACCATAGAGTTATATAATTTAAATGGTGAATTATATAGTATGTGATTTGTATTGCAATAAAGTTCTTATGAAAGCATCCTGTTTGTCTCTAAAATTTAATTTTATTATTAATTATTATTATTAGGTATTATTTACATATTTGTCCTTTTAAGTTACTTTTAAGTTACTTTGCTTCCAATAAAATGAATTCTCAAGGTAAAAAAGGATAAATATTCCTTTGCAAGGCAACTGACTTTTTTAAAAAATAAAAATTATTTCATACATTTCTATGCTACTATCTCAATACCATTCTTGGTGTCTTTATGACACCAGTAAAACTCTTCCTAAGCAATAGATATCTTTATATTATGATCCCTCAGAGAGTCTTAGTGAAGATAAATCTATAAAACATTAATTTCAAGTCCCTTTCATAATCCCTATAAGAACGAAGATATCAAATGTGATGAGTGCAGAAGACTTTCTAAATGTTATTTTAGTGAAAGAATAATTAAGAAATGAGTTTTCATGGACATACAGAGGGTGGATAAAAATGGGGAGGACAGCATGGGATGAATATCAGATTTTAGTCACCATGGAGAATTCAGTAAGTTGTAGGTCTCAGCTGGGTCCCTTAGAGCTAGTATTGATCCCCTAAATTCCAAACAGAGCAAAACTGTAGGCAAAGGCTCAAGGAAGAATCTAGAAGCTGCATCTCAGCAGGTTTGCTCTGCTGTCCAGGTGATAAATCTGAATCAAAGGTCACAATTTCAGTGTTGTAAAGTGTATGCAGTGTCTCTTTAGCACTTAGTTTTTTGGACTTTGCAGCACTGAAGACAGCATATTTGTCAGAGATGTCAGAAATCTAAAAGAAGACATTAGCAATAATGAGGTGTGATCAACCACGGCTTTCAAAAGCAGCCGATTGCTATCACAGGAGCTGGAAAGAGAGAGAAAATAAATGGACCATTAATAGATGCACAGGAGACATCCTCTGGGAATTCTCAAAAATACCCAAAGGAGGTTGATAATAATCCAGGTCCTCCTTCCATAGGTGAAATTTAATAATTACTATTATCATTCAGATTTCACCAGTTTTCCATGCCCTTGCATGTGTGTGTATGTATGTAGTTGTATGCAGTTTTATAGCGTGTCTATATTTGTGTGCCCACAACCACAGCAAAGTACAGAGCTGCATCACGAAGATCCCTCATCCTACCCTTGACAACCACAGTCAGCCTCCCCTTGTGTGTGTGCTGCCACTTCAGTCCTGTTCGACTCCATGCGACCCCATGGACTGTGGCCCGCCAGGCTCCTCTGTCCATGGGATTCTCCAGGCAGGGACACTGGAGTGGGTTGCCACGCCCTCCTGCAGGGGACCTTCCTGACCCAGGGACTGAATCCATGTCTCTTATGTCTCCTGCATTGGCAGACAGATTCTTCACCATAGTGCCGCTGGGAAGACTCATAGATAGACTATAGTGTTAACATAACTTTAAATGCACCGGGAAACCAAAACAAAGTGTGACTTCCTTATTATAGTATTTGCTTTATTGTGGTGGTCTGGAACCGAACCCACGACGTCTCTGACGTGTGCCAGCAGTGTTTTATGTTGTGGGTAGATGCACCACGATGTGTTTAACCATTCATCCTTGGAGGACATTTGGGTTGTTTCCAGTTTGAGGCTGTTACAAATCAAGCTGCTATGAACATTCAAGAATATGTTTCTGTGTGAATATAGGTTGCAATTTCTCTAGGATGTATGCCCAATATTATGATTGCCAGACTTCACTAAACACTTCAAGCACAAGTTTAGCTTTGAAAAAACTGCCAATTTTTTCCCTCCCCAGAGTGACTATGCCCTTTTACATTCTCACTATCAGCGTCAGTGTATAAGTGAGCCCACCTCTCTGTGTCCTCATCAGTGTTTTGTGCTTTTTTTTTTGCTATTCTGACAGATGTAATGATATCTTAATGTGGTTGGTTACATTTTGTGTTTCTCTCATGGCTAATGAGGTTGAACATATTTTCATATACTTACATGCCATAGCCTCTGTAGTGAAATATCTGTGTACGTCTTTGCCAGTTTCTAAATGTATTTTTTTAATTGTTGAGTATTTGAAGAATTGATGCTTTTGAACTGTGGTGTTGGAGAAGACTCTTGAGAGTCCCTTGGACTGCAAAGAGATCCAACCAGTCCATTCTGAAGGAGATCAGCCCTGGGATTTCTTTGGAAGGAATGATGCTAAAGCTGAAACTCCAGTACTTTGGCCACCTCATTCGAAGAGTTGACTCATTGGAAAAGACTCTGATGCTGGGAGGGATTGGGGGCAAGAGGAGAAGGGGACGATAGGGGATGAGATGACTGGATGGCATCACTGACTCAATGGACGTGAGTCTCAGTGAACTCCGGGGGTTGGTGATGGACAGGGATGCCTGGCGTGCTGCGATTCATGGGGTCACAAAGAGTCGGACACAACTGAGCGACTGAACTGAACTGAACTGAATATTTTAGATACAATTCTTTGAATAGTCTATATACAATTCCTTTGTCAAATGCATGGTTGCAAATATTTTTACCCAGTCCATAGGATGTCTTTTTATCTACTTAACTGAGGCCTCTTTTGTCGAGTAAATGTTTTTCATTTTAATGAGGTCCACTTTATCAACTTTTCCTTTTGTGGGTCACATTTTTGGTGTCAAGCCAAAGAACTCTTTGTCTAGCTCTAGTTACTGAAGAATCACTCCTATGGTTTTTCCTTTCTAAAATTTTGTAGTTTTATATTTTACACTTAAGTATGTGATCCATCTTGAGTTAATTTCTGTATAAGGTGAGAAATTCAGGTCAAGGTTCATTTCTTTTGCCTGTGGATGTCTGACTGCTCCAGTACCATTTGTTGAAAAGGCTACCTTCTTCACTGAATTGCTTTGGCATCTGTCAAAAACCACTTGGCCATGTTTGTTAGGGTCTATTTCTGAGTTCTGTCCTGATCCATTCATCAATGTACCTATGGTAGATTTTTATTAGTGTGGTATACAACATACCGTTTTATAAGGTAGAGTAATATTTCCCACTTTTTTCTCCTTTTTCAAAATTATTTTAGCTGTTCTTGTTATTGTGCCTTTATGTTCACATTTTAGGGTAAGTTTTTCAAGGTTTACAAAAAAAACACAAAATAAAAGAAAAATCATTTTGGGATTTCATAGGCATTTCATTCAACCAAAGGATCAGTTTGGGAAAAACTGACATCTTAACAATGTTGTGTCTTTCAATTCATGAATATTGTATGTGTCTTCATTTATTTAGGTCTTCTGTGATTTCTTTCATTTTTATTTTGTAATTTCTATAATGTATTTTTTTAGATTTATACTGAAATAATGTATTTTTGGAGCAATTGTATGTCATACGGTCTTTTTTTTTTTTTTTTAATTTCAGTTTCTAAATGTTCATTGTTAGGCTATGGAAATGCTGTTTTATCCCATGAAATGTAAGGGATTAAACAGGAAAGGAAGAATGAGGCAACTGTCCCCGCTTTCCTCAATGAGTTTGTTTTCCCCATTACATTTATTTTTGTTTCATTTTTTTATTCATAAAAATATTGTTGTTCAGTGGCTCAGTCATGTCCAATTCTTTGCGACCCCATGGACTGCAGCATGCCAGGCTTTCTTAAAAATATAAATACAGTTTATATTGCATATAGTGGGCTTCCCTGGTGACTCAGTGATAAAGAACCTGCCTGCCAATGCAGGAAATGCAGGTTCAATTCCTGGGTCAGGAAGTTCCCTTGGAGAAGGAAATGACAACCCACCCCATTATTCTTGCCTGGAACATTACGTGGACAGAAGAGCCTGGTGGGCTATAGTCCAAGGGATCACAAACAGTTGGACACAACTGAGTGCCTGTGCACATGCGTGCGCATGTGCGCACACACACACAGTATATAAATAAGAAAAAAAAACAATCAGCAACATTAAAGAAGGTATAGTTGACAGTCAACTTCTACTTCATAAAGGAATTTAACTCAATGGTAAAGACTGAGAGCCTGGCAGACTACAGTCCATGGGGTCACAAAAGAGTCAGACACGACTAAACAACAACAACATTGCATATAATATATAAATATATTATAGAGGTATAATTGATTTACAATATTATATAAGCTTCAGGTGTACCATGCAGTGAGTCACAATTTTAAAGGTTATATTCTATTTATAGTTATTATATCATATTGGCTATATTCTCTGTGCTATATAATATCTCTTTATAATTTATTTATTCTATACATAGTAGTTTGTAGCTCTTAATTCCCTACAAATGTGTTGTCCCTACCTCTCTCCCTTTCCCCAGTGGTAAGCACTAGTTTGCTCTCTATATCTGTGAGTCTGTTTCACTAATTTGTTTTATTTTTTAGGTTTCTCGTATGAAAGTGAAAGTTGCTCAATCATGTCTACCTCTTTGCAACCCCATGGACTGTAGCCTGTCAGGCTCCTCTGTCCATGGAATTTTCCAAGCAAGACTACTGGAATGGGCAGCCTAACCCTTCTCTAGGAGATCTTCCCGACCCGGGAATCAAACTGGGGTTTCCTGCATTGCAGGTGGATTCTTTACCAGGTGAGCTACCAGGGAAGCATATAATATTTGTCTTTGATTTATTTCACCAAGCATAATACCCTTTAGATCCACCCATGTTGTTGGAAATGACAAATTTTCATTCTTTTTATGGATGAGTAGTATCTAGATTGGAGAAGGAAATGGCAACCCACTCCAGTGTTCTTGCCTGGAGAATCCCAGGGAAGGGGGAGCCTGGTGGGCTGCTGTCTCTGGGGTCGCACAGAGTCGGACATGAC
Source organism: Bos indicus x Bos taurus (assembly GCF_003369695.1). Taxonomy (NCBI): domain Eukaryota; kingdom Metazoa; phylum Chordata; class Mammalia; order Artiodactyla; family Bovidae; genus Bos; species Bos indicus x Bos taurus. Next base: position 29,608,632 of record NC_040099.1, read on the forward strand.
TGAAGCGACTTAGCAGTATCTAGATGGGCTTCCCTGGTAGTTCACATGGTAAACCATCTGCCTTCTATGCAGGAGACCCAAGTTTGCCCCTGGGTCGGAAAGGTCCCCTGGAGGAGGGCATGGCAACCCACTCTAGTACTCTTGCCTAGAGAATCCCATGGACAGAGGAGCCTGGCAGGCTGCAGTCCATACAGTTGCAAAGAGACAGACATGACTGAGGAGACTAGAGCAGCAGCAGCAGCGGTATTTATAAATATATAAGAATATCATATATATATTCTACTCTTCTTTATCCATTCATCAATTTTTTCAGAAATTACCCTTGCTTTGTTTTTTAAAATTAATTTATTCTTTATTTCATTGAAGTGCAGTTCATTTACAATATTATAGTTTCAGGTATACAACATAGTTATTTAATATTTTTGTAGATTACACTCCAATAAAGTTATTATAAAGTATAAGGAATATGTACAACATATTCCCTATGTTGTACAATATATCCTTGTAGCTCATTTTTTTAAAACTATTTTGTATTGCTCCATTCATCTGTTGATAGACACTTAGGTTACTTCTATATCTTGGCTACTGTGAATAGTGTGGCTATGAACATTGGGGTGCATGTGTACAGGTTTAATATCACTCACTCTAGTTCAGCTCACTTATTAGTCCTAAAAGATGGCTTATAGAATCCTTGGGATTTTCTTCATAGGCAATCATGTAATCTTCAAATAGCAAAGATTGTTTTTTTTTCCTTTCTAGAATGGATTTTTTTTTTTTGCCTAAATGTGTTGGCTAGAACTTTTAATACTGTATAGAATAAGAATAATGAGACCAAACATCCTTGCTTTCTTCCCAGTCTTAGATGGAGACCATTCAATCTTTCACCATTAAGGATGATGTTAACTGCAGATTTTTTGCATACACTGTTTCCATTTGAGAAAGTTCCCTTCTGTTCCTGGTTTTCCTGGGAATTTTTTTTTTTTTCATAAATGAGTTTTGGATTTTGTCAACTGTATTTTCTGCATCAGTTGATATGATTATATGATTTTTCTTTAGTTTATTGATATAATGGTTTATAGTAATTGATTTTTGAACACTGGATGATCAGATTTGCATACCTGGAATAAATCCCACTTGTGCATATATTGCTAGATCTGATTTGTTAATATTTAATAGAGAGTTTTGGCATCTAAATTCATGAGAGATATTCACTTGTAACTTTTTCTTTTATTTACTTTTCAAAAAACCTATGCTTGGTTTTAATATCAACATCCACTTGGTGGAGTAGAAAATGGCAACCCACTCCAGTATTCTTGCCTGGAAAATTCCATGTACAGAGGAGCCTGGCGGACTACAGTCCATGGGATTGCAAAGAGTCAGACATGACTGAGCATATACACATGCCATGAGTTGGGAAGTGTTCTTTTTCTGTTACTGGAAGAGATAGCACAAAACTGAGTGTTAATTCTTTTTTGATATTTGTTAGAATTATCAAGTGAAGTCATGAGAGTCTAGACATTCCTTTTGCAGAAGCTTTTTTTCATTTAAAATTTAATTTCTTTAATGGTTTTAGGACTATTCACATTATTGATTTTATGTTGTCTTTTGTGTGTATGTGTTTTAAGGAATCAATGACAGATTTCACAAACAGCATGATGTGCATACTTCAGGACAGTTTCTACTCACTTTCTCTACAAAGGCCTTTCTATCCCACATCTAAAACACAATTCTTCAGGGTCCCCTGGGTCCTGGAACCCCCAGGCTTAAAGAAGAACACTTATAGCTGTTTCTGTTCTGCTTTTTATGACTCTCTGCAGAGCTTGGCTGCAGGAGCTTTCAAGTATATGTACAAATAGAGGAGATAGCCTTCAGGGCCTTTATTTTTCCAAAATCCCAGATGCCTCAGAAATCTTTCTTTAACTGTATACCCATGCTTTTTCTATAACTGCAACCCATGTTACAGTCCATGGGGTCGCAAAGAATCGGACACAACTGAACAACAGCATTAATCGGTTAATAACCCCAAGAGGGCAGAACATAGTAGGCTGGAGAACAAGTAATGGAGAATATCTTAGACTGAATTTCTGTATTGGTCTCTGTAAGAAACTGTTTTCCTTAACTTGAGGAGAGCCTATGTAAAATGGTAGCAGATTCAGCATGAAAGTGTGGACAGTTGCTCTGGTTAATGTAAATAGAATTTTTTCAAAGATCTTTTGAATTGAATTTGGAGACTGTTTTATCCTCATGTCCAATTACTAACATAAATCATGTATTTTTCAAAAAATATGTTAAAATTTTGTTCTCTGGTGGTTTGGTGGTTTAATCGCTAAGTTGTGTACGACTCTCATGAACCCATGAACTGTAGCCCACCATGCTCCTCTGTCCGTGGGATTCTCCAGGCAAGAATACTGGAATGGGTTGCCATTTCCTTCTCCAGTGGATCTTCCTGACCCAGGGATCAAACTCGGGTCTCCTGCATTACAGATGATTCTTTACTGACTGAGCCATGAGTGAAGCCTGGTTTTTCAATAAATACATTAAAATTTTATTCTCTACTATATCATGAATAATCAGTTGGTTTAGTAATCAAATATTGACTGCTCTTGATCCATTAAATGTAGTTACTTTTTATGAGGCAAATCAAAAGAAATCTCAAAAGAGCTTTTTATGCTCTTCTAGACAGATGACCATTATATCTACTACTGTGGGCAGGAATCCCTTAGAAGAAATGGAGTAGCCATCATGGTCAACAAGAGTTCAAAATGCAGTACTTGGATGCAATCTCAAAAATGACAGAATGATCTCTGTTCGTTTCCAAGGCAACCATTCAATATCACAGTAATCCAAGTCTATGCCCCAACCAGTAACGCTAAAGAAGCTGAAGTTGAATGGTTCTATGAAGACCTACAAGACCTTTTAGAACTAAAACCCAAAAAAGACGTCCTTTTCATTATAGGGGACTGGAATGCAAAAGTAGGAAGTCAAGAAACACCTGGAGTAATAGGCAAATTTGGCCTTGGAATACAGAATGAAGCAGGGCATAGACTAATAGAGTTTCGCCAAGAAAATGCACTGATCATAGCAAACACCCTCTTCCAACAACACAAGAGAAGACTCTACACATGGACATCAACAGATGGTCAACACCAAAATCAGATTGATTATATTCTTTGCAGCCAAAGATGGAGAAGCTCTATACAGTCAACAAAAACAAGACCAGGAGCTGACTGTGGCTCAGATCATGAACTCCTTATTGCCAAATTCAGACTTAAATTGAAGAAAGTAGGGAAAACCACTAGACCATTCAGGTATGACCTAAATCAAATCCCTTATGATTATACAGTGGAAGTGAGAAATACATTTAAGGGACTAGATCTGATAGATAAAGTGCCTGATGAGCTATGGACTGAGGTTCGTGACATTGTACAGGACACAGGGATCAAGACCATCCCCATGGAAAAGACATGAAAAAAGCAAAATGGCTGTCTGGGGAGGCCTTACAAATAGCTGTGAAAAGAACAGAAGCGAAAAGCAAAGGAGAAAAGGAAAGATATAAGCATCTAAATGCAGAGTTCCAAAGAATAGCAAGAAGAGATAAGAAAGCCTTCTTCAGTGATCAATGCAAAGAAATAGAGGAAAACAACAGAATGGGAAAGACTAGAGATCTCTTCAAGAAAATTAGAGATACCAAAGGAACATTTCATGCAAAGATGGGCTCGATAAAGGACAGAAATGGTATGGACCTAACAGAAGCAGAAGATATTAAGAAGAGGTGGCAAGAATACACAGAAGAACTGTACAAAAAAGATCTTCACTACCAAGATAATCATGATGGTGTGATCACTCACCTAGAGCCAGATATCCTGGAATGTGACATCAAGTGGGCCTTAGAATGCATCACTACAAACAAAGCTAGTGGAGGTGATGGAATTCCAGTGGAGCTATTTAAAATCCTGAAAGATTATGCTGTGTAAGTGCTACACTCAATATGCCAGAAAATTTGGAAAACTCAGCAGTGGCCACAGGACTGGAAAAGGTCAGTTTTTATTCCAATCCCAAAGAAAGGCAATGTCAAAGAACGCTCAAACTACCACACACTTGCACTCATCTCACATGCTAGTAAAGTAATGCTCAAAATTCTCCAAGCCAGGCTTCAGCAATACATGAACTGTGAACTTTCATGTGTTCAAGCTGGTTTTAGAAAAGGCAGAGGAACCAGAGACCAAATTGCCAACATCTTCTGGATCATGGAAAAAAGCAAGAGAGTTCCAGAAAAACATCTATTTCTGCTTTATTAACTATGCCAAAGCCTTTGTGTGGATCACAAGAAACTGTGGAAAATTCTGAAAGAAATGGGAATACCAGACCACCTGACCTGCATCTTGAGAAATTTGTATACAGGTCAGGAAGCAACAGTTAGAACTGGACATGGAACAACAGATTGGTTCCAAATAAGAAAAGGAGTGTGTCAAGGCTGTATATTGTTACCCTGCTTATTTAACTTATATGCAGAATACATCATGACAAACGCTGGGCTGGAAGAAGCACAAGCTGGAATCAAGATTGCCAGGAGAAATATCAATAACCTCAGATATGCAGATGACACCACCCTTACGGCAGAAAGTGAAGAGGGAATTAAAAAGCCTCTTGATGAAGGTGAAAGTGGAGAGTGAAAAAGTTGGCTTAAAACTCAACATTCAGAAAACGAAGATCATGGCATCTTCACTTCATCTATTTCCCATCACTTCATGGGAAATAGATGGGGAAACAGTGGAAACAGTATTAGACTTTATTTTGGGGGGCTCCAAAATCACTGCAGATGGTGACTGCAGCCATGAAATTAAAAGACGCTTACTCCTTGGAAGGAAAGTTATGACCAACCTAGATAGCATATTCAAAAGCAGAGACATTACTTTGCCAACAAAGGTCTGTCTAGTCAAGGCTATGGTTTTTCCTGTGGTCATGTATGGATGTGACCGCTGGACTGTGAAGAAAGATGAATGCCGAAGAATTGATGCTTTTGAACTGTGGTGTTGGAGAAGACTCTTGAGAGTCCCTTGGACTGCAAGGAGATCCAACAAGTCCATTCTGAAGGAGATCAGCCCTGGGATTTCTTTGGAAGGAATGATGCTAAGGCTGAAACTCCAGTACTTTGGCCACCGCATGCAAAGAGTTGACTCATTGGAAAAGACTCTGATGCTGGGAAGGATTGGGGGCAGGAGGAGAAGGGGACGACAGAGGATGAGATGACTGGATGGCATCACTGACTCGATGGACATGAGTCTGAGTTCTGGGAGTTGGTGATGGACAGGGAGGCCTGGTGTGCTGCAATTCATGGGGTCGCAAAGAGTCGGACATGACTGAGTGACTGAACTGAACTGAACTGAACTGAGACTTTGAATTGAGAGTGTACTTTGCTAAAGGTCTGTGTCTAATATTAATACATGCAGACGTCCAGTGTAGTAACTCTACCATGAAGCAAAGATCTAAAACTACATGCATGCGGTAAGCACAACTGGAAAGGTTCAAGATCATAGCAACACACTGATTTCCAATTGACTCATGGAAAAATATCCGCTTGCGTTCCCTACTCCATGTATATGTTATACTACCCCCTCAGCACTCTGTTTGGTCACCTGCAGGTTTCTAGCTTAGTTCTTCCTCTTGCCATAGTATTTACAGTGTTAGATCTATGAAGAGAGATCTTCATAGAAAGGATAATGCATATTAACCACAGAAAGTTGCAAATTATCAATAAAATATGAAGTACTTCCCTTTAAGAGATGTTTACCTTTAAAGGAGCAAAGTGTCTATTCGATATAAACCAATAAAATAAAAATAAAATTTTTATTAAAATAAAAATAAAATTTTATAAATTGGGGTATAATTTTGACATTTAAAAACTCTTGACAGGTGGCTGGTAGGTTGTTTCAGCAAGGGGATGGGTGGATTGGAAATTCTATGTATGGCTTCCCTAACCCAAAGCCAGCTCTGTCTCTTCACCACTTTGAATAGATTCTATTAATTTTAGCATGAGGATCCAGGGGAAGAAATCAACCTTACTAAAATCAAAACACCAAACTAGATGGAATTTAATCTATCAGGATAGTGAAGAATCGCAGTCAAGATTTCAGCAAACAGATAGACATCTTTTATCACTTTTGAAAGGGCTTTAAAGTGTTTATGATGAGGACAGTTGACTTGTGCCTATTTTGTTGGTATATTGCAAAGTACAAAGGCTTACAGAAATTGCTTTTTTTCCCTCTATCCTTCAGGCTATGACCTCTGTCCACAGTTTGAAGAAAGACTTCCTGCTTTGACGTTGTTCAGAATTATATTCAGAATCGTGGAACAAACTAGTTGGAGTCTCTTTGTATGTCAGAGGTTTACAGTCTGAAATGGAAGCATTGAAATGAGCTTCTGATTGTTCCCAAATAGCTCCCTAGACTCTGTGGAACGTTTTTAATGGGACCCTCATTTTTCCTGACAGTCCAGCCTTCTACAAAGTCAGGATTCATTCACTCCATAGGAGTCTGCATGGCTTTTGGCCATGGGTCCAGCTCTTAGGAACATTTCCAATATGATTCATGGCGTTTAGTTATGCAGCTGTCATAATTGGGTGAGTCCCTTCTCTACAGACACATCTAACTCCCATCAGTGTCAATGGGGTTGAAACTTGTGTTTCAAGGGAATAAAATGTGCCAACAGTGACAGGATGTTATATTTTTTCCATGCTTTGATTTAGGTTTCCTGTAGTGTTTTTTATTTCTTTGACAGAATTATTTTTCTTTCTATTTGTTATCATGTTTACAGAAAATTAACTCTCCGAAGAACCTATAAGGCAGCTGGAATTTCTCTGTCTCAGTCTCTCTAGCTCCCTGTCTGTCTTTCTGTGTCAGATTACTGCAGTTTTATCTGAGATCATTTCCTTCTCATTGCTCTTTGGGCCAGTAGCTTCACTCTTTCTTAGTTTTGTTACTCACTTCAGATTGTTACTCCTAGAGGAAACATGTCTATGATCTTCATTTTAGTCTTTTCCAAGTTATTTTGAAATGATTCAATTCTGTCTTCTGGTGTGACATCAAAGTCTTGACTCAACTATATGCTTTGGGAAGGCTATATATTTTATTCTTTTTTAATTTATGCATACATTTTGTACTCAGTGGTGTCCGCTCTTTGCAACTCCATGGGCTGTAGCCTGCCAAGTTTCTTTGCCCAGGAGATTTCCCAGGCAAGAAGACTGGAGTGGGGTGTCATTTCCTCCTCTAGGGGATCTTCCTGATCCAGGGATTGAACCCGCATTTCTTATGTCTCTTGCATCAGCAGGCAGGTTCTTTTCCACTAGCGCCACCTGGGAAGCCCCTAAAAGATATCTAATCTCTCACAATTCTATTGTGTGTGTGTATATGTGTGTATTATCCTCTTATTCAATAGTCACAAATGTGTTAGGCAACATACAAGCTCCTGGAGATAGAAAGTTGTATGTTACCATCTCTGACCTCAGAAGGCGTGTGGTCTAACATAAGAATAATCTTTGTCTTTAACCCTGCCGGCTCACTGTACTTAGATTGCATTTGGTTTTTTGGAACTAGTCAATAACCTTATTGTTGCTGGTTTACTTCAGTTTGTGACACTGTTTATATTCAGTATGCCAAGTATTGTCATCCATAAGAAAAGGCTCTGAAAGAACTTTCTTTTTCTCCAATGTCACACTTTTATAGCTACAACCTTTGACACCCATTCCTACTTTCTCCTCAGAACCTCCTTCTTCCGAGCTTTCTTATTTTATGAGAGTACTGAAAGGTATTCCTCCTTCCTTTTCACCTTTTCCCCTTGTCTTCAGTCAGAGACACCAGATTGCAATTGTAGCAGGCAAAATTGATGAGTACCTGGAGAGAAAGGCAAGCATAAAGCCAGATTGCAGGTACCTCCATCACCCTGTTCCCTGGTGTTATCTTCTGGGAATTAAGGAGAGCTATATTTTTTGTAACTCCATCAGAAATGCTTCCTATAAATGCCCATAGCAAACTGCCTCTGGTGATGCCCATTTATCTCTAGCCTCCTGGAATCACTCTCTTGAAACAGCCTGGAAGCTAGTCTCTATTTCTTTTCTTGGAGACTCTATTATTCTGTTAAAATGATAGCCTGAATCACTAATTTATGGCCTAGGTGTCCGTCTTCTTCAGATACTGAGTAGACAAAAACCCTTTACTCAAGTATTCTAGAAATATTTATTCACCTACGATTTCTGGTAATTTTTAAACAGGGAAAATTCACCAAATACATTCAGTCATGAAACATGAGTTATGCAACAGCTACGAGCCTGGTCATGTGCCAGATGCTGAAATTCAGAAATGTTGAAGGCCTGACCTCAGCCTTTCAAATCTACTCATGAAAAGTGGGAAGACAAGTGTGGGAAGAGAAAGTTAAAATTGTTAAGTGTCACCTGGGACATGATTCTATAGGGGAATAAGAGAAGTTACTCTCCCTATATTTCCTCTTTCATACTACCTCAGTAAAGAAGAAACATGATATAATTAATAGTTTTGATGTAATAATAAGCTGTAAAGTACTTAGCCCCAGGTCTGGGGTTGCAACCAGGCAATGCTATTTACTCTCCATAGACCTTAGTAAGTCATACCTTCTCTCAGGTAATTTCTTGTTTATAAACTGGGGATAATGACAAGTTCACTTTAGTTCAGTTCAGTCACTCAGTCGTGTCCAACTCTTTGTGACCCCATGAACCACAGCACGGTTCATAATGGACAAACCTCCCTGTCCATCACCAACTCCCAGAGTCCACCCAAACCCATGTCCATTGAGTTGGTGATGCCATCCAGCCAGCTCATCCTCTGTCGTCCCCTTCTCCTCCTGCCCTCAATCTTTCCCAAAATCAGGGTCTTTTCAAATAAGTCAGCTCTTCGCATCAGATGGCCAAAGTATTGGAATTTCAGCTTCAACATCAGTCCTTCCAATGAACACCCAGGACTGATCTTTAGGATGGACTGGTTGGAGCTCCTTGCAGTCCAAGGGACTCTCAAGAATCTTCTCCAACACCACAGTTCAAAAGCATCAATTCTTCAGCACTCAGCTTTCTTCATGGTCCAAATCTCACATCCACACATGACCACTGGAAAAACCATAGCCTTGACTAGATGGACCTTTGTGGATAAAGTAATGTCTCTGCTTTTTAATATGCTGTCTAGGTTGGTCATAACTTTCCTTCCAAGGAGTAAGCGTCTTTTAATTTCATGGCTGCCGTCACCATCTGCAGTGATTTTAGAGCCCAGAAAAATAAAGTCTGACATTGTTTCCACTGTTTCCCCATCTATTTGCCATGAAGTGATGGGACCAGATGCCATGATCTTAGTTTTCTGAATGTTGAGCTTTAAGCCAACTTTTTCACTCTCCTCTTTCACTTTCATCAAGAGGCTCTTTAGTTCTTCACTTTCTGCCTAAAGGTGGTGTCATCTGCATATCTGAGGTTATTGATATTTCTCCCGGAAATCTTGATTCCAGCTTGTGCTTCTTCCAGCCCAGCATTTGTCATGATGTACTCTGCATGTAAGTTTAATAAGCAAGGTGACAATATATAGCCTTGACATACTCCTTTTCCTATTTGAACTAGTCTGTTGTTCCATGTCCAGTTCTAACTGTTGCCTCCTGACCTGCATACAGATTTCTCAGGAGACAGGTCAGATGGTCTGGTATTCCCATCTCCTTCAGAATGACAAGTATTTCTCCTAATTGTCATAACACTTTGCTTAACATGTACCAGGTACTCAATTAAATATTAGTGAAGTGAAGATATGAATGTATGTCATTGACAACATTCTCTGATGAGGATGTAGCTATACCATAAAGCATATGCTTAGTGTCAAAATAAACTAAGTCTCCCATTCCCTAGATTGTGATCCTGGGTAAACTCTTTTTCCTTAAGATTTTCATTCTAAACAACACCTCATATTTTTTAAACAGAATTTATTTTTATTTATAATCATTTTATTTTATTTCCTCATTTCACTGCCTAGAACATATGATATAATGTTGAATAAAGGTGGTGAGAATGAACTTACTTCTCTTGTTCTTTATGGGAAGAAGAAAGTGTTAAATATTCCACCATTTAGTTTGATGTTAGCTGTATGTATTTTGTAGGTAGTCTTTGTCAGGTTGACAGATTCACCTCCAAACTTAGCTTGCTGTCTTTTCAGGAATAAATCCTGAATTTTGTCGACCCTTTTCCTTTATCTATTGAGGAAATCACAGAATCTCCTTTTCCTGTTACTAGGGATAGTGAAAATGTAGTGAACAATTTTTTTTAAATAAATAAATCAGTTTTACATTCCTGGGACAAGGTTCAACTGGACATAATGAATTATCCTATTTTCAGATATTTTAGTATTCAAGTTAAGAATATTTTGTTAATTTTTGCTTTTGTGCTTATGAATAATATTGGCCTATAATTATGATGACCATATAACATAAGTTGGGAAAAACTCCCATCACTTCTAATTTCTGAAAGATTGTTTATAACATTAGCATTATTTCTGCCTTAAATGCCTGAAAAATTCACCACTGAACCCAGCAAGGCATGAAGTTTTCTTCTCAACCAATTTTTTCTTTATTATTATAAATTAAATTTCTTTAATATGTAAAGAACTATTCTGTTTTCAATTTATATGCTCAATTTAAGAAGTTATATTTTTATTTTATTTATTTATTTATTTATGGCTATGCTGAGTCTTCGTGGCTGCATGGGCTTTTCTCTAGTTATGGTGAGCGGGGGCTTCCCAGGGGCCGGTGAGGCATTCCACTCGTGACAAAGGTCATGAAGAAGGAGGCTCGGCATACGCAAAGGCGGGATCGAGCCTCAGGAGTCCCCCCGGATATTCTCAAGCATCTACCCCCTCAAAACCAGAGTCTGCCTACTTTATTGCTTTGTGCTCTCACCTCTGACTTTACTGGGGGCTGTCCCCCACCACCATCTCACTCTCTCTGTCAAAGAGTTAACTTACAGCTCCAATTAATAAAGTTCCTGGGCAATTAGGAGTGTTTAAATCCAAACCCCTCAGATGGCTCTCTAACTCGCCTGACAAGTTTACTTGGACTCCTACAGCTATGCATACGATTGTTTACAGTCTCCCAGCCTCGAGAGGCACGGCAAGCTTAAGATATTCAAATAGTTTAGAGCCTCTCAGAGAGTTATAAACTGTCAGAATAAACTAGTAAAGGATTTCATTGATGAGCCAATGATTGTTGCCAAGTTTTCACATCCCCTGAATTGTATCCTTGAATGTGTATTAATTAATATGGTTAGTATGTAGAAAAAATAAGTAGTGGCCTTGGTGTTAGTAACTTTAGACCCTTAAGGTAATAAATTCTTTCCTTTGTTGTAAACCCATTACACATCCGCCCTATAGGAATGCAATTTTATCTTCGGAAGATGGCACCAAACCTTGAAATAATTACTCTTAGAGAAAATAAGTCTTTGTTGATAAGTCTTTGTCAAGAGTCATAAAATGTTAATAGGCCTTCTGGCCAGAAGATGATGTAAATCTCCTAAACCATTTGTATACGATAAATTTGCAGGAAAGAAACCCTGGTTTTGAGGGAGGAGCCAAGATGGCGGAGGAGTAGGACGGGGAGAACACTTTCTCCCCCACAAATTCATCAAAAGAGCATTTAAACGTCGAGTAAATTCCACAAAACAACTTCTGAATGCCGGCAGAGGACATCAGGCACCCAGAAAAGCAACCCAACTCTTCGAAAGGAGGTAGGAAAAAATATTAAAAACAAAAAAAAAGAGACAAAAGAGGGAGGGACGGAGTTCCGTCCCGGGAAGGGAATCTTAAAAAGAGAGAAGTTTCCAAACATCAGGAAACCTTCTCACTGCCCAATCTGTGCCGAGCTTTGGAAGCACAGAGGGCAACATAACAGGGAGAAAAAATAAATAAACAATTTAAAACTCACAGATTGCGAGCCCTACGGTAACTCCCCCAGCAGAGAAGCAGCGCAGACGCCTGCATCCGCCATTAGCAAACCGGGGCTGGGCAGGGAGGCGCGGCGTGGGCTGCATCGCTGAGAGTAAGAATCTGGCCTGAATACCCTGAGCGCTATCTGAGCGAAATAATTTGGGCTAGCAAACCAGACTGTGGGATACCTACCACGCGAAAAGCCAGCCCTAACCTAAGACCTCCAGGCCCGCGCACGGAACAAAGGACTGAACAGAGATAGCCGGCTGCAGACCTTCCCCCTCCGGTGACAGGCAGCCAGAGCTGGAAGGGGGCAATCGCAGCCCCAGAGAGACATTATCTATAAAACTGTAAGCAGGCTTCTTTGCTAACTAAAACTTCTTGGGGGTCTGGACGGTCAGCATCTGCCTGAGAAGGTGCGCCGGTTTTACATCCAGATAACCGAGTGGCGGGGAGGCGATAAGTCGCAGCATTGGCGCTCGCCTGAGAAGAGCAAATTGGCGCTCGGACCTGGGAAGAGCACAAAACGCAGGCCCAACTGAGTCTGCGCCTCTGAGGACTACCCGAGTGCCTGAACCTGAGCGGCTTGGACCTGGGAGGTGCATGCAGCCCAGGGCCAGCCTCGGATTGTTCCCAGCGGAACAACCTAGAGTCCGAGCAGTGTGGACAGGGAGGCTACACGCGCCGTGAGCGGGGGCAGACCCAGGGTGGCTGAGGCACTGCAAGCCCACGCCAGTGTTATTTGTTTGCAGCATCCCTCCCTCCCTCCCCACAGCGCGACTGAACAAGTAAGCCTAAAAAAAAAAAAAAAAAAAAGTGTCCTCCACCGTGCCCTTTGAGTCAGGGCGGAAACCAGATACTGAAGAGACTAGCAAACAGAAGAAGATATAACAGAGGGAAACGCCTTGGAAGCTACAGGCAATAGATCAAAACCCTGTGGTTACTACGGACTACATAGGAAGGGGCCTATAGATCTTGAGAAATATAAATCTGACCAAGGAACTAGCCAAAAATGAACTGAACCCACAACACCCACAAAAAAAAAAAACAAACAAAAAAGTCCTAGATATATTTTTATTATTTTTACGATCATTCTTTCTTTTTTTTTTTAATTAAAAAAAAAAAATTTTAAGCCCTCTATTGTTCCTTTAATTTTCACTTTTATAACCTATTACTTTGCAAAAAAAAAAAAAAAAAAGACCCTATTTTTTTCTTCTTCAGCAAACTTCATATATATATATTTTATAATTTTTTGACCTTGTTTTTTTTGTTTGTTTGTTTTTGTTTTTTTCTTCTTTTCTTTAACATTGTATTTTTGAAATTCCAAACTCTACTCTAGATTTTTAATTTTCGCTTTTTGGTATATGTTATCAATTTTGTACCTATAGTTTTTTTTTATATAATTTCTGTGACTTTTTTTTTTTTCTTCTTCTCTGTTTCTTTCTCTTCTTCTTTTATATAACATTGTATATCTGAAATTCCAAACTTTACTCTAGATTTTTAATTTATGCTTTTTGGTATTTGATATCAATTTTGTACCTGTATTTTCTTTATAATTTTTGTGACATTGTTCGTATTTGTTTGTTTGTTTTCTCTCTTTATTTTTCTTCTTCTTTTTTTTTTTTTTAACATTGTATTTTTGAAATTCCAAACTCTACTCTAGATTTTTAATTTTTGCTTTCTGGTATTAGTTATCAATTTTGTACCTGTACTTTCTTTATAATTTTCGCGACCTTGTTTTTTTTGTTTGTTTGTTTTTTCTCTCTTTCTTTTCCTTCTTCTTTTCTTTAACATCGTATTTTTGAAATTCCAAACTCTACTCTAGATTTTTAATTTTCGTTTTCTGGTATTAGTTATTAATTTTGTACCTGTACTTTCTTTATAATTTTCGCGACCTTGTTTGTTTCTGTTTGTTCGTTCTTTCTCTCTTTCTTTTCCTTCTTCTTTTCTTTAACATCGTATTTTTGAAATTCCAAACTCTACTCTAGATTTTTAATTTTTGCTTTTATGTATTTGTTACCAATTTTGTACCTTTAAGGACCCAATCTTCAGGACCCATTTTTCACTAGGGAGTGAGATTACTGGCTTGACTGCTCTCTCTCCCTTTGGACCCTCCTTTTTCTCCACCAGGTCGCCTGTGTCTCCTCCCTAACCCCTCTCTACTCTACCCAACTCTGTGAATTTCTGTGTGTTCCAGACGGTGGAGAACACTTAGGGAACTGATTACTGGCTGGATCTGTCTCCCTCCTTTTCATTCCCCCCTTTTATCCTTCTGGCCACCTCTGTTACCTTCCTCCTTCTTCTCTTCTCTGTATAACCCCGTGAACATCTCTGAGTGGTCCAGTTGTGGAGTGCACATAAGGAAGTGACTACTGGCTAGCCCACTGTCTCCACTATTGATTCACCTCATCTCATTTGGGTCACCTCTAACTCCCTCCTCCCTCTTCTCTTCTCCATGTAACCCTGTGAACCTCTCTGAGTGACCCTCACTGTAGAGAAACTTATCATCTTTAATGTACATGTTTTATCAATGGTGCTGTATAGAAGGAGAAGTTTTGAAACTACTGTAAAAATAAGACCGATAATCGGAAGCAGGAGACTTAAGTCCAAACCCTGACTCCAGGGAACTCCTGACTCCAAGGAACATTCATTCACAGGAGCTCATCAAATGCCTCCATACCGACACTGAAACCAAGCACCACACAAGGGCCAATAAGTTCCAGGGCAAGACATACCAAGCAAATTCTCCAGCAACAAAGGAACACAGCCCTGAGCTTCAAGATACAGGCTGCCCAAAGTCACCCCAAAACTATAGACATCTCATAACTCATTACTGGACATTTCATTGCACTCCAGAGAGAAGAAATACAGCTCCACCCACCAGAACACCGACACAAGCTTCCCTAACCAGGAAACCTTGACAAGCCACCTGTACAAACCCACACACAGTGAGGAAACGCCATAATAAAGAGAACTCCACAAACTGCCAGAATACAGAAAGGACACCCCAAACTCAGCAATTTAAACAAGATGAAGAGACAGAGGAATACTCAGCAGATAAAGGAACAGGATAAATGCCCACCAAACCAAACAAAAGAGGAAGAGATAGGGAATCTACCTGATAAAGAATTCCGAATAATGATAGTGAAATTGATCCAAAATCTTGAAACTAAAATGGAATCACAGATAAATAGCCTGGAGACAAGGATTGAGAAGATGCAAGAAAGGTTTAACAAGGACCTAGAAGAAATAAAAAAGAGTCAATATATAATGAATAATGCAATAAGTGAAATTAAAAACACTCTGGAGGCAACAAATAGTAGAATAACAGAGGCAGAAGACAGGATTAGTGAATTAGAAGATAGAATGGTAGAAATAAATGAATCAGAGAGGATAAAAGAAAAACAAAAGAAATGAGGACAATCTCAGAGACCTCCAGGACAATATTAAACGCTACAACATTCGAATCATAGGGGTTCCAGAAGAAGAAGACAAAAAGAAAGACCATGAGAAAATACTTGAGGAGATAATAGTGGAAAACTTCCCTAAAATGGGGAAGGAAATAATCACCCAAGTCCAAGAAACCCAGAGAGTACCAAACAGGATAAACCCAAGGAGAAACACCCCAAGACACATATTAATCAAATTAACAAAGATCAAACACAAAGAACAAATATTAAAAGCAGCAAGGGAAAAACAACAAATAACACACAAGGGAATTCCCATAAGGATAACAGCTGATCTTTCAATAGAAACTCTTCAAGCCAGGAGGGAATGGCAAGACATACTTAAAATGATGAAAGAAAATAACCTACAACCCAGATTATTGTACCCAGCAAGGATCTCATTCAAGTATGAAGGAGAAATCAAAAGCTTTTCAGACAAGCAAAAGCTGAGAGAATTCTGCACCACCAAACCAGCTCTCCAACAAATACTAAAGGATATTCTCTAGACAGGAAACACAAAAACGGTGTATAAACTCGAACCCAAAACAATAAAGTAAATGGCAACGGGAACATACTTATCAGTAATTACCTTAAATGTAAATGGGTTGAATGCCCCAACCAAAAGACAAAGACTGGCTGAATGGATACAAAAACAAGACCCCTACATATGTTGTCTACAAGAGACCCACCTCAAAACAGGGGACACATACAGACTGAAAGTGAAGGGCTGGAAAAAGATTTTCCATGCAAATAGGGACCAAAAGAAAGCAGGAGTAGCAATACTCATATCCGATAAAATAGACTTTAAAACAAAGGCTGTGAAAAGAGACAAAGAAGGTCACTACATAATGATCAAAGGATCAATCCAAGAAGAAGATATAACAATTATAAATATATATGCACCCAACACGGGAGCACCACAGTACGTAAGACAAATGCTAACAAGTATGAAAGGAGAAATTAACAATAACACAATAATAGTGGGAGACTTTAATACCCCACTTACACCTATGGATAGATCAACTAAACAGAAAATTAACAAGGAAACACAAACTTTAAACGATACAATAGACCAGTTAGACCTAATTGATATCTATAGGACATTTCATCCCAAAACAATGGATTTCACCTTTTTCTCAAGCGCACATGGAACCTTCTCCAGGATAGATCACATCCTGGGCCATAAAGCTAGCCTTGGTAAATTCAAAAAGATAGAAATCATTCCAAGCATTTTTTCTGACCACAATGCAGTAAGATTAGATCTCAATTACAGGAGAAAAACTATTAAAAATTCCAACATATGGAGGCTGAACAACACACTGCTGAATAACCAACAAATCACAGAAGAAATCAAAAAAGAAATCAAAATTTGCATAGAAACGAATGAAAATGAAAACACAACAACCCAAAACCTGTGGGACACGGTAAAAGCAGTCCTAAGGGGAAAGTTCATAGCAATACAGGCACACCTCAAGAAACAAGAAAAAAGTCAAATAAATAACCTAACTCTACACCTAAAGCAACTAGAAAAGGAAGAAATGAAGAACCCCAGGGTTAGTAGAAGGAAAGAAATCTTAAAAATTAGAGCAGAAATAAATGCAAAAGAAACAAAAGAGACCATAGCAAAAATCAACAAAACCAAAAGCTGGTTCTTTGAAAGGATAAATAAAATTGACAAACCATTAGCCAGACTCATCAAGAAACAGAGGGAGAAAAATCAAATCAATAAAATTAGAAACGAAAATGGAGAGATCACAACAGACAACACAGAAATACAAAGGATCATAAGAGACTACTATCAACAATTATATGCCAATAAAATGGACAACGTGGAAGAAATGGACAAATTCTTAGAAAAGTACAACTTTCCAAAACTGGACCAGGAAGAAATAGAAAATCTTAACAGACCCATCACAAGCATGGAAATTGAAACTGTAATCAAAAATCTGCCAGCAAACAAAAGCCCCGGTCCAGACGGCTTCACAGCTGAATTCTACCAAAAATTTAGAGAAGAGCTAACACCTATCCTGCTCAAACTCTTCCAGAAAATTGCAGAGGAAGGTAAACTTCCAAACTCATTCTATGAGGCCACCATCACCCTAATACCAAAACCTGACAAAGATCCCACAAAAAAAGAAAACTACAGGCCAATATCACTGATGAACATAGATGCAAAAATCCTTAACAAAATTCTAGCAATCAGAATCCAACAACACATTAAAAAGATCATACACCATGATCAAGTGGGCTTTATCCCAGGGATGCAAGGATTCTTCAATATCCGCAAATCAATCAATGTAATACACCACATTAACAAATTGAAAAATAAAAACCATATGATTATCTCAATAGATGCAGAGAAAGCCTTTGACAAAATTCAACATCCATTTATGATAAAAACTCTCCAGAAAGCAGGAATAGAAGGAACATACCTCAACATAATAAAAGCTATATATGACAAACCCACTGCAAACATTATCCTCAATGGTGAAAAATTGAAAGCATTTCCTCTAAAGTCAGGAACAAGACAAGGGTGCCCACTTTCACCATTACTATTCAACATAGTTTTGGAAGTTTTGGCCACAGCAATCAGAGCAGAAAAAGAAATAAAAGGAATCCAAATTGGAAAAGAAGAAGTAAAACTCTCACTATTTGCAGATGACATGATCCTCTACATAGAAAACCCTAAAGAGTCCACCAGAAAATTACTAGAAATAATCAATGACTACAGTAAAGTTGCAGGATATAAAATCAACACACAGAAATCCCTTGCATTCCTATACACTAATAATGAGAAAACAGAAAGAGAAATTAAGAAAACAATTCCATTCACCATTGCAACAGAAAGAATAAAATACTTAGGAATATATCTACCTAAAGAAACTAAAGACCTATATATAGAAAACTATAAAACACTGGTGAAAGAAATCAAAGAGGACACTAATAGATGGAGAAATATACCATGTTCATGGATTGGAAGAATCAATATAGTGAAAATGAGTATACTACCCAAAGCAATTTATAGATTCAACGCAATCCCTATCAAGCTACCAACAGTATTCTTCACAGAGCTAGAAAAAATAATTTCACAATTTGTATGGAAATACAAAAAACCTCGAATAGCCAAAGCGATCTTGAGAAAGAAGAATGGAACTGGAGGAATCAACCTACCTGACTTCAGGCTCTACTACAAAGCCACAGTTATCAAGACAGTATGGTACTGGCACAAAGACAGAAATATTGATCAATGGAATAAAATAGAAAGCCCAGAGATAAATCCACGCACATATGGACACCTTATCTTCGACAAAGGAGGCAAGAATATACAATGGATTAAAGACAATCTCTTTAACAAGTGGTGCTGGGAAATCTGGTCAACCACTTGTAAAAGAATGAAACTGGACCACTTTCTAACACCATACACAAAAATAAACTCAAAATGGATTAAAGATCTAAACGTAAGACCAGAAACTCTAAAACTCCTAGAGGAGAACATAGGCAAAACACTCTCCGACATACATCACAGCAGGATCCTCTATGACCCACCTCCCAGAATATTGGAAATAAAAGCAAAAATAAACAAATGGGACCTAATTAACCTTAAAAGCTTCTGCACATCAAAGGAAACTATTAGCAAGGTGAAAAGACAGCCTTCAGAATGGGAGAAAATAATAGCAAATGAAGCAACCGACAAACAACTAATCTCAAAAATATACAAGCAACTCCTACAGCTCAACTCCAGAAAAATAAACGACCCAATCAAAAAATGGGCCAAAGAACTAAATAGACATTTCTCCAAAAAAGACATACAGATGGCTAACAAACACATGAAAAGATGCTCAACATCACTCATTATCAGAGAAATGCAAATCAAAACCACTATGAGGTACCATTTCACACCAGTCAGAATGGCTGCGATCCAAAAGTCTACAAATAATAAATGCTGGAGAGGGTGTGGAGAAAAGGGAACCCTCTTACACTGTTGGTGGGAATGCAAACTAGTACAGCCACTATGGAGAACAGTGTGGAGATTCCTTCAAAAACTGGAAATAGAACTGCCTTATGATCCAGCAACCCCACTGCTGGGCATACACACTGAGGAAACCAGAAGGGAAAGAGACACGTGTACCCCAATGTTCATCGCAGCACTGTTTATAATAGCCAGGACATGGAAGCAACCTAGATGTCCATCAGCAGATGAATGGATAAGAAAGCCATGGTACATATACACAATGGAGTATTAGTCAGCCATTAAAAAGAATACATTTGAATCAGTTCTAATGAGGTGGATGAAACTGGAGCCTATTATACAGAGTGAAGTAAGCCAGAAGGAAAAACATAAATACAGTATTCTAACACATATATATGGAATTTAGAAAGATGGTAACAATAACCCGGTGTACGAGACAGCAAAAGAGACACTGATGTATAGAACAGTCTTATGGACTCTGTGGGAGAGGGAGAGGGTGGGAAGATTTGGGAGAATGGCAATGAAACATGTAAAATATCATGTAGGAAACGAGTTGCCAGTCCAGGTTCGATGCATGATGCTGGATGCTTGGGGCTGGTGCACTGGGACGGCCCAGAGGGATGGTATGGGGAGGGAGGAGGGAGGAGGGTTCGGGATGGGGAACACATGTATACCTGTGGCGGATTCATTTTGATATTTGGCAAAACTAATACAATTATGTAAAGTTTAAAAATAAAATTGGAAGAATAAAAAAAAAAAAAAGAAACCCTGGTTTTTGATAAGGATCAAAAACTGCTGACTTTGCATCCCCTATTATCCTCTATGTGTAACTTAGGGTATATAGGCCCCTGTTGAAAATAAAGCTACGGGCCTTGCTCACCAACGCTTGGTCTCCCCATGTCATTCTTCCCTTTAACTTCCAGCTGAGTCTCCATCTGGAGCGCGGAACCCACCATGCTTACTAATTATGCCTGGGCTTCTAAGACCCACTCGAGAAGGTGTCTAGGGTGGGGCACCTTCCGCTATTCAAGAGGGCGCCTGCGGCCTATGTAAGTGGTGCAAACTTCTTGTCTTGAAGTTTTATTGGTCTCCCACGTAAACCAAGCTACTCAGCCTCTTTTCTCCACTGAATTTTCCTACTGAGCTATCCTCATTCTATTACTCTTTATATCTTTGATAAATATGTAAATAGTCGCCGACTCCATCTCCCCTTCGAATACCCTGGATTAGCCGGGGCTGGACCCCGGCAGGGGCTATTTTCTAGTAGCGGTGCTCAGGCTTCTCATTGTGGTGGCTTCTCTTGGGGAGCCCTCGCTCTAGAGTATGCGAGCTTCAATAGTTGCAGCAGATGGGCTCAGCAGTTGTGGCTCTGGGCTCTAGGGGACAGGCTGAGTAGTTGTGGCCTAGGGGCTTAATTGCTCCATGGCATATGGGATTTTCCCAGACCAGGGATCAAACCTACGTCACTTGCATTGGCAGGCAGATTCTTTAGCACTGAGCCACCAGGCAAGCCTGAGAAGGTGCTTTTTAAAATAAATTTTTCTATTTCACCTAAATTCTGAATTTACTACCATAAATCTCTTAATATTTTCAATGTCTATAGGATCTGTATTGATGTTCATATTGTTAATAAGGATTTGCCCTTTATTCTTATTAGTCTGGCAAAGGTTTATAAATTCTATTATACTGCTCAATAATCAAATTTTGACTTTTGTTTGTTTGTTTTTTATTTCTACTCTTTATTTTTAACTTGGGGTTTAGTTTGCTCTTCTTTTTTTTCTAGATTCTCCGTGTATAACAGCTTCCCTGGTGGCTCAGAGGGTAAGGCATCTGCCTGCAATGTGGGAGACCCGGATTCAATCCCTGGGTGGGGAAGCTCCCCGGAGAAGGAAATGGCAACCTACTCCAGTATTCTTGCCTGGAGAATCCCATGGATGGAGGAACCTGGTAAGTTATACAGTCCACAGGGTTTCCAAGAGTCAGACACGACTGAGCCAATTCACTTCACTTCATTTTAGTTTGCTCTTCTTTTTTTTCTAGATTCTCCGTGTATAAACAGATATTTTTATTTCATAAATTTGTTATATTTTTATTATCATTCAGTTCAGAATATTTTCTAGCTTTTTAATTTTTCTTTTGTTCATGAATTATTTGGAAGTTTCTTGTTTCATTTTCAAAATTGTAGGAATTTTCTGGATAATTTATTGTGTTGTTAGCTAATATTATTCTTCTTTAGTCAGATAAAATATTCTGTAGTATTTCATTCATTTAAACTTACTGACACTTATTTTATGGCCCGTTGCAAGTTCTATCTTGAAAACAGTAAATGTGGACTCAGCAATTATTGGGTGTGTTCACGCATGCTGTCGTTTCAGTCGTGTCTGACTCTTTTACGACACTATGGGCTGTAGCCCGCCAGACTTCTCTGTCCATGGGATTCTCTAGGCAAGAATACTGGAGTGGATCTCCGTGCCCTCCTCCAGGGGATCTTCCTGACTCAGGGTTAGAACCCATGTCTCTCATGTCTCATGTATTAGCAGGCAGGTTCTTTACCACTAGCTCCAACAGGGAAGCCCAATTATTGAGTGTATCTCTATGAATATCCTCTAGGTCAAGATAGTTTATTGTGTTTGCAAATATTCTATGTCCTTATGTTATGGGGGGGGGTCCTGATTTTTTTTATTAATTACTATAAAAAGATTACAAAATTTCTAACTATAATTATGGATTTGTGTATTTGTCTCTTCTTTAAAGTTATCTAGTGATGACATTTTATTTAATCTTTCATTTATTTTATTTCACCATTTATTTAGGCTGTGTAGGGTCTTTGCAATGCATGTGTTTTGTTGCATGTTGTGGTATATGGGCTCTTCACTCCCTGACCAGGGATTGAATCCAGACCCCTTGAATTGGGAGTATGCACCAGGGAAGTCTCTATTTCTCTTTTTAGTTCTGTCAATATTACACATTTTAGAGTGCTGTTATTAGGTAATACACATTTGGATTGCAGTGTCTTTCTAATGAATTGACCATTTTATCAATATAAGATGACATTCTTTATCACTAATGCTAAGTCGCTTCAGTCGTGTCCGACTCTGTGCGACCCCGTAGACGGCAGCCCACCAGGCTCCCTCTTTATCACTAGTAATACTCTTTTTCTTGAAATCTACTTTATCTGACATTAAACACTGACTTTCTTATGCTTACCATTTGTATTTACCATTCACATTTTAAACCTTTTTCTATTGTTTTATTTTCAATCCATCAGTGTCATTAAAGCACATCTCTTGTAGTGAGCATACGGTTAGGTGATGCTGTTTAAATTGGAGTTTTTACTCCACTTACATTAAATGTGATTTTGCTATGCTTGGATTAATTTTGCCAAAGTTTTGTTTGCTTTCTTATTTGTCCTATCTCTTTTTGGCTCTTTTGTTCCCCTGCTCCTTTCTTTTGTTTGCTTGTTTAAGATATGTATATTTTGTGAACTGTTGATTTTTATTTTTTAAATTTTTATTGGAATATAGTTGTTTTACAATGTTGTGTTTGTTTCTGCTGTACAACAAAGTGAATCGGTTATACCTATTTACACATATCTGCTCTTTTATAGATTTCCTTCCCATTTAGATCCCGAGGATCATTGAATAGAGTTCCTCATTCTATAGAGTAGATTCTCAATCGTTACCTATTTTATACATAGTAGTATATATATGTCAATCCCAGTCTCCCAATTTGTCTGCCCCTTCCCCCAGTTTGGTTACCATAAGTTTGTTTTCTACATCTGTGACTCTGTTTCTACTTTGCCAATAAGTTCATCTGTATTATTTACATTTTATTCTTCAATTTGTTAATATGATGTAAATAGTGGAGCAATGAACATCAGGGTGCATGCATGCTTTTGAATTATGATTTTCTCCAGATATATGCTTAGGAGTGGGATTGCTGGATCATATGGTAGCTCATTAAGGAAACTCCATACTGTTCTCTGTAGTGGCTGCACCAATTTATATTCCCACCAACAGTGTAAGAGGATTCTCTTTTCTCCACACCCTCTCCAGCATTTATTGTTTGTGGAGTTTTTTAATGATGGCCATTATGACCCATGTGAGGTGATATGTTATTGTAGTTTTGATGTGCATTTCTCTAATAATTAGTGATGTTGAGCATCTTTTCATGAGCTTTCTGGCTATCTGTGTGTCTTCTTCAGAGAAACGTCTACTTAGATCTTTCCCTCATTTTTATTAATATGGGGTAAAACATAACACACCTCCCCGTAACCAAGTAGAACAAAAGGAAAAAGAAGGAATTAGGTTGGAGCCTGTGCCCCAGGGAGAAAGCTGTGCAGGAGGAAATGTTCATATGACTTTTATGATTTCTCTCCATTTTACATTTTATGGGAGATCTGTTGGCACTCAGTAGCTGTTCAGTGTGAATCGTTCCACTTGAAGAAGTATTTTCAACGTTTCTGTGAACTCTGCTTTCTACTCCTCTGCCATATTGATCCTGATTCTCACCCCTGCTTTCTTCTCTCTCTCTCCTCTCTCTCTCTATATGTATGTGTGTGTGTATTATATTATGTTTGCTACTTCCATCGTGTTTTATATATATATACATATATATATATATTAGTGCTACTAGGGATTATAAAGTGCATCCTGAAATTTTCATTGTCTGGCTAAAATTAATATTGAACTAGTTTATGCAAAAGGTAAGAACCTCGTAACAGTTTAATTTCATCTATTCCTTATCCTTTGTGCTTTTGTTGTCAATATTTCATTTCTATATACACATAATAAATGCTATTATTCTTACTTGAAATATTCTTTCAGCTTTTAAGGAAATAGAGTCCTTTTTATTTGCCACATATTGACCATTTCTCTTAGTTTCTTACCTAATTATGACTTAATCTAATTCCTAACAGTGCTAAGTTTCCATCTGACAATATTTGCCTTCAGCTTGAAGAATTTCCTTCAGCATTTCCTGTGGTACAGCTTTGCTGGCAGTCGATTTTCTGACAAATTATTTAGCTGAATATCTTTGGATGATACCTTCATTATTGAAGGTGAGATTTCTGACCCTAGAATTTTTTTTCCAGCACTTTATGTGTGCTGTTCACAGGCTTTTGGCAGCTATAACATCTATTGGAAATTAGCCATCACTTGTAGTATTGTTCATCTGGACATTACGTGTGTTTTCTCCCTGGCTACATTTAAGATTTTCTGTTCAGCTCTAGTTTTCAGCAGTTTGACTATAATGTGCTTAATGTGGTTTTGTTTGGATACTGGGCATTCAACTGAGTTCCAGAAAGGCCATGTGATGAAAATGTGTGTGTGTTAAGTACCTTCGGTTGTGTCTAACTTTGCAACACTATGGACCATAGCCTGCCAGCCTCCTCTGTCTATGAGATTCTCCAGGCAAGAATACTGGGGCCGGTTGTCATGCCCTCCTCCAGGGAATCTTCCTGACCCAGGGACTGAACCCACGTCTCTTATGTCTCCTGCATTGGTAAGCAGATTCTTTACCACTAGTGCCAGCTGGGAAGCCCTGTGATGAGAGTAAGGACCATAATTTAGGACAGAGGAAAGAAAACTCTGTAGACCTAGATTAACTAAAGACAAAACCAAGCCTGACAAGTTCAGTAGGATACACTAACAACCTAATCAGCTTCCAGAGCACAATTCACCACTTCTCCAGGTGGGCCAGACCACTAACTTCTCCCAGCAGTGTCTGGCCTCTTGTGTTTCTGGGCAGCACTCACCCTGTGGCACATGTTGTCCATTGAGCCCTCCAGGCTCCCCCTGCACAGGCAGAGAGCAACTCTCAGCTGGCGTTTGACAGGGAAACCCCACACCGTCTTTTGTACCACCATCTTCATAATTCCCTCCTTCTGCAGTTGCTTCAGCAGGTCCCAAACTGCCCTCTGGATCTCCTTTCTTCAACTCAGAGAGAGAGAGAGCGATCTCTCTGCTTGGACTCGACTGCCCTGTTCTGAGACTGGGAAAGGAGTGCCAGGCAAAAACTAGGGCAAAATGGATCACATCTCTTATATTTTTATACTCTGAAATATCACAATCCTCTGATTCTGATTGTCCAATACACAGAAATGGTTCTCTCATATACTCGGTCCCATTGTACACTTATTCACAAGCAGTAGAATAAGTTGAATACCAGTTATTCCATCGTGGCCAGAAATAGGAATCCTCTTTTGTTTTTAGACAACCCCTTAAGTGCTTTTTTATCTATGGCTGATTCAGGTTGAGGTTTGACAACAAAAATCTGTAAAGCAATTATCCTTCAATAAAAAAAAATTAAGATTTACTTATTTATTTTTATTTTATTTTCTGGTTGTGGCAGTCTTCATTGTTGCACACAGGCTTTCTCTAGTTCTGGAGAGTGGGGGCTACTCTCTAGTTGCAGTGTGTGGGCTTCTCATTGCGGTGCCTTCTCGTGCTGCAGAGCACGTGCTCTAGGTGCTGCAGGCTCAGTATTTGTGACTCACAGGCTTAGCTGCTCTGCCGCAGGAGGGATCTTTTGGATCAGGGATGGAACCAGTGTCCCCTGCATGCAAGGCAGATTCTTAACCACTGGACCACTAGGGAAGCCCTTAATTGATTTTCAAGGTGTAGCCTAGAAAGAGAAGTGACAGCTCCTGGGTGATGGAGAGGCTGCTAATCTCTTTGTGAGCTGGGCACTCCCAGGTACTGGGGAACAGAGCAGGAGGAAAGGTTATTAGAGAAGAGATTCCAGTGGAAGAGGATCCAGTCTGCCTTTCCTGGAAGTCCCTTTACATGTATGCATTTCTGAGATGGCATGGTATAGTGGATGTGTGTGTGCTCAGTCACTCAGTCATGTCTGACTCTTCACAACCCCATGGGCTGTACAGCCTACTAGGTTCCTCTGTCCATGGGATTTCCAGGCAACAATGCTGGAGTGGGTTGCCATAGCCTTCTCCAGGAGATCTTCCTGACCCAGGGATCAAACCCGCATCTCTTGCATCTCTTCCATTGGCAGGCATGTTCTTTACTATTCTCCAAGTGAAGAAGCTTGGATTTTAGTTCTGACTCAGCCAACAGCTGCTGGATGCCCATCGTTGACCTTGTCTTTCTTCATCTGCAGAATCAGGAAGTCAGATTTAGAATGCTTATATTTCCTTTCTCATCTAGAGTCTGAGAACCATAAAGCTATAAGGATTTCTATAACCAAATTATACAAGGGAAGCCATAAAAAATCAGGTCCTTGTTACAAAAAAAACTCAAAAAACAAAACCTTTCATGGAAGGAATCCCTGTACCACTAAGGAAATGAAATGACAAGATACAAATTAAAACTGACCATAACAGGCTACAAGGGGTTTTGATATATTGTCAGGAATTCACTGCGAATTTCAGGGTTTTCTGAAGCAGACACCAACTGAATCCTTAGTAATTAAGATGATAGATACTTTAAATTCCTGTTTCCTCCTTCAAATCTGCTCTATTGTTAAGAGGGCAAGTGAATCTATTAACTGATGATAGCTGGATGCAATCATGGCCAATGAAAAAAAGGGTCATATGCAGGATGATTTTTAAACCTTACATGAATACACAGAAGAACTGTACAAAAAAGATCTTCACGACCCAGATAACCATGATGGTGTGATCACTGACCTAGAGCCAGACATCCTGGAATGTGAAGTCAAGTGGGCCTTAGAAAGCATCACTATGGGAGTGAGGCTAAGATGGCGGAGGAGTAGGACGGGGAGAACACTTTCTCCCCCACAAATTCATCAAAAGAACATTTAAACGCCAAGTAAATTCCACAAAACAACTTCTGAATGCCGGCAGAGGACATCAGGCACCCAGAAAAGCAACCCATGTCTTCGAAAGGAGGTAGGAAAAAATATATAAGACAAAAAAAGAGACAAAAGAGGGAGGGATGGAGCTTCATCCCGGGAAGGGAGTCTTAAAAAGAGAGAAGTTTCCAAACACCAGGAAACCTTCTCACTGCCAAATCTGTGCCGAGCCTTGGAAGCACAGAGGGCAACATAACAGGGAGGAAAAATAAGTAAACAATTAAAACCCGAAGGATTCGAGCCCTACGGTAACTCCCCCAGCACAGAAGCAGCACAGACGACTGTATCTGCCATTAGCAAGCGGGGGCTGGGCAGGTAGGCGCGGCACGGGCTGCATAGCTTAGAATAAGGATTTGGCCTGAATACCCTGAGCGCTATCTGAGCGAAATAATTTGGGCTAGCAAACCAGACTGTGGGATATCTACCACACAAAAAGTCAGCCCTAACCTAAGACACCGCCAGGCCCGTGCATGGAACAAAGGACTGTACAGAGATAGCCGGCTGCAGATCGTCCCCCTCTGGTGACAGGCAGCCAGAGCCGGAAGGGGGCAATTGCAGCCCCAGAGAGACATTATCTGCAAAACTGTAAGCAGGCTCTTTGCTAACTAAAACTTCCTGGGGGTCTGGACAGTCAACATCCGCCTGAGAAGGTGCGCCAGTTGTACACCTAGATA
The DNA here is from genome assembly GCF_003369695.1 of Bos indicus x Bos taurus. NCBI lineage: Eukaryota > Metazoa > Chordata > Mammalia > Artiodactyla > Bovidae > Bos > Bos indicus x Bos taurus. The sequence continues at coordinate 29,636,521 of NC_040099.1, forward strand.
ACCAAGCGGCGGGGAGGCGATAAGTCGCAGGAATCGCACTCACCAAACACCTCATCACCTGAGCTGCTCAGACCTGGGAAGGGCGCAAAACGCAGGCCCAACCAATTCTGCGCCTCTGAGAACTACCCAAGTGCCTGAACCTGAGCGGCTTGGACCTAGGAGGTGCAAGCAGGCCAGGGCCGGCCTCGGATGGTTCCCTGCGGAGCAACCTACAGCCTGAGCAGTGTGGGCAGGGAGGCTACATGCACCGTGAGCGGGGACAGGCCCAGTGTGGCTGAGGCACTACGAGCACACGCCAGTGTTATTTGTTTGCAGCGTCCCTCCCTCCCCATAGCACGACTGAACATGTGAGCCTAAAAAAAAAAAAAAAAAAAATGTGTCCTCCACCGTCCCCTTTGTGTCAGGGTGGAAACCAGACACTGAAGAGACCAGCAAACAGAAGAAGCTATAACAGAGGGAACCGCCTTGGAAGCTACAGGCAATAGATTAAAACCCTGTGGTTATAACTGAATACATAGGAAGGGGCCTATAGATCTTGAGAAATATAAGTCAGACCAAGGAACTAGCCGAAAATGAACTGACCCCACAATACCCAAAACAAAACCAGAGAAAGTCCTAGATATATTTTTACTATTTTTATGATCATTCTTTCTTTTTTAATTTTTAAAAAAATTTTAAGTCTTCTATTATTCCTTTAATTCTCACTTTTATAACCTACTATTACTTTGCAAAAAAAAAAAAAGACACTTTTTTTTTTAAAGCAAACTTCATATATATATGTTTTATAATTTTTGTGACCTTCTTTTTTTTTTTTTTCTTCTTTTCTTTAACATTGTATGTTTGAAATTCCAGACTCTACTCTAGATTTTTAATTTTAGCTTTTTGGTATTTGTTATCAATTTTATACCTATATATATATATAATTTTGTGACTTTTTTTCTTTTTTTCTCTCTCTTTCTTTCTCTTCTTCTTTTATATAACATTGTATATCTGAAATTCCAAACTCTACTCTAGATTTTTAATTTATGCTTTTTGGTATTTGTTATCAATTTTGTACCTATATTTTCTTTATAATTTTTGCAACTTGGTTTGTTTTTTCTCTCTTTCTTTTTCTTCTTCTTATTTTTTTTTAACATTGTATTTTTGAAATTTCAGACTCCAGATTTTTAACTTTTGCTTTTTGGTATTTGTTATCAATTTTGTACCTATATTTTCTTTATAATTTTTGTGACCTGGTTTGTTTTTGTTTGTTTTTTCTCTCTTTCTTTTTCTTCTTCTTTTTTAACATTGTATTTTGGAAATTCCAGACTCTACTCTAGATTTTTAACTTTTGCTTTTTGGTATTTGTTATCAATTTTGTACCTATATTTTCTTTATAATTTTTGCGACTTTGTTTTTTTTTTCCTCTCTCTTTCTTTCCTTCTCCTTTTCTTTAACATTGCATTTTTTAAATTCCAAACTCTACTCTAGATTTTTAATTTTTGCTTTTATGTATTTGTTACCAATTTTGTACCTTTAAGAACCCAATCTTCAGGACCCATTTTTCACTAGGGAGCGAGATTACTGGCTTGACTGCTCTCTCCCTCTTTGGACTCTCCTTTTTCTCCACCAGGTCACCTGTGTCTCCTCCCTAACCCCTCTCTACTCTATGCAACTCTGTGAATTTCTGTGTGTTTCAGACGGTGGAGAACACTTAGGGAACTGATTACTGGCTGGATCTGTCTCCCTCCTTTTCATTCCCCCTTTTATCCTCCTGGCAACCTCTGTCTCCTTCCTCCTTCTTCTCTTCTCTGTATATTTCCGTGAACATCCTGAGCGGTCCAATTGTGGAGTGCACATAAGGAAGTGATTACTGGCTAGCTCGCTCTCTCCTCTACTGATTCCACCTCATCTCATTCAGGTCAGCTCTAACTCCCTCCTCCCTCTTCTCTCTCCATGTAATGCTGTGAACCTCTGTGGGTGGCCCTCATGGTGGAGAAACTTTTCATCTTTAATGTATATGTTTTATCAATGGTGCTGTATAGAAGGAGAAGTTTTGAAACTACTGTAAAAATAAGACCGATAACTGGAAGCAGGAGGCTTAAGTCCAAACTCTAACTTCAGGGAACTCCTGACTCCAGGGAACATTAATTGACAGAAGCTCATCAAACGCCTCCATACCTACACTGAAACCAAGCACCACACAAGAGCCAACAAGTTCCAGGGCAAGACATACCAAGAAAATTCTCCAGCAACACAGGAACACAGCCCTGAGCTCCAAGATACAGGCTGCCCAAAGTCACCCCAAAACTATAGACATCTCATAACTCATTACTGGACACTTCATTGCACTCCAGAGAGAAGAAATACAGCTCCACCCACCAGAACACCGACACAAGCTTCCCTAACCAAGAAACCTTGACAAGCCACCTGTACAAACCCACACACAGTGAGGAAACGCCACAATAAAGAGAACTCCACAAATTGCCAGAATACAGAAAGGACACCCCAAACTCAGCAATTTAAACAAAATGAAGAGACAGAGGAATACCCAGCAGGTAAAGGAACAGGATAAAAGCCCACCAAACCAAACAAAAGAGGAAGAGATAGGGAATCTACCTGATAAAGAATTCCAAATAATGATAGTGAAATTGATCCAAAATCTTGAAATCAAAATGGAATCACAGATTAATAGCCTGGAGACAAGGATTGAGAAGATGCAAGAAAAGTTTAACAAGGACCTGAAGAAATAAAAAAGAGTCAATATATAATGAATAATGTAATAAATGAAATCAAAAACACTCTGGAGGGAACAAATAGTAGAATAACAGAGGCAGAAGACAGGATTAGTGAATTAGAAGATAGAATGGTAGAAATAAATGAGTCAGAGAGGAAAAAAGAAAAACGAATTAAAAGAAATGAGGACAATCTCAGAGACCTCCAGGACTATATTAAACACTACAACATTCGAATCATAGGGGTCCCAGAAGAAGAAGACAAAAAGAAAGACCATGAGAAAATACTTGAGGAGATAATAGTTGAAAACTTCCCTAAAATGGGGAAGGAAATAATCACTCAAGTCCAAGAAACCCAGAGAGTCCCAAACAGAATAAACCCAAGGCAAAACACCCCAAGACATATATTAATCAAATTAACAAAGATCAAACACAAAGAACAAATATTAAAAGCAGCAAGGGAAAAACAACAAATAACACACAAGGGAATTCCCATAAGGATAACAGCTGATCTTTCAGTAAAAACTCTCCAAGCCAGGAGCGAATGGCAAGACATACTTAAAGCGATGAAAGAAAATAACCTACAGCCCAGATTATTGTACCCAGCAAGGATCTCATTCAAATATGAAGGAGAAATCAAAAGCTTCTCAGACAAGCAAAAGCTGAGAGAATTCAGCACCACGAAACCAGCTCTCCAACAAATACTAAAGGATATTCTCTAGACAGGAAACAAAAATGATGTATAAATTCAAACCCAAAACAATAAAGTAAATGGCAACAGGATCATACTTATCAATAATTACCTTAAAGGTAAATGGGTTGAATGCCCCAACCAAAAGACAAAGACTGGCTGAATGGATACAAAAACAAGACCCCTACATATGTTGTCTACAAGAGACCCACCTCAAAACAGGGGACACATACAGACTGAAAGTGAAGGGCTGGAAAAAGATTTTCCATGCAAATAGGGACCAAAAGAAAGCAGGAGTAGCAATACTCATATCAGACAAAATAGACTTTAAAACAAAGGCTGTGAAAAGAGACAAAGACGGTCACTACATAATGATCAAAGGATCAATCCAAGAAGAAGATATAACAATTATAAATATATATAAACCCAACACAGGAGCACTGCAATATATAAGGCAAATGCTAACAAGTATGAAAGGAGAAATTAACAATAACACAATAATAGTGGGAGACTTTAATACCCCACTCACACCTATGGGTAGATCAACTAAACAGAAAATTAACAAGGAAACACAAACTTTAAATGATACAATAGACCAGTTAGACCTAATTGATATCTATAGGACATTTCATCCCAAAACAATGAATTTCACCTTTTTCTCAAGCGCACATGGAACCTTCTCCAGGATAGATCACATCCTGGGCCATAAAGCTAGCCTTGGTAAATTCAAAAAAATTGAAATCATTCCAAGCATTTTTTCTGACCACAATGCAGTAAGATTAGATCTCAATTTCAGGAGAAAAACTATTAAAAATTCCAACATATGGAGGCTGAACAACACACTGCTGAATAACCAACAAATCACAGAAGAAATCAAAAAAGAAATCAAAATTTGCATAGAAACGAATGAAAATGAGAACACAACAACCCAAAACATGTGGGACACTGTAAAAGCAGTCCTAAGGGGAAAGTTCATAGCAATACAGGCATACCTCAAGAAACAAGAAAAAAGTCAAATAAATAACATAACTCTACACCTAAAGCAACTAGAAAAGGAAGAAATGAAGAACCCCAGGGTTAGTAGAAGGAAGGAAATCTTAAAAATTAGGGCAAAAATAAATGCAAAAGAAACAAAAGAGACCATAGCAAAAATCAACAAAGCCCAAAGCTGGTTCTTTGAAAGGATAAATAAAATTGACAAACCATTAGCCAGACTCATCAAGAAACAAAGGGAGAAAAATCAAATCAATAAAATTAGAAACGAAAATGGAGAGATCACAACAGACAACACAGAAATACAAAGGATCATAAGAGACTACTATCAACAATTATATGCCAATAAATTGGACAATGTGGAAGAAATCAACAAATTCTTAGAAAAGTACAACTTTCAAAAACTGAACCAGGAAGAAATAGAAAATCTTAACAGACCCATCACAAGCATGGAAATTGAAACTGTAATCAAAAATCTTCCAGCAAACAAAAGCCCCGGTCCAGACGGCTTCACAGCTGAATTCTACCAAAAATTTAGAGAAGAGCTAACACCTATCCTGCTCAAACTCTTCCAGAAAATTACAGAGGAAGGTCAACTTCCAAACGCATTCTATGAGGCCACTATCACCCTAATACCAAAACCTGACAAAGATCCCACAAAAAAAGAAAACTATAGGCCAATATCACTGATGAACATAGATGCAAAAATCCTTAACTAAATTCTAGAAATCAGAATCCAACAACACATTAAAAAGATCATACACCATGACCAAGTGGGGTTTATCCCAGGGATGCAAGGATTCTTCAATATCCGCAAATCAATCAATGTAATACATCACATTAACAAATTGAAAAATAAAAACCATATGATTATCTCAATAGATGCAGAGAAAGCCTTTGACAAAATTCAACATCCATTTATGATAAAAACTCTCCAGAAAGCAGGAATAGAAGGACCATACCTCAACATAATAAAAGCTATATATGACAAACCCACAGCAAACATTATCCTCAATGGTGAAAAATTGAAAGCATTTCCTCTAAAGTCAGGAACAAGACAAAGTGCCCAACTTTCACCATTACTATTCAACATAGTTTTGGAAGTTTTGGCCACAGCAATCAGAGCAGAAAAAGAAATAAAGGAAATCCAAATTGGAAAAGAAGAAGTAAAACTCTCACTGTCTGCAGATGACATGATCCTGTACATAGAAAACCCTAAAGACTCCACCAGAAAATTACTAGAACTAATCAATGACTATAGTAAAGTTGCAGGATATAAAATCAACACACAGAAATCCCTTGCATTCCTATACACTAATAATGAGAAAACAGAAAGAGAAATTAAGGAAACAATTCCATTTACCATTGCAACAAAAAGAATAAAATACTTAGGAATATATCTACCTAAAGAAACTAAAGACCTATATATAGAAAACGATAAAACATTGGTGAAAGAAATCAAAGAGGACACTAATAGATGGAGAAATATACCATGTTCATGGATTGGAAGAATCAATATAGTGAAAATGAGTATACTACCCAAAGCAATTTATAGATTCAATGCAATCCCTATCAAGCTACCAACAGTATTCTTCACAGAGCTAGAACAAATTTCACAATTTGTATGGAAATACAAAAAACCTCAAATAGCCAAAGCTATCTTGAGAAAGAAGAATGGAACTGGATGAATCAACCTGCCTGACTTCAGGCTCTACTACAAAGCCACAGTCATCAAGAAAGTATGGTACTGGCACAAAGACAGAAATATGGGTCAATGGAACAAAATAGAAAGCCCAGAGATAAATTCACGCATATATGGACACCTTACCTTTGCCAAAGAGGCAAGAATATACAATGGATTAAAGACAATCTCTTTAACAAGTGGTGCTGGGAAATCTGGTCAACCACTTGTAAAAGAATGAAACTAGACCACTTTCTAACACCATACACAAAAATAAACTCAAAATGGATTAAAGATCTAAACATAAGACCAGAAACTATAAAACTCCTAGAGGAGAACATAGGCAAAACACTCTCTGACATAAATCACAGCAGGATCCTCTATGACCCACCTCCCAGAATATTGGAAATAAAAGCACAAATAAACAAATGGGACCTAATTAAACTTAAAAGCTTCTGCACAACAAAGGAAACTATAAGCAAGGTGAAAAGACAGCCTTCAGAATGGGAGAAAATAATAGCAAATGAAGCAACTGACAAACAACTAATCTCAAAAATATACAAGCAACTCCTACAGCTCAATTCCAGAAAAATAAATGACCCAATCAAAAAATGGGCCAAAGAACTAAATAGATATTTCTCCAAAGAAGACATACAGATGGCTAACAAACACATGAAAAGATGCTCAACATCACTCATTATCAGAGAAATGCAAATCAAAACCACTGTGAGGTACCATTTCACGCCAGTCAGAATGGCTGCGATCCAAAAGTCTACAAGTAATAAATGCTGGGGAGTTTGTGGAGAAAAGGGAACCCTCTTACACTGTTGGTGGGAATGCAAACTAGTACAGCCACTATGGAGAACAGTGTGGAGATTCCTTAAAAAACTGGAAATAGAACTGCCTTATGATCCAGCAATCCCACTGCTGGGCATACACACTGAGGAAACCAGAAGGGAAAGAGACACGTGTACCCCAGTGTTCATCGCAGCACTGTTCATAATAGCCAGGACATGGAAGCAACCTAGATGTCCATCAGCAGATGAATGGATAAGAAAGCCATGGTACATATACACAATGGAGTATTACTCAGCCATTAAAAAGAATACATTTGAATCAGTTCTAATGAGGTGGATGAAACTGGAGCCTATTATACAGAGTGAAGTAAGCCAGAAAAAAAAACCCCAATACAGTATACTAATGCATATATATGGAATTTAGAAAGATGGTAACAATAACCCTGTATATGAGACAGCAAAAGAGACACTGTGTATAGAACAGTCTTTTGAACTCTGTGGGAGAGGGAGAGGGTGAGATGATTTGGGAGGATGGCATTGAAATATGTATAATATCATATTTGAAACAAGTCACCAGTCCAGGTTCAATGCATGATTCTGGATGCTTGGGGCTGGTGCACTGGGATGACCCAGAGGGATGGTATGGGGAGGGAGGAGGGAGGAGGGTTCAGGATGGGGAACACGTGTATGCCTGTGGCAGATTCATTTTGATATATGGCAGAACCAATACAATATTGTAAAGTTTAAAAATAAAATAAAATTTAAAAAAATAAATAAAAATAACACAGTGAAAAAAAAAAAAGAAAGCATCACTACAAACAAAGCTAGTGGAGGTGATGGAATTCCAGTCGAGCTATTCGAAATCCTGAAAGATGGTGCTGTGAAAGTGCTGCACTCAATATGCCAGCAAATTTGGAAAACTCAGCAGTGACCACAGGACTGTAAAAGGTCAGTTTTCATTCCAATCCCAAAGAAAGGCAATGCCAAAGAATGCTCTAAGTACCGCACAATTGTACTCATCTCACACGCTAGTAAAGTAATGCTCAAAATTCTCCAAGCCAACTTCAGCAATATGTGAACCATGAACTTCCAGATGTTCAAGCTGGTTTTAGAAAAGGCAGAGGAACCAGAGATCAAATTGCCAACATCAGGTGGATCATGGAAAAAGCAAGAGAGTTCCAGAAAAAAACATCTATTTCTGCTTTATTGACTATGCCAAAACCTTGACCGTGTGGATCACAATAAACTGTGGAAAATTCTGAAAGAGATGGGAATAGAAGACCACCTGACCTGCCTCTTGAGAAACCTGTATGCAGGTCAGAAAACAACAGTTAGAACTGGACATGGAACAACAGACTAGTTCAAATAGGAAAAGGAGTTCGTTAAGGCTGTATATTGTCACCCTGCTTATTTAACTTATATGCAGAGCACATCATGAGAAACACTGGGCTGGAAGAAGCATAAGCTGGTATCAAGATTGCCGGGAGAAATATCAATAACCTCAGATATGCAGATGACACCACCCTTATGGCAGAAAGTGAAGAGGAACTAAAAAGCCTCTTGATGAAGTGAAAGTGGAGAGTGAAAAAGTTGCTTAAAGCTCAGCATTCAGAAAAAGAAGATCATGGCATCTGGTCCCATCACTTCATGGGAAATAGATGGAGAAACAGTGGAAACAGTGTCAGACTTTATTTTTCTGGGCTCCAAAATCACTGCAGATGGTGACTGCAACCATGAAATTAAAAGAGGCTTACTCCTTGGAAGGAAAGTTATGACCAACCTAGTTAGCATATTCAAAAGCAGAGACATTACTTTGTCAACAAAGGTTCATCTAGTCAAGGCTATGGTTTTTCCAGTGGTCATGTATGGATGTGAGAGTTGGACTGTGAAGAAGGCTGAGCACCAAAGAATTAATACTTTTGAACTGTGGTGTTGGAGAAGACTCTTGAGAGTCCCTTGGACTGCAAGGAGATCCAACCAGTCCATTCTGAAGGAGATCAGCCCTGGGATTTCTTTGGAAGGAATGAGGCTAAAGCTGAAACTCCAGTACTTTGGCCACCTCATGCGAAGAGTTGACTCATTGGAAAAGACTCTGATGCTGGGAGGGACTGGGGGCAGGAGGAGAAGGGGACGACAGAGGATGAGATGGCTGGATGGCATCACTGACTCGATGGACGTGAGTCTGAGTGAACTCCTGGAGTTGGTGATGGACAGGGAGGCCTGGCGTGCTGCAATTCATGGGGTCGCAAAGAGTCGGACATGACTGAGCGACTGATCTGATCTGAATTAATTGTTTTAAAAAAGCACAACCAGAAGACTTAATGGTCAGTCCAAACTCATCACACTCATGTGCTTTGGTACTGAACTTGTATGTTGAAATATTAATAATAAACATTTTTTCCCTCTTCAGATTTGTATTTCTCACATTTCTGAAGGGCTAAGTATATCTCTTCCAAAAGTATTGGACTGGTTCTTGGGCTCAGCATTCTGATACTCATAACATACATCCCAAGATAAAATAATCTGGAAATCTACAGTTAGGTAAAAATTTTGGCATATGTTGAGTTGAAAAAACAAGACATATTTGTCTTTGGGGGCATGTCTTTGATGACAAGACTGATATTCTAACAGAAAGATTAGGCCTGAGGTTCTGTGCATCCTTGTCCCTTAAAAATCTTCATTTCCAGGGGGAACTTCCCTGGTGGTCCAGTGGCTAAAACTGCATGCTCCCAATGCCTGGGACTGAGGTTTAATTCCTATTCAGAAAACTAGAGTTTGTTTGCCACAACTAAGACCCAGGGAAGCCAATTAAATAAATAAGTAAAAAAAAAAAAATATTGTAAGAAAATCTTGATTTCCAGCTTTTCTTCTAACATACTTGTATACTTTCTCTACTATTCCAACTTTCTGAGACTCTAATTGTGCCTTTGCTTAGACTATATTTCTTGAATCAGTAAGAAACTCATTCAACTGTAAAGAAAATTTAGATGGGCTTTCATGTCTTTCAAGAATTAAGACAACACAAAGGGAGATATTTATGGAAATGTATTTTGAGGCTCATTTTAGTCTGTCTTTAGAAAGCACTTTGTGTGTAAGGTGAAGGGGCCTAAACGTGGCAGAATCTAGGTAAACTCATACACTTTTTAAGAAAGGCATAGGTGTTAGGGTTAATGACAATTTCCAATCAATATCTGGCAGCATGCTATTTACAATAGTAATATATCATGAGAACTTGTAGTTTCATTATAAGAAATGAAAATTGATGTCAGTAGCATATAGAAGCAAATTATGCTCTAATGATTTCCTAATAAAGTAATTTGCTCATAGGTCACAAGGGATGCAAGCCAGAGGAACTGCCTATACTGAGGCCAAAGTAATTATTTTTCAGCCTTTAAATAAATATTAAGCAAGTTGCCTAAGGCTTCTCCTGGCATGCTAAATGACGCTTTCCTGTCCCACCTAGCTCTTGGGGAGTCGGAATAGGTCAAAGACAGAACTTCAGAGATAATTGAATACACTTAAAATGCAAATGTTTACCAAGAATGGACAGGTTAAGTTTGTTCATTTCCTGTGGCTAAGTTAGTTTTCCATCTGCAGCCCAGTGCTTAACCAAAGAGAAAAAAGATCACTTGGCAGAATCTTTGTCTGGTAGAACTTTTACCAAATAAAATTCACTCACTACTCCCTCAGCTACAACCTAATTTAATTCCAGGGTTGGTAACCATGAAGATTACATATATGACAGTGCTTTGACAGTTACAAGATAGTATATAAATCAAAGCTATTAAGACATATTTGACTAGAAAAGACAAACTATTTTCAACACCTAATTACATTTCCCTCTGCATTTCTAAAAGTAAGCCCTCTTGTGATTGTGTATTAAGAAATAGTGATTAATGGTGTTTGCATTCAATCAGTATGGTGGAAATTACGTTTCCATTTAATAGACTTTCAGTCAAGCAACCAAACTGACAAATTGAAAGCACTATCAATGGACATGTGTAGCCATAAAGCATTTTTGCATGTTTTTCTTCATCATTATTATTTTTTTCCCCTTACTTTGGGCTGCTTCTAGAGTTTATTTTAAAAGGAAAAAAAAATTGAGAAAGGAAGGAAAATTAACAAGGCAGATGGCTTGTCAAATCAGAAACAGGAAACCTTTCCAAAAACAGACTAAAGAATATGGTGAATTATAAGATCTAAATGTCCGTGGTGCATCTACTGTAATTCCTTTGTATGTTAAAGCAAGATGTTGCTCTCCTAGGGAGATTTGTAAAGTGCATTCTCCTGGTCACTATACTACTGTTCTTAAAGCTCTGGTGAGAGAAAGAGAGAGAGCAATGAATATATACATTGATTAATGTAGATCATGAAAAGTGAAAGTGTTAGTCTCTCAGTTGTATCTGACTGTTTACAACCCCATAGACTGTGGCCCTCCAGGCTTCTCTGTCCTTGGGGTTTTCCAGACAAGAATACTGGAGTAGGTTACCATTTCCTTCTCCAGGGGATCTTCCTGACCAGGGATTGAACCTATGTCTCCTGCATTGCAGGTAAATTCTTTACCATCTGAACCACCAGGGAAGCCCAAAAGACCTTACTTTTTGAAAAAAGGACTTTGAATATGTAAGTAAAATAGCCCTGTGGGCTATTTACCATATGAGAGATCTGCACCAAGAATTACATTTAGATCTCCATTTGCTAAGCTAGTGAACATGAGACATAGTTTTCAGCAAGAAAATAAAGTTATTTCACAAATTAATGGTAGGAAGTATTGTGCATATGCCAATAAATGTTCGCAACAATCATCACCAATCCTATATTTTCATCTAAAAAGATATTTATTTGTCTGATTGCTAAATTTCTCTTACAGTGTGCAAGAGTACAACAATCACAGGAGCCAGAAAACACAGTAGTTGATTTTTTTCTTTTCTATGAACAGGAGTTTTAAGCTGTATAGAAATCACCTAAGATAAAAAAATAAACACTGAGGATTATGTTGAGTCTTGTCGATTTTGAACCAGACCAGTAAGAGTTAAGTGTAAAATGTAATAGCTATTGCTGAGCATAATCCTTAACTAAATGAAAGTACTCTGTATTTCATACCTTCCCTTTACTCAGAATGCCCAGGCCATGCAGAAAGACTGAGAAATCCAGGGAAAATTGTCTCCTGGCATCATCAACTTTTCCCTGAGATTAATGCATGGGTTTGTGTAAAGCAGTAGTTTATTCTTGCCTCACTGATCTACACAGTTCTTGCAACTGTTGTATTTAGAAATTGATTGTTGAACAACTAAAGCTACTGTAATAACAGGACGGCTGTGCCTACAATTGCGAACTGTGGAATCTAGCGTAAGAGTCTAAAGCAAATTCTGTAGATCTCTTAGGAGTTTATATTTGGTGTTCAAGTAGCTCATAATCCCTTCAAAATTCTCCTTATAATTTGTGTCAAGTTAAATGCATTTTTCTGGGGGAGAAAAGCCATTGCTTTTATCAGGTATATTAACATGTTTGTAACTCAAAAGATTGAGTTCCTGGTGTGGTAAATCTATCTCAGCAAGATTCCAACAGACTTTCTGTGGTTTTATTTCTCCCAGCAAATCCAAACCCTAAGACTTTAGTTTCCTTAAACTGTTTCCATTGTCTTACCCACTCACCAGAACAGTGGGATTTCCAAGATAAAGCAAGAATGATTGAAAAAGGTAGTAGGTATAAATGAAGCAGGTCACAAAAGAAAGGCAAATATGTGACATCACTTATACACAGAATCTAAAAGATAATGCAAATGAACACATTTACAAAACAGAAAGAGACTCCCAGACATAGAAAATAAAGTTATGGGAACCAAAGGGAGTCCCTTGGACTGCAAGGAGATCAAACCACTCAATCCTAAAGGAAATCAGTCCTGAATATTCATTGGAAGGACTGGTGCTGAAGCTGAAGCTCCAGTACTTTGGCTACATGATGTGAAGAGTTGACTCATTAGAAAAGACCCTGATGCTGGAAAAGATAGAAGGCAGGAGGAGAAGGGGATGACAGAGGATGAGATGGTTGGATGGCATCATCGACTCAATGGATGTGAGTTTGAGCAAGCTCTGGGAGTTGGTGAAGGAGAGGGAAGCCTGGCGTGCTGCAGTCCATGGGGTCACAAAGAGTCAGACATGACTGAGCGACTGAACAACTCCAAAGGGAAAAGTAGGAGGAGGAATAATTTAGGAGTTGGGGGTTAACAGATACACAGCTAATATATACATAAAATAGATAAACAATAAGGACCTATTGTATAGCACAGGGAACTATATTCAATATCTTATAATAACTTGTAATGGAAAAGAACCTGAAAAGAACATATATATATATATATATATATATATATATATATATAAAACTTGATATTCACCTGAATGTGTTCAATCTCTTCTCACCCAGCACTGAAAATAAATTTAACAAATGGACTCTTTTCATCATTTGAATTTTTACCTTTTTGGAATATTTGCATTTTAACAGGAGTATGTCTGAAAAATAAGTCTTTGCTCGAGGGAATGTATTACTAATGTGAAAATGTTAGGCATTTGTTACAATTTAGTCAAAGAGGGATTTAAGATGAGTAAGCTTTCCTGTCCCACTGTCACACAGAGGTGCTCAAATCATGTCATCATCTCCTTATGCCTCATAAAATTCTCTACTTGTCTCATTGAAAAAGTTGCTCTTCGGAACAAAACGGTGGCATAAACAGTTGCCACACGGTATGGTGACAAGGACCCCTAACACAGCCTTCCGAGATCATAGTCCAAATCATGGATCTGCACACAGTCTGGTGTGACCTTGGGCACAGTCGTTAATCTCCCAGAGATTAAGTCTGCTTATGGATAATACTTAGATCACGATGCTTGCATGAATACTTTAGCAAGTGAAAGGTGGTTTATAAACTTAGATGGTATTATGTCATAAATACACCCAATCACCCCATGTGACCTCTTCTAAACCTCATCTGCAGTTTACAAAAACATTTCTTGAACATTCAAAATGGCAGTGATACTGAGATGACAGTTTTGAAACGAAGTCCTGTTGGACTTTGGAATGAGGGGGAAAAGGAGTTGATGAAAAGAGATTCTGCTATTTTAAACATTTTTGTCAGAGTATGCTGCTGCTGCTGGTAATTCACTTCAGTCGTGTCCGACTCTGTGTAACCCCATAGGTGGCAGCCCACCAGACTCCCCATCCTTGGGATTCTCCAGGCAAGAACACTGGAGTGGGTTGCCATTTCCTTCTCCAATACATGAAAGTGAAAAAGTGAAAGTGAAGTCGCTCAGTCGTGGCCAACTCCTAGCGACCCCATGGACTGCAGCCTACCGGGCTCCTCCATCCATGGGATTTTCCAGGCAAGAGTACTGGAGTGGGGTGCCATTGCCTTCTCCTGTCAAAGTATAGTTGATTTATAATATTGTGTTAGTTTCTACTGTACAGTGAAGTGAATCAGCATATATATACATATATCTGATTTTTTTAAGATTCTTTTTGCATATAGGTCATTACAGAGTATTGAGTTCCCTCTGCTATAAAGTTGGTCCTTGTTAGCTATCTGTTTTATGTATAAGCAGTGTGTATGTTAATCCCAATCTCTCAATTTATTCTTCGGTCCCTCCCTTTCACTTCCACTTTCACTTTTCCCCAATAACCTTGTTTCTTTTCTACTGTATTATTGTTACCTAGTGTATTGTCAATACATCTGTGACTCTAAGAATCTGCTGTATTGTGAATGTGCAAGAGTTGCTCTCCTTGTAAGCATGACAGTTAGCCAGTGAGTTTGCAGTTTGCTGGTGAACCCATAACATAAGGCTTTGGGGCTCTGTTATTAACCAACAATGTGTTGCTAACAAGTGTTATTAACAGCAAGCATTTCAAGTGTCTCTTCATCAGTCAGGAGTAGGGAGAGATCAACAATTTAGTCCAAAAATACAGGAAGTCTGTATCTTAATACTGTAGCCTCATAGGCAAGTTGGTGATAGCAATTCTATGGATTGAAAGGTCATCTACATCCTCATAAATTTGGTAGTGTTAAAAGCAAGCAAACACATTCACTGCCATTCAAAACAGAGCAAGTGTATCATAAACAGTATTAAGACTGAATGGTGCCTGAACTATTGCATCCCTGTTGGTTCCAAATTTATAATAATATCTGGGGAAAGGTGGAGAACAATAGTGAAATGTAATAACTCATATTCCAAGGCTTAGGACAATGCCAGATAGGGCCATCAGTGTTGTCCATCTTTGTCCAGAGAAACTGCCATTTCAACTCACTGCTCTTCATAGTTTTTCATCTGCAATTTTTTTCTCAGTGGAGAATCCTTCCTGTGTTTCTGGATGAGGATGAGAACAGTACCATAATGCCCATTACTTTTTAGGAGGCTAGAACAAATAAAGAGTCTAAAAGTGGGGATGAGGGAGTGACTAGCAAAGACAGCATACTTGCATTTGGCCATAAAGAAAAGTAAACTTAAGGATAAGGGGAAAGCTTAACTAACTCGTTTTTTCTTTACTTCCCCATCCCTGCCAAATCTTGTGCATTTAAGAAAAAAGTAGAAAAGAGATGTGCCACTTATTATGGCTAATACTCTATCATAAATGAACGACAATCAAATCTGAGAATGAATGTCTTTTGGTACTTGAGAAACACAGATGCAAGTAAAGAGTTTCATGTTTTCAAATAGGATGAATTCTATAACTTCCAATTTCTCTTTTTGGCTTACCATGGTCACTTTTTTTTCCTCTAAAGGTGATCTAATTTATTTTCTCTAGAAGCTTAACATCCTTACAGTAGGCTTGAAATTCTGACATATTGACATCACAAGAAAAGATCAAGAACCTAAGTGTCAAATCACGAAGTCTTTATTAGAAAGTGCAAAGTCAACAGAAGACCATTACTTGGAGATTTACTTCTCTGAAGGAAGTAATATATCAGTTTGCTCTCAGATATGGCCCAAGTGATACCTGCTTGGGAAACAAAAAATCTCCAGCTAGTGGGCTTTCTAACCTTCCCTTTATATCTGTAAAGCCAGAAGTTAATATGCAGAGTTTTAAGTAATAATGCTACACACATCATTTTGCCTTGGCTTCTGAGAGTTCATTGTTCTATGAGAAGAAAAGTACTGTGCCTCATATGATGCTTTACTGTAATTCCCAAAAACTGCAATGGTACTATTCTATTCTATAGATGTTAATTTCCTTTTGTTTGTGTGGGAATTGGAAAAAGATTAACCTAGCATTCAAACTGAATTTACTCTTCTAGTCTCTTCTGCTAAAGATAGAACCTGGAGAGTCAGAAAATGTGTCCACCAGCCCACTGAGTTGTGTGGCTTTGTGATTTTTGAATCACTTTGTAGAACAGGTCATGTTTTTAAGTGTTCTTGGTAGGAACCATCTAATATGTAAAGTTTGTGAAGCTTAAGGTACAAATCTTTATTTCCTGCTTCAATGGGTTAAGAAGTTTCCTTCCAGCCCTTAATTTTATGCAATGTTATTTTTTTTTAATTAATGTAGGTATTTTTCAGTATTTGTTTCTAAAGAATCATTGAGATAAAGAGCTTCTAGAGGATTTATTTTTAATCTCTATATCCATTCTTCAATAAATCGTGTATATAGTAGTGTAGATATTTCATAGACTTTCTGAAACTTATTCATACACCAGTAGATCCATGGTTGCCAAGTTTAAAACCACAATTGTAAAGGAATTGGAATTGTATCAGTTTAAATAGATAAATGGGCTTCCCAAGTGGCACTGTGGTAAAGAATCTGTCTGCCAATTCAGGAAACACAGGAGATGTGGGTTCAATCCCTGCATCAGGAAGATCCCCTGGAGTAGGAAATCGCAAGCCACTCCAGTAGTCTTGCCTGGAAAATTCCGTGGACAGAGAAGCCTTGTGGGCTACAGTCCGTAAGAACACACAGAGTTGGACATGACAGAACATGCATGCAAATAGATGACTATCATATCCTAGATTGGGCCAGGGACTCAGTAAGAACTTCTCCACCTTTTGGAGAAAATACCAGGTAGAATTTTTTTTTTTTTTTCATTCTCTGCTCTGAAATTACATTTCCTGAGCCTCTCAGAGACCCAGTAAGGATCATTTCCAAGATTCCTGCCTTTCGTTGCTCAATTTCAAGTGATGAGAGACAGGACAGGAAAGTCCCAGCATTTCGTGAATTTGATCATTACGTGATCTTGGAAGGTGCCCTTAAGTTTTTCTCTCTTGGCTTTCATTTGTGACACTGGATGTGTTAGTGAAGGAAATTAAAGGAGATATGAATGATTTTGTAAAGGAGAGAGAAAGAAAAATTGCTTTCTTTTAAAATTTTTATTCAATTTCCTGCCTGTGATCAATGCAAAAAAATAAAGGAAAACAATAGAATGGGAAAGACTACAGATCTCCACAAGAAAATTAGAGATACCAAGGGAACATTTCATGCAAAGATGGGCACAATAAAAGACAGAAATGGTATAGCTCCAACAGAAGCACAAGATATTATGAAGAGGTGAAAAGAATACACAGAAGAAATATACAAAAAATATCTTAATGACCCAGATAACCACACTGGTGTGATAACTGACCTACAGCCAGACATCCTGAGAGTGTGAAATCAAATGATCCTTAGGAAGTATCACTATGAACAAAGCTAGTGGAGGTGATGGAATTCCAGCTGAGCTGTTTCAAATCCTAAAAGATGATGCTGTGAAAGTTCTGCACTCAATATGCCAGCAAATTTGGAAAACTCGGTAGTGGCCACAGGACTGGAAAAGGTCAGTTTTCATTCCAATCCCAAAGAAAGACAATGCCAAAGAATGTTCAAACTACCAAACAATTGCACTCATCTCACGTGCTAGCAAATAATGCTCAAAATTCTTCAAGCCAGGCTTCAACAGTATGTGAACTGTAAACTTCCATATGTTCAGGCTGAATTTAAAAAAGTCAGAGGAATCAGAGATCAAATTGCCAACATCTGTTGGATCATAGAAAAAGCAAGAGAGTTCCAGAAAAACATCTACTTCTGTTTCATTGACTTTGCCAAAGCCTTTGACTGTATGGATCACAACAAATTGTGGAAAATTCTTCAAGAGCTGGGAAAACCAGACCACCTTACCTACCTCCTGTGAAACCTGTATGCAGGTTTCAAGAAGCAACTGGACATGGAAGAATGAACTGGTTACAGATTGGGAAAGGAGTACATCAAGGCTGTATATTGTCACCTGATTATTAAACTTATATGCATAGTACATCAGGTGAAATGCCAGGCTGGATGAAGCACAAGCTAGAATTAATATTGCCAGAAGAAATACCAATAACCTCAGATATGCAGATGACACCACCCTTATGGCAAAAAGTGAAGAGGAACTAAAGAGTCTCTTGATGAAAGTGAAAGAGGAGAGTGAAAAAGTTGGCTTAAAACTCAGCATTCAAAAAACAAAGATTATGGCATCCGGTCTAATCACTTCATGGCAAATAGATGGGGAAACAATGGTAACAGTGAGAGACTTTATTTTCTTGGGCTCCAAAATCACTGCAGATGGTGACTGCAGTCATGAAATTAAAGGATGCTTGCTTCTTGGAGGAAATCTATGACAAACATAGACAGCATATTAAAAAGCAGAGGCATTACTTTGCCAACAAAGGTCTGTCTAGTCAAGGCTATGGTTTTTCCAGTAGTCATGTATGGATGTGAGAGTTGAACTATAAAGAAAGCTGAGCACCGAAGAACTGATGCTTTTGAACTGTGGTGTTGGAGAAGACTCTTGAGAGTCCCTTAGACTGCAAGGAGATCCAACCAGTCCATCCTAAAGGAAAACAGTCCTTAATATTCATTATGCAGAGTACATCATGAGAAACACTGGGCTGGAAGAGGCACAAGCTGGAATCAAGATTGCCAGGAGAAATATCAATAACCTCAGATATGCAGATGACACCACCCTTATGGCAGAAAGTGAAGAGGAACTAAAGAACCTTTTGGTGAAAGTGAAAGTGGAGAGTTAAAAAGTTGGCCTAAAGCTCAACATTCAGAAAACGAAGATCATGGCATCTGGTCCCATCACTTCATGGGAAATAGATGGGGAAAACAGTGGAAACAGTGTCAGACTTTATCCTTTTGGGCTCCAAAATCACTGCAGATGGTGACTGCAACCATGAAATTAAAAGACACTTACTCCTTGGAAGGAAAGTTATGACCAACCTAGATAGCCTATTCAAAAGCAGAGACATTACTTTGCCAACAAAGGTTCGTCTAGTCAAGGCTATGGTTTTTCCTGGGGTCATGTATGGATGTGAGAGTTGGACTGTGAAGAAAGCTGAGCACCAAAGAATTGATGCTTTTGAACTGTGGTGTTGGAGAAGACTCTTGAGAGTCCCTTGGACTGCAAGGAGATCCAACCAGTCCATTCTAAAGGAGATCAGTCCTGGGTGTTCTTTGAAGGAATGATGCTAAAGCTGAAACTCCAGTACTTTGGCCACCTCATGCAAAGAGTTGACTCATTGGAAAAGACTCTGATGCTGGGATGGATTGGGGGCAGGAGGAGAAGAGGACAACAGAGGATGAGATGGCTGGATGGCATCACTGACTCAATGGACGTGAGTTTGAGTGAACTCCAGGAGTTGGTGATGGACAGGGAGGCCTGGTGTGCTGTGATTCATGGGGTCGCAAAGTGTCAGACACAACTGAGCGACTGAACTGAACTGAATATTCATTGGAAGGACTGATGCTGAAGCTGAAGCTCCAATACTTTGGCCACCTGATGTGAAGACTGACTCATTGGAAAAGACCCTGATGCTGGCGGAAATGGAGGGCAGAAAGAGAAGGGAGCAACAGAGAATGAGATGGTTGAATGGCATCACCAACTTGATGGACATGAGTTTAAGCAAGCTCTGGGAGATGGTGAAGGGCAGGGAAGCCTGGCACACTACAGTCCATGAGGTCACAGAGTGTTGGACATGACTAGTGACTGAACAATCCTCTCTCCTTGTCTCTTTCTAGGCACACAGAAATTTGTTGTGTATTGCTCAAA
Source organism: Bos indicus x Bos taurus (assembly GCF_003369695.1). NCBI lineage: Eukaryota > Metazoa > Chordata > Mammalia > Artiodactyla > Bovidae > Bos > Bos indicus x Bos taurus. The sequence continues at coordinate 29,656,445 of NC_040099.1, forward strand.
TTGTGTAATATGGTAATGAAATACTTTATTCATGAGAAGCAAACAAATATTTAGTAATTCAACTAAAACAGAATCATCTGAGTTTTATAATACAATTTTAGCTTTAGATACTTGCTCCTTGGAAGAAAAGCTAGGACAAACCTAGACAGCATATTAAAAAGCTGAGATATAACTTTGCTGATGAAGGTCCATATAGTCAAAGCTATGGTTTTTCCAGTAGTCATATATAGAGGTGAGAGTCAGACCATAAAGAAGGTTGAGCACCGGAGGATTGATATTTTGAATTGTGGTGCTGGAGCAGACTCTTAAGAGTCCCTTGGTCTGCAAGGAGATCCAACCAGTCCATCCTAAAGGAGACTAGTCCTGGGTGTTCATTGGAAGGACTGATGCTGAAGCTGAAACTCCAATACTTTGGCCACCTGATGCTAAGAGTGGAGCCATTTGAAAAGACTCTGATGCTGTGAAAGACTGAGGGCAGGAGGAGAAAGGGATGATAGAGAATGAAATGGTTGGATGACATCCCTGACTCAATGGGCATGAATTTGAGAAAACTCCGGGAGATAGTGAAGCACAGGGAAGCCTAGCATCCTGCAGTTTATAGGGTTGCAAAGAGCCAGGCACGACTTAGTAACTGAACAACAACAACCACATCAAAATCCATCTGCTTGCTCAAAGTCAACCATCAAAATTTACATACCTTGTTACTTGTCATGAACTATTCTGGTTTTAAATGAAATGAAAAATAATTTTTAAAAATAATAAAAAAGGAAGTTTGTGCAATTCAATTTTTACTGATTAAAGAATATATACACAAATTTACCTCTGTAGTTGAAAACCTATACAAATAATAAATTTCATCCTTGATTGACTCTAATACTTTTTTTTCATTAATATCGGAAATAGTCAATCAAGATAGGAGAAAAGAACATTTTATTTTCATGGTGAAATTTCAGCAGAATATTAAAGATTTCTTGGGCTTTATGTAAGCTGAAAGTTTGATCTTTTATTAAATAATTTATAGGCTGAGTCTTTTAAAAATTTGTATTAAGAAAAATTTCAAATACATACAAAAGTAGAGAGAATAGTGTGGCCCTGTGACCCATCTTTAAATAGATTTTTGAAGTCACGGATTGAATTACAGTATTCTAGAAAAAGCATTAATGATTATTGCATTATTTCAGTCCCTTTCTTATTTCTTTTCACACCTTATTAGGATTGAAACTAAGTAAATGCAATTTTATATAAAATTAATAGATGATCATTAAAAAAAAGCCAAGCCATTCAGAAAAATGCAAAGAAAAAAGTATTTAAAACTATATCAGTTTCCACCACTTCTAAATTTACTCTCATTACTATTTTTTGAACAGCATTTTATGCATATTCTTATAAAGAGATCAATAGGTAATAGAGTAAAAAGTATTATCATGTTACACCTGGTATGTAAAATGAAAATTATGAAATTAAAAAAAAAAGAAACTGAAGTAAAACGAAAACAATGGTTTCTTCAGGAGATAATCCTTAAAATGTCTTCACATATTATAAAGAGTATATTAAAAAGTACAGTTTACATACTGAATATAGCTGGCTTCCCTGGTGGCTTACATGGTAAAGAATCTGCCTGTAATACAGGAGACCCGGGTTAGATCCCTGGGTTGGGAAGATCCCCGGCAGAAGAAAATGGCAACCAACTCCTGTATTCTACCCTGAAAAATTCCATGGACAGAGGAGCCTGGTGGGCTACAGTTCTTGGGATCACAAAATAATTGGACGTGACTGAGGGACTAAGAATGCATGCACGTTTCTCCATATCCAAGTTTTCATTATGCTTCATCTTTTATCAGCCTGGCATTCATTCTGCTCAAGAATGCGCTGTTCCATAAATTGTTAACAAAGTTGCTAACCTCAAGGAAATATCTTTATCTGAAGACACTTTGGATAGTGTAAGTTACTGGGTCACTTGGGCTTCCTTGGTGGCTCAGTTGGTAAAGAATCTGCTTGCATTGCAGGAGACCTGGGTTCGATCCCTGGGTTGAGAAGATCCCCTGGAGGAGGACATGGCAACCCACTCCAGTATTCTTGCCTGGAGAATCCCATGGACAGAGGAGCCTGGTGGGCTACAGTCCATGGGGTCACCAAAACTCAGACACAACTGAGTGACTAAGCACAGCACAACAGCATTGGGTTACTCTCCTGGAACTCTATAAATATCATTCACTATCTTTGGGAATTGAGATATCCACAGTCTACCCTATTTTCACTCTTTAGATACCATTCACTTTTCTTATCACAGGCTCAACTTTTTTCTGAATTGTTCAAGTATAGCCATTTTTACAAAACATGTCCAATGATTGTCTGAATTTTTCAAAGGTAAAATGTTCACTTTCAATTTTTTTTCTCAGTTTTGCGGTATTTTCACCGGTGATACTGTTTTATAATTTTAACTGTTTCATTTTTGCCATACTCTTCTTCAGCCATTATGGATATACTGGAACTTCTCTTCTTCCATATCCATCAATTTACAAACAATAATTGATTTTCCATTTCTTTATTATTATTATACTAATGTGACTTTCATCTTTGTCATGGTTTAGTTTTCTGTTATATTTTCTCTATGAGTTGTACTGGCTCAAGCTTTCCTTCATCTGTTATCTTATAATTTCTTCTTTGACTCCTTGTATCTATCCTATGATGTCTTTTCAGGAGTTATTATGCTTTTTCAATTTCTTTGTGATCTAGCAGGTTGAATGCTTTTGTAATATAAGCATAGCTGTTGCAGTATTTTTAGGTGGACTTACAGTGTGAGTTTGTAAAAATGTCTGTTTCATTGGAGATGAAGAGCTCTTCTCTTCTATGTCCTTTTCATTCCTCACAGAAGGATTTAAAAAAGGAGAGAGGACTTTTAGAAAGGTCTTTGCTCAACCGTCTTTGACCTAAAGGTTTACAAAGAGGTTTAAGCCCAGAATTTTACACTGTGTCACTGCTATGAAGACTTCATAGATAGCCACTGAGTTGGAGTGCTTCCTTTCACTAGGAATGAGCAAGTTCTTAGGAGGTATTGATTGCAAGAGCTAAGAACACAGGATTAGTTTTCCAGTTCTTCCAATCACCTTCACCCCAGGAAACTGGAGAATACAATCCCTTGCCCTGATAACTGTGATGGAGAAACAGGATGACTTTGCAGGTATGGTTGGAAAAAGCCTTTTCTTCCCCCGCCATAGAAGAGAAATATATGGAGTGTTAGAGCCAGCAGCTTGACTGTGTTTCTGAAAGACTGGGCTGATTCTGGCCACACCATGAATAAATTTTTACTGTGCAGAGTATTGAGACATGAATATCACACCTTGGAGGTTCATTTCTTCTTAAAAGGCAAAAAAGCAACTGAAAGCTTTGCCAGAGTTTTTTTTTTATTTGTTTGATTTGTTTTACCAGCAATAGGAATAAAGTCTACCTGGAAATACTGACTAAATTATAAGTTTCTCAAATCTAGCTGGAAATAAAGTCTGACTGGAAATACTAACTAAATTATAAGTTTCTCAAGTGGCCATGTCTTATTTATCTTTGCATTTTCAGTACCTTGCATACTCAGTGTTTGGAAAATAGTAGGTACATAATATTAACAATAATAACTAATATTCAGATGCATATTGATGATGGGCATTTTGCCAGTCACTTGCTATGAATCATCACATTCAATTCTCACATATAAAGAGCCACTTATTACCCTTCTTGATTAGGGAAGTGAGGCTCAAAAAGGTAAATGCCCAAGCTTTCAATAAGAAATTGTCTTTTGATCAAAACATCAAGACCACAAACCTACCCCCATATCATTTGCAAACATCTGTATGTGTATTGAACTTAGATACATTTTGTTTGACAATCAAAGCCCAAGAGACATACTGATCAAGGGATTTTTCAATGTAAGATATAGCAGTATACTAATTATTACTGTGTCTAAGAGATAGTGCTAAAGCTATCTGAGTTCTTGGTTTGTGTTTAAAATTCTTTGCTCTCTTTTACCATATCTCCTTTCCTCTCTCATAGAGTATCAACAACTGAACATAACTCTTCATTCATTCCCAAATGCAGCCAGCTCTGAGATGAAAGAATAAAAGACATGCTAGTCCCCTAAATAAATAAGCACTTTAGCTGTAAAGAAAAAAGGTATAGAAAGCATAAGAAAATCAAGAGTAAGTTTTGAAAATAAATATTCCAAAAGATATTGAAAGAAAAATCCACAAAACCTTTGATCTATCAAGTCTGTCTCTAGACATAAACATTATAGAAATACTTGTACAAGTGTACAAATAAGTACATAAAAGTAAAGAGTATTCATTGAAGCTTTTTATTAGTGACAATTAGAAGTAACAAATACCATCCATTGGGGAATAATTTAAAAATTAGGATATATCTAAGAAAACACTTAGGCATTGAATAATATGAATTAGATCTCTGTATGAGACAATGAAAGAAGTCCACAAGGCAGGATAATTTTTTAAAGCAAGTTGCAGGCATTAAGTGGAAACATAATTTTATTTTTTATCATTCATGTTTTGTACCCAGGAAGGTGACTGTGGTCTTCAATTATTCAAGAGGATGAAGATGTTTTATGTATGTAAAAGATTCTTAAAATTCATTGTGGGTTTAGTGATTTGAGGATTTATTCAACTGTCTAAGTACATGCATAGACTCTGAAAGTTGATCTTGAAAATACTAATGGTGATTTTTGTAGGGAAGTGGGAAATTGGAAAAGGGAGGTGAGGAGACATTATTTTAATCTGAAAACTCTAGCCATCAAATGCTTATAACTGATAAATAAACTATTAAAACAATCTCTGAGAAGAGCTACACTATCTCCTCCATAGATGACCCAGGCACTCACTGTATTTTGGCACCTTTTCCTTTTCTGACTTGCGAAAACATGCATTATAAGATGAGTATGGAGATGATCTTACTTGAAAAACAGAAATAAAGACACAAACATACAGAACAAATGTATGGATACCAGTGGGGAAGTAGTGAGTGGGAGGAACTGAGAGACTGGGATTGACACATATACACTACTGATACTTTGTTTAAAACAGATGATTAATGAGAACCTACTTTATAGCACAGGGAATCCTATTCAATGCTCTGTGCTTACTTGAATGGGAAGGAATTCCAAAAAAGAGGGGATATATGGATATATATGGCTGATTCATTTGGCTGTACAGTAGAAACTAGTTTATTGTAAAGCAATTTATATTCCCATAAACCTTAATTTTTAAAAAGACAAATACAGAGAATAATGGTAGGATTGGACTGCAATTTTACTTCTAAAATTCAGTTTATGCATTTGACATATTATAGATGGAATAATGTATCTGAATTCTTTGTAGTTGCTTTCCATATGGTGGATAGAGATGTGCAGGACATGTGAGATGGCTGTATTCATGGCAGCAATGACTTAGACCCAAGCTCTGTTTGGTCCCAGAAGAGGTGCTACTATCCATATCAGTTAGAGTCTATCAACATGGTTTAACAACCCTGTGTTAAACCATTTCCATAAAGAGCAGCTGTTTCCTTCAATCTATCTCTCCCTTGTTGTCCCTAAATACGTGTTAATACTCACATTGGTTCTTGTGGTTTGACATCATGTAAGATGGACAAAGGTGTTTTATAAATACAAAAAATATTTTCAAAGATGGTTTTAAGGCTTACTATTTTAAACATGATTTAAACTGTAGAGGCTTAGTGTTTTCAGTGGCTTAATGCAATAAAACCCACCTGTTATTTTTGGCTGCTTTATTTAGACCATCTGCTCCACAAAGAATGAAAAGCTCAGCAGTGGATGGAGAATTGTCTACTCCTCATGTGTCAATAATTTATTTATTCTCTCTAACCAAGCCTTCAGGTCATTGCAAAAGTGTTTATTCATTTTCCAGCACAAAGGAAGCAAATATTTGGTGTCTGGCTTTGTTAAAAATCATCACAGGGGATTGTATTTTTGTTAATTCATGATTTCCTATTTCCCCCGTCTTTAAATGGCTTGGTGGGTGCATGTATTTTAAGGACCTCGATTCTCTTTTCCTTCTGTGTCAAGTGAAGTAGCTGCTGAAGAGGTGTTCTTGGTGATGATGAATAAATAACATGTTCAGGTAGCACTCACCGTTCAGGTAGCAATGTGAGCATCACACAGACTTCTCTGAAATTATGGAATCTCAAATAGAGATGAGAATTACAAAGGTCAGGCACTTTGGTCACCAACTGTGTCCACTCGAATGAAATGGTTTTGCAGTCTTTGTCCTCATCTTTTTGCAGCATTGAATACTGGAGATCACCTCACTTTAACTTTTCTGCTTTACTTGATGCTGTGATTTATTCTCTCTTGAGTTTAGTCTCACATCTTTCACCACGTCTAAGCTGAGCACCAAAGAACTGATGCTTTTGAACTGTGGTGTTGGAGAAGACTCTTGAGAGTCCCTTGGACTACAAGGAGATCCAACCAGTCCATTATGAAGGAGATCAGCCCTGGGATTTCTTTGAAGGAATGATGCTGAAGCTGCAACTCCAGTACTTTGGCCACCTCATGTGAAGAGTTGACTCCTTGGAAAAGACTCGGATACTGGGAGGGATTGGGGGCAGGAGGAGAAGGGGACGACAAAGGATAAGATGGCTGGATGGCATCATTGACTCGAAGGATGTGAGTTTGAGTGAATCCGGGAGTTGGTGATGGACAGGGAGGCCTGGCATGCTGTGATTCATGGGGTTGCAAAGAGTCAGACATGACTGAGTGACTGAACTGAACTGAACTGAATCATAATCACGATCATAGCAATAATAACAGTTTGTATCTATTGAATGCTTTAGCTGTTGTTTAGTCGCTAAGTGGTGTCAGACTCTTTGCAATCCCAACTGTAGCCCACCAGGCTCCCCTGTCCATGGGATTTCCCAGGTGAGAATACTGGAGTGGTTTGCCATTTCCTTCTCAGGGGATCTAAGTTCTCAATACTATGCTAGGCACGCCTCATATCTACTCCTAATCTTTATTCACCTCCTCCTTTTTCTCATTTTAGGCTTAAACTTAACTCATGGGTCTTTTCTTCTACTTATTTATTCATTTTTTCAATGAGAACATTTCACATATTGTTCAAAATATCACCTCTATGTGGATGGGGTGTAGCTACATTTCCAGCCTGTCTCAGTCTCTGCAAGTAGCTATACATATAACAAAATATCATAAACTAGGTGGCTTATAGACAACAGAAATTTATTCCTCATAGTTCTGGGTGCTGGAAAGGCCAAGGTTATGATGCACACAGATTCAGTGCCTGGTCAGAGCCAGCTTCCTCAATGATGGCCATCTTCTCCTTGTAACCTCACATGACAAAGGGATGAGGGAGGTCACTTTTAGGCTTCTTACAAAGGCTCCAATTCCACTCATGAAGACTTTGTTCTTATTACCTACTCATCTCTCAAAGGCCTCACCTCAAAGCATCATCACATTGGAGATTAGGATTTCAACATACACATTGTGGGTCAGGGGGACACAAACATTCAGACCATAATACAGACAGACATTGAACGTGAAACGGACTTCCAATTTCTAGCTGCCTAAGTGGAATGAGTATCTGCTGTTTCTTGAGTGTCTACCAAATGCTAGGCACGTGTTAGATATTTTACATATTATCTTTAATCTTTACATAAACAAAGTACATCTCACTTTAGACATGGGAAAAATCTGCATACAAATAATTTAATAATGTTCCTGCAATCACACTGTTGCTAAGAAACAAGCTGGGATGTGCAAATGTAATTCTAAAATGCAAGACTCTTATAGTGTTTCATAGGATAAATCTCACATGTAATACTTTCTCCATATCACTGACTAAGCATTTGAGACTATCACCCCTGTACTGACAGATCTCCCTTTCTGAGTTTGTATTTATCCCCTGCCAACCTCCTGCTAGGACTTTGATCTAAGTCCTCAGTAACCTCAACCTTAGATCATCCCAGTTACCTCCCTCCCTACTCTTAATTTTTCTAACCCATCCTGTACAAAACTATCCAGTTTATTTTCCTATGGCATTGTTCTCCTGTTGTCATTTCTTTTAAAGAATCTGTAACATCACCCATGATCTATCCAGCAAGGTCAATTATAGATTCAGAGTTTTTCTTTAAGTCCTCTAATCTACCTGTCCAAATTGATCATTATTTTATTAATACTTTACTCACAACAATCATCTTGCTGGGTTCTTCACTTACTCTGCTCTTTGCCATTTATTTTCCACTTCCTCATATCTCTTTCCTTCTCTTCTTGGCCAATGCAATTTTCAGTTCAGTTCAGTTGCTCAGTCGTGTCCAACTCTTTGCGACCCCATGAATCGCAGCATGCCAGGCCTCCCTGTCCATCACCAACTCCTGGAATTCACTCAAACTCATGATGCAATCTTATCCTGGTTCAAAATTCCAAACCAAGTTCTTTTCTTCCAAGAAAGCCATCTGCTGTCTACAGCCCACTAGCATCTTCTTCTCTGAATTCCTGCAGTATTTGCAGTGCACTCCATGCCTTTATCTATTCTCTCTCTCTCTCTTTTTTTTTTTTTTGCTTTTCACCATTTGTGCCTCCAGACTTCAGACAGTAAACTTTTGAGGACAGAGGTCCTTGTATTACTTCTTGGATTTGGCACATGAACTTGGCACAGACTCTGTGCTCAATAACCACCTTTAGATAGTTGACTGCTATAAACTGTGTACTTAGAAGTGACAATCACCTTGTCACACAGAGACCATAGACTCCCCGAATACCTTGGTCATAATCTGTTTGTCCTACAAGTGTTTGGAATTCCCCAACTTGACATCATATATGCCTAACAAGAAACATCGAACAATATTTATTTAGTTCCTTAAGTATATTTTATATCCAATAGTCTCTCATGCAAAAAGATAATCATACTTACATGTTGTTGTCCTTCAGAACCCATCTATGGTAACTTTGAAACTGTAATGCCTATTACTTAAAGAGACAGGGTAATATAAGGTATAGTGAGTCCCCTACATATGAACAAGTTCTACCCTGACAACACATTCACAAGTCTAATCTGTTCATAAATCCAACACAGTTAGCCTAGGTACCCAACTAACACAATATATAATACTGGACTATAATAGGTCTATAATATTTTTCAAAAAAAATACATAAAAAACAAACACAAAAAATAAAACATTCTAAACCTCATAGTACAGTACCTTGAAAAATATAGTAGCACAGTACAAGAGCTGGCATACAGAAGCTGGCATCAAGTGACTAGGAAAGAAGAATTACTGACTGGAGGAGGGAGACAAAGTTAGAGATGACAGAGCTGAAGGATCGTCAACAGTAGGAGATGAAGGGCAAGCTGCAATTTCACTCGTGCTTTACGTGATTGGACATGCAAACTCATGTTCACATCTTTGAAAGTTTGCAACTGGAAGGTTCATATGTAGGGGACTTACTGTATGTCAGCATGTTTCTTATCATCTAAGTCATGATTCTCTCTTCTTTCCAAAAGGCATGCTTACAAAGTATTAGGTGAAGAATTTAAAAAGTTGCCTCCATCCCTGAAATAATGTTCTGAAACAGGCTGGAAAGATTCTGAAGAGCAAACAAGAAAGTATGATGTACTTTAAGTTCTTTGAAGGTCAGAACCAACACTTGAACTAATTCCAAGTTAGTGATTCCTGGAGAAATATTTGCTGTCTTGTTGCAGATGGACAATGTGACAATAATAGGATAAGTGGCTAGGAACGGATACCTCAGATAGTCTGATGGCTCTTGAGAAGCAAGCCGGGCAACTGAACTCACTGTAATATGAGAACAATGGACAGGGTTTCTAATGAGATTTAGCTTCTCAGCAAGAGCACACACTGTGTACAGGAAGCACTGTTTTAACTTTCCGATATTTTAAAATACATTAGTATCATTAGAGCAGGACCATTTAAAGGTTGATAGGATTCCAATAGAAAAATCAATGACCAGTATAGGATAACACTAAGGTCACTTTAAAAAGGGCATGAAACGGACAGCTAATTCCCAGAGATTTGCTGTGTGATTCTCAATGCAGCATCTAATAGAAGGATGATTCAGTAGAATTAAAAACTATCAGCAACACTTCTGCTTTGTTTGTACATTAAAATTGACTCTATACTGTTGGCATGCCAAAGACATAACCTAAATGCCACGATTATGCAGAAACATAGTAACACAAACTACATCACAAAACAAATAGAACATGTTACCGCTATTGGTGCTTTATCTTATTGAATCCAATTCTGACCAATTCTGTGGGATGAATATTTGTATCCTAACGACTGAGTATATTGAACCTCAGAAAGATTAAATAACTTGCTCAAGGTCAGAGTTAGTAAGAGGTAGAGTTAAGATTCAAATAAATCTGAAAGCTAATTCACTTCCCTCACTCCCCTATTTGGGGTTTTGAGAAATCCTGGAGTAAAGAAATCTATTCCACCTGATTTAGGGCACGCTCTGCCACACTCCTTTGACTCAGTAAACCTTTGCTCGCAGAAGACTTTCTAAAACCTAAGACACTGACTTTCAATAACACAGGCTTCAGAAATGCTGCACTAGAAAATAAGTAGTTCAGCAGAGATATCAGATCTTGCTCAACTGAAAAAAACTACCAAGGTAGGTGAGTACAATTCAGTGTAGCCAAAGGGCATACCTTGATGGGTTCAAAAGGGGCAAAGCCCACTGAGCTTCTAAAATCAGAAGCACACAGAGCTGCCTGGCCAAAATGCCACCCTAAAGAAGTGGTCAATCAAGTCAACACATCAGTTGTTGGTCTCGTTCAGGACTCTGCTCAGATCTAGCAAGTGGAATCATGGATGATGCCTTGCTTCTTCAAGGTTACCGTAGATCTAAAGTAGATTCTCCCATGACTTTTCAACACTGTTTGCAAAAGGAGGTGGTGGTACTGCCCTCTCCACTAGCTGAAAACCGCTGATCTTTCCTGGATAATCCAGATGACCTAGCTGGAAGCCTCTTATTCTATTGAAACCTGTGAATCTTAGGAGACCAAGAGAGTTCCATTTGCTTCAGCCATTTAGATGTATTCACTATGAAATAGCTATTTTTACATGAGCTTAAAAATAAGTTATTACATTTTGTTGTTGTCCAGTCACGTCTGACTCTTTGAGACTGCACGCACTGCAGCATGCCAGACTTCCCTGTCCTTCACTATCTCCTGGAGTTTGCTCAAACTCATGCCCCATGAGTTGGTGATGCCATCCAACCATCTCATCCTCTGTTGTCCCCTTCTCCTCCTTCCCTCATTCTTTCCCAGCATCCGGGTATTTTCCAATGAGTCAGCTCTTCACATCAGGTAGCTAAAGTATTGAAGCTTCAACTTCAGCATCAGTCCTTCCAAGGAATATGCAGGGTTGATTTCCTTTAGGATTGACTGGTTTGACCTCCTTGAAGTCCAAGGGACTCTCAAGAGTCTTATCTAGCACCACAATTTGAAAGCTTCAATTTTTTGGTGCTCAGCCTTCTTCATGGTCCAACTCTCACATCCATACATGACTATTGGAAAAACATAGCTTTGATTAGACAGACCTTTGTCAGCAAAGTGGTGTCTGTGCTTTATTATGCTTTCTAGGTTTGTCATAGATTTTCTTCCAAGGATAAATATATAAATCAATGTAAAATACGGTTAAATCATTTTCATCTTGGGAAACCTTCAGAGAATCTTTTTGCCTAAGCTCTTGACCTGCATTTATAAAACAGATGCTGTCTTCTCTAACCATGACACTTAAAAGCCTCAATTCAAAAATTTTTATGACCCAGGAAAAGAGATTGACATTTTCTTTCTCGTCTGGACCTGCTTTACCATGTTTTTGACAACTGTGGGAACTGTCATTTCCTGAAGACCCTCAAAGAGCATAATGTACACAGCAAGCAATCAATCCAGGGGGCTGGCTAATTCCCAAATATTCTTGGGCTAAACCATGAAAACCTGGAGGCAGCAACTTGGCTAAAGATTGTGAATTCTACCTGGAGTTCAGTCTCTCACAAAGCCTGGCACCTGGCCTGTGGGCAACAATCTGTCTACCTGATTCCTTCCAGCTCACTGCAATGCTCTATTAAACTCCAGGTGGCGCTAGTGGTAAAGAACACTTCTGCCCAGGCAAGAGACATAAGAGGCAGGAATCCAATCCCTAGGTCAATAAGATCCACTGGATGAGGCAGCAGGGCAACCTACTGCAGTATTCTTGCCTGGAGAATCCCATGGACAGAGAAGCTTGGCAGGCTGCAGTTCATAGGTTAGCACAGAGTTGGACACGACTGAAGCGACAGCACGCACCAGAAGCTCACAACCGCATATTGGCAGTTTGGGAACTGGAGAATGCTTGGAAAACATTTAAGATTATTGAGGGGTTGTTTGTAAAGTGGACGGGGCAGAAAGTGTCAATACACAATTTACGGGAAGGTATTTCTGTCTCCTATATCAGATCATTTAGAGGAAATACTTTGCTTCAGGTTATAATTTCCATAGATCTAGTCTACAAGAGTATTACGTTTTTAATAAAGGCCATGCAATAAATAGTAGCAGAGAGTATCTTAATTGACTCTTTCATACTATTCATTCTGTGTGTGTGTGTGTGTACAGCTGATTTGTTTTAATTGTACAGCAGAAACTAACACAACTATACCCCAATTGTTGTTTGTTTAGTCACTCAGTCGTGTCCGACTCTTTTGTGACTCCATAACTGTAGCTGCCAGACTCTTCTGTCCGTAGGATTTCCCAGGCAAGAATACTGGAGTTGGTTGCCATTTCTTTCTCCAGGGGAAACTTCTGGACCCTGGGATTGAACCCACATTGCAGGTAACTTCTTTTTCACTGAGCCACCAGGGAAGCCCTATACCCTAATAAATAGATATTTTTTTAAAGAGAAAGTTCTAAGATAATTCTTGTCCTTTAGCCTGTCTCATATTTTTAATAAGAAATAATCTTTTGAAATGTACATACAATTGAGGATTTTTTTCTATAATGAGAGTGCATATTTTACATATATATCATTTAGAAAAAGAACTTAAATGTATTCCATACTATTACTTCCTTTTTGAAATATTAATATGTTTTCTGTGTTTAATTAAAATAGCTCTTTGAGGTTCAAAAATATCTTTTTGCAAGTTTCTGAGAAGGAGTTCAGAAAAAAGTGATGTCGTTTCTCGGGTGGAGAAAGGAGGTTTCTTCAAGGAGGAGACTCATGGAACAAGGGAAGAGAATCATTAAGCAATTCTGCCAAGGTCAGCATTAACTTCAGTTACTGGCTACATATTTTGCAGTAAATACTGCTCAAGTTAAAATTCCCTTTGATGGGCAAATGGTGGCACCAAATTATCCCCTTGCTGGGTTTATTTGGTAGAGATAACAAAAGAGGAGGCTGTGTGAGCATCTGGTTCATTTCTTTTCCATCTTTCTCATACCCTTTATTTCTTCTTTGAATCTCATCCTTGCAAATGGAGTCCTCTGAAATCAGCTTCATGAATAGCTTCAACAAAGCCTTAAACTTCACCTTTCTGTTCTCAAGTCATTCACTTTTTCCTCTCATTAATTCACACTTTTGGATAGGGAAGTTCATCCTAGGCTATTCCCTTGGGGCTATTGTCTGGGCCTTTACCTTTCAATTATTGATTGAGACTACATGTAACACAAAGCACTTTATGGTGGGGGCAGATGTTCTCAGGCTGCTAGAGGCCCATTCTCTGACCCTGCGCAAGACTTGGTTAAGACTTGCCTGGCCATTTCTCTTTCCAGGATCCAGTTCCCTGAGGTCAGACTAGCCAGGACACCTCCCTATTTATCTAGGTGTCCCACACCAAGGAGTGATAAATCAGGTGTTCCTTCTGAATTTACTTTTGGTTCCCTAGTAAAGTCTAGCATCACAACATTCAGAGTGGGCCAAAGTAGAGGGAGGCTGACCGCCGAACAGGTTGACCGATGTGATAGGAAAATTAGTTGCTGGAGAAGGAGAGTGGATACTGGCTATGTTTCTGTCCTCTTTGGTAATTCCTAAAAAATATGTGTAACTCAAGAGCTTAGTATCTGGCCAGGTCATATTTTGGGAATAAGTGATGGATAATGATCAACCTATTTTGTGCTCTTAATCACTGGCTTAATGTGCATTCTTTTATTGCTGAGTTTTTCTGGTGTTCTCATCTCTCCTTTGAGTCAGGTATCCGGGCTTATTTTGCAGAGACTACAGGTCCCTGAAGTGATAGCCATGCCCTTCACCCTCAGCTCCTTTCTTTTTTGCTCCTTGTGTCAAGGTTAAGAAATTTTCACTGGCATTTATGGATTTCTGGTTTCCAAGACATCACTCAGTGGTGCTCTGAGGTAACAGAGAGGTCCTTCTATCATCCTAATGGTTCTTGGGCTCTGTAGGTCACCACTAGCTTATCTGCCTGTAGGGTGATATCTACCAGTAAATACCATCATGCCATAGTCTTCCTAGAGTTAATTAACACTCTACCCTGATCACTGACAGGGTATCAAGCTGATATTTTCTCAGCTTAAAAGTGTTACAGTGGTCACTGGAGTGGTAAGTGATAGACCTGGGATCTAATCATTATGGATATGAATTCAAGCTGAGATATAGAATATAAGACCTTTGCTTTCCTGGACCATGCTGTTCTTAGAAAAGTCAATGTTATACATCCATTTTAAGACTGTATTATCATTGTACTTTCTTAGTTTTTCATCACTCAACAAATGTTACTTTGTCTATGTGGATCACAGAAAAAATTGGCATCTTATGAAAAGATGCCAGAGGAGAAAAACACAAATTCTTTGTATATATAGATCACAGAAAGATTGACATTTTGTTCAAGGAATGCCCTAGAAAACTCAGACAGGGGGCAACCTTTCCTCACCCACATATAGAAAAATAGAGCTTGGTCGATAAGGCTATGTAGTTATTGACCTGTGAACACTTGGCTAAAGAGAATGCTTCTCTGACAAATCAAGAAAAAGAGCCGAACACCTCAAGTAAGAAGTCTAACAAATAACCCCACTGAGCCCCATCTGTATACGTGAGTGGCTCAGGGGTCAGTAAGGAACAAGGGCGTGCTGACCATACTGACCTCTTGCCATTCCCCTGATGCCTGTCTGTCTGCTCCTGCTCTCACTTGGTCAGTCTTCTGAGAAACTCAGTCCTCAGCTCCAAGAACCTGCCTTAATTTACAAATAGCTGAGAAGCTGTGCTACCATCAAGAGTGGTGAAGATTGAGCCCTATTGGCCACAACCTGAGTTCATTAACAGCTGGGAGCTCACCCACCAACCCCCTGCACTCTCTTTCTCTCTCAGAGTGGATGACAAAGGCTTTTTCCCTTGGTAACCTGAGTCTTTCTCCTCCCCTACTTCTCCACCAAAACCTATTCTGACAATCCAGGTCAGGATTGACTTGAACTTTGATGGAGATCATGAGAAAATGTTTTCTCTTTAGATTCTATTCACCATGTAACTGATGGGATATTTTTATGCACAGAAACTTTCAATCTGTTAAATGGCCATATGTTCATATTAGCTACTGTCTCTGTATATATGCATTTGTCTGGTGGGAGAGGAATTGGCCTTAAAGACTGTTGATGAACTCATGCTTTTGGTTGATGCTAACAGGTGTGACTTAAAAGTGAAAAGTATTAGTCACTCAGTCATGGCCGGCTCTTTGTGACCCCGTGAACTGTAGCCCACTGGGTTCCTCTG
Organism: Bos indicus x Bos taurus; assembly: GCF_003369695.1. Classification (NCBI taxonomy): domain Eukaryota; kingdom Metazoa; phylum Chordata; class Mammalia; order Artiodactyla; family Bovidae; genus Bos; species Bos indicus x Bos taurus. The sequence continues at coordinate 29,672,189 of NC_040099.1, forward strand.
TCCATGGAATTCTCCAGGCAGGAATACTGGAGTGGGTAGCCAGTCCCTTCTCCAGGGGATCTTCTTGACCCAGGGATCGAACCTGGGTCTCCTGCTTTGGAGGAGGATTCTTTATCATCTGAGCCACCAGGAAAACCCAACAGGTGTGACTTGGGAAAGCACATATTGGCTAAGTTCTGAGTTGACCTTAAGTAGAACTAAACACACAAACCAGGAATCAATCCTTGGATATATCCTAGAAGTAATAGTACTGAATCAGGTTTTAGAAAAGGATAATTGATTCTTTTGTTTAAAGGTAAAATTCCATAGATAGAGGAGCCTGGCAGGCTAAAGTCCATGGGGTCACAAGGAGTCAAACAAGACTGAGCACAAACAGAGCACGTATAGCCTGCTACAACAGGCAGGAGATCAAGTCAAACACCATTCAGTAGAAATTGACTGGAAATAGATAAACAAGCCTTTCAATTTTAGTCTTAAAAATACTTTCAAATACTTTTAAATTGTTAGTTCTATTAGCATGGAACTGAATGAGCTATTAGTAGAAATGTATATGTTGCAAATTGGAAGACAAGAAAGATCTGAAATTGGCAATGTCTTCTTTTTGATAAAATACCCGATAAAATATCCAAAAACCACTTTATGTTTTTGGATGAGGAAGAAGAAGTCAATATTTTATTTAATGCAAATAAAGTATTTGAAATGTAGCTAGCATTTGTTATGGAAGACCATTTGCAATGAGAAACAAAATAACATAATGTGCTAATTCAGAACAAGTAAAAGCAGATTTCTATCAAATCATCTTGTAATTTAATGAAAAAAATCCATATAGGAGAAAAATGGACAGGTCTTGAGACAGTATAAAACTCTTATTTCAAATAATAATATGCTGTGTAAATTCTAAAAAGTAGATCCAGTCTACCAGAAACACCCTAAGAATTATACAGAAGAAGCAACACTGAATAATTGATATGCAATGCAGTTTGTTTTTAAATCAAATACCAAGGTTGGCCTCATGTGCAAAACCCTCAGCTCCTCCTTAAATTTCCCTATCACATGTGATCTACAATTTGTTAGGGGAAATGTTCCGTTGACCATTCACTGCATTCAGAATAAAATCCAAAGGCCTTATAATGCTTTTCAAAAGTCTCTGCAAAGTAAGCCTTAGGTAAGTGTTCAGCTTAATGTCCCATAAATACCAGAAAGACACAATGCTTCAATTAGAGGAGCTGGCTTCATATTCGAGAAGCTGAATTTTGTACCCACATCCAGGCCTTGATTTGGTGGATTTGGGTTGCTTAGCCAGCTTCATCCTTGCTTTTCAATGCCTGTCTCTCAAAAGTTTCTCCCTCATTCTTGGCCAAATTCAAACTCCATTTGGTTTAAAGAACCTTTGCAGAATTTAGGAAAAAAAGTCCTTTTGTCTTTTATTCTTCTACAAGATTATTAGCTACTCTGTTTGACAACTGATACATCCAATGGAACTCCACATGCAACATACCTTCCAAGGTAGAAAACACATAGTAAGCATTCACTTATTATCTGTTGCCTGTCTAACTCAATACTACTCAAGTCATACTTTCTTCCTCAAAACTAACCTAGTCAGATCCCAATCTTCTTCAATCTAATTATAAAAATAGTTCCCCAGACAGGTCACTATACCTCTAGCCCAACCCTTTCCACACTGTTATCATAAAGATCTCTTGAAAACAGAAACTGAAAAATGCCATGCTATTTTATTTATTTATTTATTTTGGTCACATCTCGAGACATGTAGGATCTTAGTTCCCCAACCAGAGATCGAACTTCACCCCCTGCAGTGGAAGCCCAGGACCACTGGGGAAGTCCCCATGCTATTTTAAAAACTGCAGCCCTCTCTTTCTCCCTCTCATTCACTCAGAGGTTGAATTCCACAGGCTTTATATGACATACAAAGCCCTGGGATTTGTCCCTCCTCCTTCCCCAGTTAATTATCTGAAACTTTCTTTCATGTGCTTTATATCCCAGTAACATTGGAGCTTTGCATCTTATGCAAGTGATAGCTTCCAGAAGATCTACTGTAATTTAAAACTTGCACTAATACAAGTGTCCTCATGTGAATGAATATCAACTAGGAAGAACATTTTGGAGCAGTTATTTGAATATACGTTAACCATAATATTTTTCCTTTCATAGTCTTTGGCCCAAAATGCCTTTATTATTATTTTACAGCATATTGTGTCTTAAATTTACAGAACACATGGTAGTGGATTTTTGGAGTTCTTTGTGACTTTTTATTGCATTTAAATCTTGTTTCAAAGTTATGGATTTCCAGGCATTGTTTCAAGTCTGAATTTTAACCTTAGTTCTAGCAGTCCTCGGAGAAGGCAATGGCACCCCACTCCAGTACTCTTGCCTGGAAAATCCCATGGATGGAGGAGCCTGGTAGCCTGCAGTCCATGGGGTCGCTAAGAGTCTGGCACGACTGAGCGACTTCACTTTCACTTTTCACTTTCATGCATTGGAGAAGGAAATGGCAACCCACTCCAGTCTTCTTGCCTGGAGAATCCCAGGGACAGAGGAGCCTAGTGGGCTGCTGTCTATGGGGTCGCACAGAGTCAGACACGACTGAAGCGACTTAGCAGCAGCAGCAGCTAGCAGTCCTATTTAATGAGGATTTCCGTTATATTATTATAGGATAGGAGGAGATAATTTAAATTACAAGCAGTGAATGCTAAAATTACAAGATGAAAGTCACCCAAAAGCGTTCACAGAAATTTGAATGCAGGTAAACAGCAGTGGTCAGACATAGGACAAAAGACATATCTTTTCACTAGCAAAAGTGGCCACATGGCAGGAACAGAAACTGGTCTCTTCATATGTTGGTCATTTCATTATATTTTTCCTGAATGTCATTCAAAACTGCACCCTAAAAGTTACATTATTTGAATATTCCAAACTTGTATGGAATCCGGTTAAAAGGGCATACATATCCCAAGACACTATCATTCTTTACAAGCTTGATTATATCACCTTCTTTCTTTAACTCTCAGCAACTGCCTCTAAATCACTGATTCCATTTTCCTTTCCTGAAATCAAGTGTCAGTCCATGAACTTGCTCTTTGCTGTTTATTTCTACTCATCCTTTAAAGAAGTTCATATAAATCTTCTCCATTATACACCATAATTTCTCATTCACTCCCACTGTATGCAGCATGTTTATATTCTTTAAAGATGTCACCTATGAAACTCTCGTTGTATTTTATAAAATCTAAGACATTGTCTCTCAAATATAAGGATACATGAGAATCATCGGGGGGATAAAATGCGCAAACCAGCAATAATCTGATTCAATAGGTTTAGAGTAGGGTTCGGAAATTTTCACCTTCACAAACATGGCAGGAGATTCTCATGCTGGTCTCTGTGATGTGCAAACCTTATTCACTGCTTTGCAGTACTTTTGTTATTGAATCCAAGTTAGTGTGTCTGACACACAGTATCCAACTAAACCAAAATGCTGGAGTTTGAAGCACAGATTGTTCTATTGCAAGTGACAAGCAGGAACTGGGTGGCTCATACTCAAGCCGAAACTCCTTGATGGTTTTAGGGGAAGAGTTCTTATAGGCAAAATTTGGAAGTAGGGCTGCAGGGTGTGTGACTTTCCACTGCTTGGTTGGTGGGAAGGTAACAGGGCAGTGTTCTAGGAGTCTCAATCATCAGCCTTCTGGTTCCAGCGAGTCTTGGGTCTAGTGCTTGTGTTCAGCCTGAAGTTACCATCCTCCACCTGGGTTCCTGTAGAAGAATTCAGAGATATGTATCCGATTGCTTTGTGTTTCCCTTGAGGAGGACCCAGGACCCTGCCCCCCATCCTGCACTATGGTTCCTTTTTGTTGCTGTTGTTAGTTACACTATTGTTTCTTGGCTGCCTTTCTGCTATTTCTGCATTTCCTCACTCCTCTAATTAGTAACTATTTGACTATGCCCTTTGGAACTCAGGGAAGGTCTAAGAGAGGGAATTACGCATTGTGCATGCTCAGTTGCTCAGTTGTGTCTGACTCTTTGAGACCCTATTGACTGTAGCCCCCCCAAGGCTTCTCCCTTCTTGGGTTTTCCTAGGGGACAGAACTGGAGTGGGTTGCCATTTCTTTTTCAGGGGACTTTCTGACCCAGGGATCAAACCTGTGTCTCCTGCATTGGCAGGTGGGTTCTTTACTGCTGAGACATCAGGGAACCCCTAGAAGATTGAAAACTTCCTACAAACAAGAAATGGGCCCTTGAGAAGGGTTTTGTACCTGGGAAGGCCCTATGGGGTCCTGCTTAGTTTCACTTTTTAGCAGTTTCACCTGGTTCTCCTTTATTCTCGAAATACTCTACATAAAACTTCCTCCCTGTTTGAATGATGTTCATTATCTTTAGATTTTTTGCACATTTATTGTCCATCCTGTCTGAAGTTGAAAACGTCTTTCAAAATATTAATTTTGTTCCTTTGCCTGAGGATTATATCCATATTATTTGATGACTAACCACTGATATTTGGAAAGTGACTTGATGAATATTTTTTCTTATGTTTTGTTTAACACTCTATTCTATAAAGAAATTGATCATATCCCAGTCTAATTTGCCTGATTTCAAAGAGAACTTGGGGGACTTCCCTGGTGGTCTAGTAGCTAAGACAGCACTTCCAATGCAGGGGACCCAGGTTCAATCCCTGGTCAAGGAACTAGATCCCACATGCCTCAGCTAACAGTTCACATGCCAACACTAAAGATCCCACATGCTGCAAGTAAGACCTGGTGCAGCCAAATAAATAAATAATTTTTAAAAAATGATATTAAGATAACTTCATCATCAGAAAAGGGTTTCTTTCAATTTACATATCACAGCTTTCCAGTTTCCTGTATGGAAATCATGTTGTTTTGCAAGAAGCATTTCTCTTCTTTAAATGTATATTAGTATACACAGGCAATTTGGTGCCCTGCAATCCTGATGATTTTGCAGGCTGGTTGTAAATATATGTCCTCAGAGTGTGCAATGTCCCTGCTTATGCCTCTGCCATTGGAAATTCTGTTTTTAATGAGCACCTTGAACACTATACTGAGAAAAGTAATCAAATTCTTTGTTTCCTTCTTAGTTTATTGGCTGAATGGGGCAGAGAATAGGCAGAACTTGAGACTGGGTTCTGGATCAATGTCACTGATCGTACATCATCCAACACAGATCTCAACCTTGCCTTCCTTTTCTCCTATAAAAGCTACTGAAATTTCAGCATATTGTGGGCAGTTGTTATGATTTGCATATTAACTCTTCCTTCCAGTGATTCTTTTTGTGATATCCTCCCAAATTTTTTGATTCTTTTTTGTTCCAGTGGTTGTGCATAATTCCAGTTGTACAAGGAGCATTTTTACACCCTTGCCCTCTGAATTATAAACCGCCTCCTGAATTTATTTTGTTGTTACCTGACATACCTTCACAACTCTGAGTATAACTGGAGAGAAGAACTTTGAGAGCCAGATACATCTGGAAGTGTATGAAGTCCATTCTGTGTTCATCATTCAGTTTTTACGTACAGATGCTCCACAAGCCTGAGAACTATTTTATTTAAATCAGGGATATTTCACCTACCACTTATGTTGCCTCAAGTAATATCCACATCTTGATGTAAATCCACCAAATCTCAAAAAATGTTTCACTGTTTTCATAGAGAATAGACCTTTGGTTGCCAAGAGAGTAGAGGGAAGGGAAGTATTGGGAGTTTGGGATTAGCAGATGCAAACTAGTGTATATAAACAACAAGGTCCTACTGTATCGTATTGGGAACTATATTCAGTATCCTGTGTTAAACCATAACGGAAAAGAAAATGAAAAACAATGTGTGTGTGTGTGTGTATATATATATATATATATGTATGTATATTTATTTATTTATATGTATGTATGTATGATGGACTCACTTTGCTAGAGGTTGGATATTAATGCAACATTGAAAGTCAACTACACTTCAATGAAATTTTTAAAAACTATTTCACTGTCTTGTTGTAGCCACGTGTTCTGGGAAACAAACTCACTCAGAAGGACAATGCAGATAGTAGAGTGCAGTTTATTATGCCGCCGGGCCCAAGGCAGAGTCTCCTTTTAGCCAAAGACCCCGACCAGCATTTGTGAAAAGCTTTTATACCCCATGTGTACGTGTCTGAACCCACCATCCCAAATTCCTTGAGACTTACATAAACCAAGGAAAATACAATCCCAATAACCCCATCATTCACGTGCTATGTGCTCATGTGCTCAAACAGTCAAACAATTAGCCAATAATCAATAAACCCAAGGTCACACTCCGATAGATACAGAAAAATTTATGGCCTGTCTGGAGGAAGGGGTGATAGTGTGTTTTCTCTTAGGCGATGAGTAACCTAGATATGATCTTCAAGGTTCCCCTGTCTGGAGCGGGTATTATCCTTCCTTCTGTTGTTGTTTTCATAGGCACTAAACACAGACTTCAGAGTCCATTGGAAAGGAGGCCGAGCATGATCAGCATGAACAGGCCTAAGATGGGGTCCAGGCCCTATGAATTCCTTCTTCGGTCTTAAGATAAAATATATAGATATCTATGAGGTACCATTTCACGCCAGTCAGAATGGCTGAGATCCAAAAGTCTACAAGCAATAAATGCTGGAGAGAGTGTGGAGAAAAGGGAACCCTCTTACACTGTTGGTGGGAATGAAACTAGAATAGCCACTATGGAGAACAGTGTGGAGATTCCTTCAAAAACTGGAAATAGAACTGCCTTATGATCCAGCAATCCCACTGCTGGGCATACACACTGAGGAAACCAGAAGGGAAAGAGACACATGTACCCCAATGTTCATCGCAGCACTGTTTATAATAGCCAGGACATGGAAGCAACCTAGATGTCCATCAGCAGATGAATGGATAAGAAAGCTGTGGTACATATACACAATGGAGTATTACTCAGCCATTAAAAAGAATACATTTGAATCAGTTC